>NW_022900929.1:3967871-4140424 GCF_012274545.1 Fukomys damarensis
CTATATCTATATCTATATCTATATCTATATCTATATATTTTAAAATTACCTCTGTATTAGGGCTGGGGATTTAGCTCACCTGCCTCACAAGTACAAGGACCCGAGTTTGATCCCTGATACTAAAAAATAAAATAAAAGTGCATCTGAGTTGAATAAGTACAGATTTTTTTATCAGTCTCTAAACAATGCAGTGTAATGATTCACATAGCTTTTACACTGCATTAGGTATTGCATGTATTCTACAGTGATTTAAAGTACATGGAAGGATGTACATAGCTTTTATGCAAATACTGTGCCACTTTTTTGGGGGGGTGGGGGGTACAGGGGATCAAACTCAGGTCCTTGTGCTTGTGAGTTAGGTGGCGGCACCACTGAGGTAAATCCCTGGCCCCATGTGCCACTTTTATAAAAAACTTGAACATCTGCAGATTTGGGTGTCTGGGGGGTCCTGGAACCAGTAACCTACACATACCAAGAACAACTGTGTGTGTGTGTGTGTGTGTGTGTGTGTGTGTGTGTGTGTGTGTATGTATTTTAGATTCAAGATAACATCAAAAATCTGAAATACTTAAGAGACAAGTGATGTGCAAGATCTATACACTGAAAACCTCAAACATTGCTAAGAGAAATAAAAGACTTTAGTGCATAGATACAGGTCTTTTTTCTCCAGGTTTGTCCTTTGGATATATCCTTTAGGCTTGAGCTTCTGACACCTATCTCTAAATTAAAATTCATCACTAAACCATAAGGAACATCCCCATATATGTTGTTTGCTTTTATTGTTTTTATATTTCAAGTTTCTACTTACTAAGATTAAGATGTATTTAATTGAGAGCTCTTTTGTTGTTTCTTTAAAAAACCAAACTGAGTGTGACCCTGTGTAGTTACCATTTTCTCATTGCTGAGACAGTATACCTGACACCCAAAGTTAAGGGCTAAAGGTTTGTTTGGCTTACAGTCTGTAGAGGTTTAAATCCATAATCGGTTGGCTTCAAGGCAGGGTGACAGAAGGGAAACAGTTAATGGGGGTAGAAGACAGAAAAAGCAATAAGGGAAGGAAGAGGGGCCTTCAACCATGTCTCTCTGCCCCTTTTATTTTATGCAGACTATTTAGGGAAGGTAGCACTCACATCCTCAATCCTAGTGCCATTGATCTTAGCATTGCACCAAGAATCAATTCCTGAAAAAGCTCCCCCTATGACTCCTTGAGGCTTTCGGCAGACAGTAAGACATAAGCCATAACAAACTCTTAACTGCTTCTTCCTTGAAAGAGGCAAATTACCCTCATTAATTTTCTATTAGTGTATGCTCCACTGGTCCTTTTTTTGTGATGTGCCAAATTTCCAACAACGGGTTGTCTTGGCTCAGTTGAACTAGTTTTGCCCATTCTAGCTAAAATAAGTAGAATCCTGTATAGTTCCAGCTATTTAAGTTGATTGTTACCTCCATCATAACCGACATATAAACAGTTGGAAAACTGAAACATAAAACTTGCATCTAATTTTGGCTTTTCATCTATATCACATACTGTAGTTAAAATTATAAGACCTGATATTTACAGAATGAACTTCTCATTTCTATGGCATCAAGTTATTTTTTCTTTCTGTCTATAAAGAAGGGAAAAATAAACTTTAGAAATAATAAGTGAGTGCATTGTTGTGCTCTTACTCCAAGTTAAAGTAATTAGTATTGACTTCTGAGGCCTATATCATATGAACTTGTGCTGTCTAATTTGGTTTAAACCTCTAATATTAATAAGGCATAACTTTGTGTTTACATACCTCCCATGATATTGTATATTACATATATTTGTGTATGCCTTTATTTTGACTATATTTTCTATCCAGGTAGTCATAGAAGATATTGTTTCTGGAGAATCTCTGAAGCAGACTTAGCAGCTGGCTTTTGAAAGTTCTTATTGGGGATAATTTAGATATAGATGATTAATCCCCTTTGGTTCTTTTGTCTAAGAATCATAGTGAAATAAATGTGGAAGAGTTTAGCCAGAGTTTCCAAACTAGCCTGTAGGATGGTTCGTTGTTGAGAGATGCTTCCAAATAAGACAAGTATATGTGTTTCTAATCCATTTAAGCTTGTATTATAATGTGCAGTACTTTGGACCATCCCTGTTGTCTTGGTGAACATTTTTATCTCCATACTGAGTGATAGTAGCCTTCACACTTTATTCTTTGATATAATGATTCCAAACTTTTTATATCTATAGGGAACCCAGCATTATAAAGAATTAAGCAATCAGATATGAAATAAAAGATTTTAACCATAAAAAATGAATGTCCTCTTTCCCAAAGATTTTCTGACATTTGGTGTTTACTGACTTGAAAGAGCACTTAATCCTACTAATACTAGATTCACAGACTAGTTCTAGTCATGTGTCCAGCTTCACTAAATATAAATTTCACCTTTTCTGTCCATGACTTGATAGGGAGAAAAGGGAACTGAATTGAGAATAAAACAGCCACAAAAATTGTTTATGGTAGCGAAAATCCCATAAACCAGAGTCCCAGATAAAGAGTCATCACCTCTTGAATTTTGATTCTATTATAATAAAGTTCAAACATAGTTATTCATGATACAGTGTTGGTAAGAAGTTTGTGGAAACTTACCATCTAATTGATCCCTGGAGGCTTAGTATTCCCTGGATTTATAATCCTGAAATTTCTATGCTTTCTGTAGACCTTAGCCCATAACCACAGGCACTTGTTTATTGTTTCTCTCAATTTAATATAAATTTTAAAATCAATTAAATAAAGATGAAATAATTTTTACAAATACAGTGTTACCATTGGGTAGTTTCCATCTTACTATTTTATTTAAGTTCATACTGATTATATTAATTCTTTTCAGAGAGGACCTTCACCTTACCCAATGTCTATGGCCTACAAGTAAGCTGTACATACCTTCAAAATTGCCTTCCAGTCTCTTATCAAATTTCAGTCTGGATTTTTCATTTCATTATTTTACTTGAAAAAAATAAAACATTTCCACTTTGGATTATTATTTTAAAAAAAATTCATATAGGAAATTATAAAAATAAAAATAGGTGGTATTTCCAAGAAGGATATAAAGGGCTTACAGTGTTTTGATTTCCGTAACCATTTTTTCATATTATTTTTAAAAAAATTCATATAGGAAATTATAAAAATAAAAATAATTAATATGTTATTTTTAAAAGGTGGTATTTCCAAGAAGGATATAAAGGGCTTACAGTGTTTTGATTTCCGTAACCATTTTTTCACTTTAAGGATAAGGATGGGCTCTGGGCCAAGATACAGACATTTACTATAGGAGTTGGTAGATTTTTCATGCAAAATATAAAAAAATTCATATAGGAAATTATAAAAATAAAAATAATTAATATGTTATTTTTAAAAGGTGGTATTTCCAAGAAGGATATAAAGGGCTTACAGTGTTTTGATTTCCGTAACCATTTTTTCACTTTAAGGATAAGGATGGGCTCTGGGCCAAGATACAGACATTTACTATAGGAGTTGGTAGATTTTTCATGCAAAATAGAAATTTTCATCTTAACATAAAAATTATAGTTGTGGCAAGTAGTCTTTTGCAATGTGTCTTAAAATGGATATTGACACCAAAAGGGGAAAAACTTAAATCTGATTTTAATGGATAGGAAAATTCTTATGAATTAAATTATGATTCCTAACTCAATTGTGTGTGAACTGAATTAAATTCAGTGGTTAGGTTCAATTCTGACCTTATGGGGAAATTTGATTTGGTTTTTGTCCATTTCATTTGAGATGTGAGTCATAGAATTAAGCTCATTAAACAAGCAAGGTAAAACTGTAAAAATTTTCTCCATGTTTTGAGGTGTGGTAATTTGATGAATATTCTTATTCATAACATATGTCTTGCTCCTCAGTAATTCTTCTGAAACCCAACAGTATTTTGTTGGACATTTTCTAATATGGTAATGATTCATGTTCCAGAAAATTCCTTAGAAAAAGGTTACTTCATCACAGTTTTTAGGCAGTCATTATTAACTAGTGATTCTCAGTGGTTTGCCAGAAAGCTATGCTTTTAAAAGAAGAAATCAATGAGTCATTGCTTAGCTTTTTCTGTGACTATGTTGGGTACCTAGTAACTTTAGAATATTCTTCCCCACTCTAACTCCAACCTAATTATTTTTACTATGTTCTATGGTATAGAAATTTGAAGGGATCTTTAACTCCACAAGAATGCTCTCTCTTGTGTGGATAGTGGGCATCACAAAGCAAACTGAAAGTGGGGCAGGAACAGACCCATCCTGTCTTGCAGTCTGGAGATTGGCTGAACATGGAATACCTCTCTTAAGCCTATGCTCAGCTGTCACTGAACACAGTTATTGCTCCCCTGGTCCACCTTTTGCTGTGTCCTCACCCCCACTGTGTCTACTGCTACTCTTTCCCCCCTACCACAGCTGTGAGAGGACTCATTAGCTGTGCATCACCAGCCTCTACTATGTGTGCCAAATTGGCCATTCTGTGTCTCAGCCTGTGCCCAGTAGATAGTCTGGGAATATACATACATAGTCTTTTTGGCTTTTAATGTAAGATATGCTCTGTCTTCATCAAGATGCCTACAGTGGACAATTTTCCAAATATCAGCAAGTGGTTCACATCCTGGACAAATCAGGAATGTGAAATTTCCATTCGAAGGGTTGTCAGGAAATTGTTCTTGTGCTAAAATGGACCCATGGCTGCTTCCTAGAAAATTCAGGTGGGCCATTCAGAGTGGCAGTTCATAACTTTACTTTGCAGCCATGGACGTTTAAATCCTTGGTTTCATTGGGGGTTTTTGTTTGATTTTCTTTAATATGTTATTTTTAATAATGAACTGGCATTGGAAAATATTCTGGTAGTCTAGTAGAATCCTGTCTCAGTACAGTGATTATAAGCATACATTCCCTGCTGTGTTGATTGGAAACAGAAGCAGGTATTTCCTATATCTTAGTGGCATATGGTACTAAGATTGTATCATAATATCTTATAAGAGCCAAGAAACTTCTCTGCTTAAAAATGTGTGTTTATAAACAATAGACTTACAATGAATATTCCCATCTGTTAGGTGAACGTAATTTGTGTAGGAATTCCAGTAATAGGAGGAGGACTTTGCAACTCTTTGTAGGCTTTTTTCCCTGGTGAGACATTAGGTTAAAGAGATGGTAGAAAACAGCATATGCCTAATATTCAATTTTGTATCTGTTTCTCTCTGTTGTCTGAAAAGAGTGCTGTTTTTTCACTTTAGAACATAGGATTATTATAGAATTTCATAAGAATTGAAGATTATTTAGGATACTTAAAAAAGGAAAAATTGAAAATTATGTAAGTATGGTTATGTTGCATTTTAAAAATTGTCTTTGTAGCTTTGCAAATCTGTATTTCAATGACTGATAGTGTTTTTTTGTAAAATTTTGTTGATTTTGTTGTAATATCACAACTCTTTATTATAATCACGGTATACAGTAATAAAAGCTGCTCACCTTTCCATTCCTGATTTGTAATTTCAGTAAGTGACATTGACTCTTTGTGTTCAGTTTGATATTATTCTGATTGTCTACATTAATTAATTTTGAGATGAACTGTTCCTCAGAATAAAAAATTGTAAGATTAAAAACTCATATTTTTCTTATCATAAAAGACTTTATAAATCCTGCCTAAGATCTCAATGCAGGTTATCAGAGGGAAAACATACTTTGATTAATATTTGTTTAACATTGGATTGCCTGAATTGTCCAATCCAAATTTTTATTCCCTTAAAAATCATTCCTGTCAGTTTCTTTTTCAGGATGACTAATTGGATATACTTGAATAAAAAGATGAACAATTAGTTGAATATAAATAATTTAAGGTATGCTTGGGAACTGTGCAAATAAAGCATGCCATACGCTTTGTCTTTTACCTGATTTTAAAATGAGCTTTCATTGATTATAATTTGTAAAAGGACATATTTTTTAATTTGTAGACATTAATTAACTGCATATCATTTTTGTATGAGATGGAGTTTTCTGTTTTTCAGAAAATAAACTATGTGAGCAGATTTGAGCTCTCTTTTGTTTCTCATAATAGACACATCACCATATGTGAAAAGTGTCCAAGACTTAAGTCTTACTGGGTTTTTTTGCATTCAAAGATACGCTATTTTTTTCATTTCCAATGCTCCTTCAGTTTGTATTTTTTTCATTTTCGTCATATTGAGGATAGAATTGAGTTCCTTCAGCATGAACTCTCTACCACTGAGCTGCATCCTCAGCTTATACTTTTTTATTATAAAATATTGGTATGATTGATGTACATATTTAATGTACACAACTTGATGAATTGGGAGATAAGTATACAGCCATGAAACTATCATCACAGTTCACAGTAGAGAGCCTCTTTGTTGCCTCCAAATATTTCTTCCTGTTCTCTTTATTCATTACTATTTTTTATGCGATAAGAACTTGTAACGAGATCTATCCTAAATTTTAAAATATAAAATTCTGTATTGTTTTCTGTTCATTTTTTACAATTTTTATTTTTTATCAGTATGTGTCTGCAGGACATAATGTGCACATTCCTTCTGGGGAGTTGATACATGTACATAATACTTCTTAATTCTTTTTTCATCCCTTACTTATTCCTTCTATCTCTTAGTCCCCTTCCTGTCTGCAATTATCCTTTCCTATTATCTTTTATTTTGCTCTGTATTTATATTTTGGGTTTCTCATATAAGAGAAACCATGCAATATTTGAGCTCATGTGTTGATTTATTTCACTCAGTGTTATGGTAGCAAGGTGCATCTGTTTTCCTACAAGTGATTCAAGATTATTCTTTATGGCAATGTAGTATTCCACTATGTATAAATAACAGTTTCTTATCCTTCTTGTTTATTGATTTTGTTTTTTTTTCCCCCAGTACTGGGAATTGAACTCAGGACCTTAACACTTTCCAGGAAGGTACAAGGCTGCTGAGCTAAATCCCTGACGCCTGTTTATGGATTTTAAAACATTCTAAGTTAGAGCAAACCTAAGCAAACCTTTTATAGAAACCGTATCTTTTAATTATGTCTTTCCTATGAAAATGTACTAAAAATTTCAGAAAGCAATGCATTTTGAAGATGATTACTTATATCTACAGGAATGGAAACTACATATGAAATGGCTTTTCTGTCCTCTTAAAAAATTAAGTCCATGTCAGGCCACATATGGAGAAGAAAAGAAAGTATGTAAGTTACTTAGGGAGTAGTCCACCCCAAAATGGACAAAGAAGTGACTCCTGGAATGGCTGTATCTCATCCCAAAGGTTATATTTGAACTTTGACATAGAATAATAGAACACGCTGTGTTAGGGTTATTACCAGATCCAGAAATCATTTCTGGAAATTCTGAGGCTCTTCAGGGAGTTAAAAGAAGTAATTTTTTATTGTGAGGTGTAGTTAAATGCAGTATCTTTATTTATATTTTACTTGCATTCAGTGTATGGTAAGTAATACCTAACTTGCACATGACACTGTGCTAGGCTCCATCCAGGATTGAATGGCATATGAAATAGACATGAGTCCATCTTCATGTGCTACTCATATCCTAATTAGATAGCTATTGATGAAATAATCTCAGAAATAAATAATTGGCATTGCGTTGGACAGAGAAGAATTGTGTGGTTCGAAGATTACATAAATAATGTGTGTTGAGCACCTATTATATGAGGTGTGCATACCATTCCAAATGTGACCATTAACACTTCTTTTTTGGTATTTTGACCATTAACTTCTTCTTTTTTGGTATTTGGCAGGTATATTATTTCGTCGTTACAGACGTTTGATGCTGGATTTTACCAGTGTGTGGTGCGAAACAGAATGGGAGCGCTGTTGCAAAGAAAATCAGAAGTTCAAGTTGCATGTATGTATACAGTTGAGAGACCTCCTTCATTGACAGACAAGACAAAGCAGCTGTGGGGAGCAATTCAAAATTGCTGTTAGCCATTCTAGGGACTGATAGTTTATCTTTGGTTCAACCAAAATGAAATGATTGCTAAAGCTGGTGAAAGATGAGTAAACAGCTGTCGTGGATGATTGGAGAGGGGCTATGGAGGCAGATTGTACTTTTTCCAACTGAAAAGGTAAAGGGTCCGTGCAGGAGCCTGAGGAGGATGAAAAGAAGAGTCAAATGACTCCTCTTTTATGAATCAGTTAGCCTTCTCTTAGCTTGTGTTATATTGGTATTCAGAATTTTGTAAATTTAGAAAAATTAAGCCCATTTAACTTTAGGTAATTTGACCACTTTGACCATTTAAGTCAAATTACATCCATTCATAAACAGTTCTTTCCAAAGATGATTTGTTTAGAAATTTTTTTGCTTGACTACAAAAAGTACATGGAAAGTTGATGTACGAGTTGTTATAAATTTATACCAATTTATTAATTCTTTATTCAGCATATCTAATTTAGATAATGAACCTTTAAAAGTAACTGGAAGTTTTATCAAAATTCAGGATGCCTGAATTTTAATGACATCTTTAAGAGGGAGAGGTCAGGAAATTTGGCTTCTACATTTCATCTGTTTTAAAACCAAAATCTATCTAAAATGACTGTCTGCTTTATTATATTTCTATATACTACCAAAATGTCCCTCTGCTAAAAAAATAAGCAAACAGTGTTCTGATATATTAAATTATGACTTGAGGGAACACTATTGAGCTTCTAGGTTACTGTGTTATTTTGTGATGACAAGATTTTCTCACTTGTTATTTTCACTCCAGTTAAAGCCTGCTGCTTTGGGTTAATATACAAAATAAAATAGTACCTAGTTATTTTACAGTTCTATCATAAGCAGTAATGACTGTGAGGTATTGATACTGTACATGCTTAATTAATGTTTTAAATCACTAGGAAGGGAGAAATTTTTTCCAAATTGTAATGATGAAGTCACACAGCTAATTCAGAACTTTTATTCAGTAGGATAATTGAAAACATAATAAAGAGAGTGCCAATCAATACCCAGACCATATTTGAGAAAGTTAAGTACCTAGAATTAATTATATTACACTCTATTTTATAAATTTATGTTTGAGCTTCTTTTTGCCTATATATAATATATATATATATTACATATATGCAAAGTGAGTTTTATACATTACGTCCATGTATCTTATACAGTACGCCATCTATGTGCATACATATTTATCTGTATCTAATCATAATATTGGAACTTTAAAAAATCTCAAGCTATCAGTTTAAAATTAGCTGTTTACATTTACAATTCAGTAGCTATATTTTTTTCCTATGACTTCATTTTTCTAATGTTTTTAAGTGATGATGGAACAATGACTAACTGTACCAAATTAGGTTAACGGTGTGGAGGTAGATGAGAACTCACTATAAACTATAGAGTGGTTACAAAATACTCCTCCCAAAAGATCTGTTAGGAAGGCAGTCACCACAGAAGTGAAGAGGAGGAGAAACTCAGCAGAGCATAGGCCTGATCTGGGGAACTAGCTGGAAAGACTTTGTAGCTGGGAGATATCTAGGAGCATTATATTAGTGTTCCTGTGAAAGCTGCTTCCCTTGGAGCTAGGATGCTTTTGACAGTTTCACTACATGATCAGATGCAGTCATTCCATTGTGTTTTTACAGTAAGAGAAAAGCTGTGAGGCTCTGCTGACTAATGAGCTTCTTGGCCACTCTAGAGGTGGGGGGCTTTGCGTGCACTTTACTCACAGCCAGGTCAGCACTCCTCAGTGCTGCCATTCATCCTTGCTTGTCTTGTTAACATATAACATCATTGCTGACTTTTGCTGTGAAATATAGTTATTTACATTTCTGAGCCCTGCTGCCCCCAGCAAGAGTGTTTTCTAGAACCTAAATGATCTCATTTTTCTCTGCAGATATGGGAAATTTCATGGACACAGACCAAAGGAAAACAGTTTCTCAAGGACATGCAGCACTTCTAAACTTACTGCCTATCAGCAGCTGCCCCAGACCTCAAGTGACTTGGTTTAGAGAAGGGCACAAGATTATTCCAAGCAACAGAATGTAAGTTACTCTGAACATTACAGTCTCAGATACAATTAATTACACTTGCTTGTACCATTTGCATAGTAAGTGAACCAATTAAGGTTAGCAATGATTTTGAAAGAATCAGTCTAGGAGCCCTACCTCAGCCCTTAATAAAAAGCTATTTTGAGACTGGCTTTGTTGTGTTTAAACAGCTTAAAGAAGTGGCCATGTAATGTTATTATTTAGTATACTTCACGCCCCAGACCTAAAGCATCCTTACTGTTTGCAATCTATTCTTTTTTGCTTTTGAATGTACTTTTTAAGAAGTCATTGTCACCCCTGAATTATGTTTAACTTCAAGTACTGATTTAACAAGGGCTGATATTGACTTATACAGCTGTGGATCCCCCCTTCTTATTGAACCATGCTTGATAGTACGTTCTCTGATGATAAAACAGTAATTACTGCTTATTTCTCTTTATCCTTTTATCCTACCATGACAGTTTTATTTCCCTTCATCTAATTAGTGGCTTGCCCGTCTATTGCAGAATAGTTGCTTTGTGATTAGTTAAGCATTATTTCAAGGTGTTCTTGCCTATTCCACATTGAAGACATTTATCTAATGCCAGACAGTTTTTCTTCATTTGGAACTTTTAGTGGTTAAAATGAACACATGGTCTATGTCTCATATTTAGGCATTTTGCAATCATATTTAAAAATAATATTCTACATATAAAAATTTCAGGGTTGAAAATTTCTCAAGGAATCATGATATACTATAAGCTTAGAATAAAAGCTAAATATGTTTCCTGTCAAGTGGTAATATTCAGATAAAAATTCATGACAGAAAAAGGCTCTTGTTTCTTTGTTTTATTTAACAAAAAGGATATATGTAAGCCAATTTGCTAGGTAGGTTTCAAATGAATTATGAAAGTGACTGGTATTTAAACCTGCCTTCTCCCCTCCCAGAGCATTCATAGAAGCCCTTCATCCACCTTAGCATTTGAACCTTGATTGAAATTGGACTGTTCTTAAGCTCATTCAGCAAATTTTTCTCTTTTGGTTATTAGAAACAGGAATGAAATGGAAATATATATAAATGCTATATTTCAAAATTCTAGTAAAAATACTGATTATTTTGGAAAATGAGATAACTACTGTCCTTTTCATTTTAGTAAATGTTACTTAGATATCCACCTTTACAATGACTCAGTCATAACAGATGCCTCCTGAGTTTTTGTGAAGCAAAAATGAAGAATCAATCTCTCTTTGCCTCAGGAGACTATTAGGCTGAACAAAAGGTAGCTAAGATATATTCTTACGTAAATATCTCAGCACAGAATAGCAGGTGAAGATGAAGTAAATGCTAGGGGAGAATTGGTACCAGGAATGGGAAAGTATTATTGCTTGCATCTAGCACTTTGCCCACAGCTTCATTTGCTCATAGATGGCACTTTCAGTACGGACTATATCATGGGTGTGTGAAACTGGATTAGTCCACTGATTGGTTTAGAATAGTTCTGGGTGTAGGTGATAGATTGACTGGAGAGCGAGGATTTACCTAGGTGTGGGTGGCACCAACCAATAGAGTTGCACCCTGGGTGGAATCAAAAGGGAAAGAAGGAAGGCTTGCAGCTTCTTGTCTGCCTTGCCTTGGACTGTTTCTCTGCTGCCATGCTGCCTTGCCATGGAACCAGCCAATTATGGACTGAAAACTCTGCAAACTGTGCGTTAAAGTTAACCTTTCCTCCTTTAACTTGTAGATATAAGGTATTTTGTCCCAGTAACAAGAAAGTTACTAAGATAGGAGGTATGTTGAATTAGGCTTTCTCTCAAACTCCTGAAGCTCTTAGTTAATATTAATGTTAGCAAAATTAACAGTGGAATAATTATTTTAACTTGCTAGGAAATAAGTATGAATTAATTCATTAACCAAGTAGTCTAGCTATGATCATGAAACATTTATTCAAGTATAAAAGGGTATTTAATGAAATAAATCTTAATTTCATAAGTGTTTTTAAATTTGCAAATTCATGTTAAAGACTGTTTAATTTCTAACGGGCTATAATAATGTAATGATATTATGAGAGCTTTAACTTACTGTAAAAGCAAAAATGGGTTGTTAGGCCAGGGATTTAGCCCAGTGGTTCTGCTGCCTGCCTCACAAGTGCAAGCAAGGTCCTGAGTTCAATCCCCAGTACCAAAAAAAAACGTTGTTTACAATTGCGTGACTATTGATAAATCTCCAATCTCAGTGAAATAATGTGGAGATTTAAAGAGATGAAATGAGACTGATTATAGATATTTACACTTCTGCAAGGTCCTTTAGGTTTATATTTTCCACCTCATCACCTCACATTTATTAAGGACCTGCTATGTAAGATATCATAAATCAGTATGTACATGCTTTTCTCCACAAGTTTATATGTCATTCAAAGATATACTGTGATCCACTTTTTAAAAAATTCTTTTAAAAAATTGAACCCAAGGCCTCAAACATGCTAGAAAAGTGATCTACCCCTGAACTACATCCCAGCCCTTTTTATTTTGAGAGAGGATCTCACAAATTTGCCCAGGCTAGATACAAACTTGATTTTCTTGGTCTCAGCCTCCCAAGTAGCTGAGATTATAAGTGTGCACCACTGCACTTGTTAAGTTTTGCTTTTGACTGAACATAGAAGGTATGTCTACATTATTCATTTCCATGTTGTGGACAGGCAAAAGTCAGATGGCTCTTATTAGTTCTACACTATGAGAAGTGTCTCTTAAATCTGAAACATTTGACCCAACTTGCATCCATTGCACATACTGAAACACAGGTCAAGCACCTGCACCTGCTTTTAGCTTCCCTATGCTAGGACGGTTCTCTAAGACAGCAGGAGAAATAGTTCTTTGCCTTAGTTGAGGAACTTCATCTTGCTTCCCTATATTTTTTTTAACATTATCTTATGACCTTTATAAGCTGAACTTTTGGTTTATAGATAATTTTTTCTTCCAAGAGAAGAAGCCTGATGTTTCCCAATTTAAAAAATTAGTTACATTGGCTGGGGATTTAGCTCAGTAGTTCCTCCGCCTGCTTCACAAGTGCAAGGTCCCAAGTTTGATCCCCAGTAACCGCCCCCCCCAAAAACGATAAAAAAATTAGTTACATAGCCTATTAATAATCCTAACTGCTATTATTTATTGAGTACCTACTTGAAAGATACCGTCTCTAATCCTCACCATTGCATTCAGAGGTAGGTATAATTACTCATACTTACAGCTATCAGAACTGAAGGTTAGAGATGGTAAATCATCAAGGGGCACACAGTTGATAAATGGCATAACCAAGATTCAAATTTGGGTGTACTTTACTGAATCTCCATGGTTTTCTGTATCATGCTAATTCTTCTTTTCACTTCATTTGCTCAATATTATTTGTTCTTTTCATCATTATTTCACATATCTCTTTAGTCTTTTTCCTCATTTATTTAGAAGAGCAGCTTTCAATTTGAAATAACGTAGGTTAACTTGGGTTTATATAAAGGTGGTGAGAAGTGTCAGTTATTGATGTATTTTGAAAGTAGAATAAATATTTTGTTTGGTAGTGGATGTGGGCCAGATAAAGAGGAGCTATGGATGACTCTTAAGATTTTAGGTCTGATCAATTGATAGCATAGATTGCCATTTCCTGAAATAGGGGGACAATGTTAAGAAAGCAGGTTTGGTTATATGTTTGGTTACGTTGGTAGTGGTTTCTACATTTTCTCTTAACTGATGTTAAGAATGAGATGCATATTATGTAGCCAAGAGGAGCCAATGATTAGATAGTTAAAATAATTACAAAAATAATTTATCTATAAAACCAAAGTTCAGCTTTTAAAGGTCATAAGATAATGTTAAAAAACATAGGGAAGCAAGATGATGTTCCTCAACTAGGGCAAAGAACTATTTCTCCTGCTGTCTTAGAGAACTGTCCTAGCATAGGGAAGCTAAAAGCAGGTGCAGGTGCTTGACCTGTGTTTCAGGTTATGCTTAGTGCATTATTTATATTTAAATCTGTTTTCAAACCTGTGAAATATATGAGCCAATAGGCCAAGCCCAAATAGTCCCATTTGGGCTGACTGGCTATTTTTTACATAAAGAAGTTTTTTGTTTTTTGTGTTTTTTTTACCTTGTGCTTATGAGGCAGGCAGCCTAACCACTGAGGTAAATCCCTGGCCCTTCATAAAGAAATTTTATTGGCATATGTAATGCGTTACAGTAACTAAACTGATACCAGAGGAATTAACAATAATTCAAGCTGCTTCCTGGTCTAAGGAACAGGGACTAAAATCAGCAGCGTGATGGTTCTCCAAAGATACCAAGGTCCAAGTCCTTGGGAACATGTTAGGTTATATGGAAGAGGGAAATTAAGATTGCAGATGTACAAGGACCTGAGTTCGATC
The DNA here is from genome assembly GCF_012274545.1 of Fukomys damarensis. Taxonomy (NCBI): domain Eukaryota; kingdom Metazoa; phylum Chordata; class Mammalia; order Rodentia; family Bathyergidae; genus Fukomys; species Fukomys damarensis. Next base: position 3,982,290 of record NW_022900929.1, read on the forward strand.
CTCGGTACCCCCCCCAAATAAAAGACTGCAGGTGTGATAAGGACAATACAAAATACAAAAGGTCAAAATACTACAAAAGGACAAAATAAAGGCTGTCTTCCAACTAGTATACTTACCCAAAACTGGCAGCTCTTTCTCTTGGCATCTGGTCCAAGGGCTCTAACCCTGAGAATCAAATTCCAGGGCCTGTAACCTAAACAAACATTCCAGGGACCAAAGGTCTTATTCTCTCCAAGATCATCTGCCCCCCACCCCATACTTATATAGAAAGGCTTAGCATTTCTTCTGCAATAATGTAGTAGCGGTAATTAACTAGATTCCTCTGGAGAACCTCTTAGTGGTACTCTTTAGGGTGCTGGGAGTCTTCAGACTCCATTGTCTTAAATTGAATGGCTTCTTTCAAAGCTTTGAGATAAGAGAAGGAACTTTATTTAGCATCCTGTACATTTTATCTTGAATTAATTGTTGCAGTCTGTAAGTTCTAGTACTCAGAACATTTTGTAACCATCATCCCCACCTCTACCACCTAATGCTTCTCTGTTTTGACAACTCTATCTGACCTGGACGTATGTGTAGCAGTTATGAAGTCATGGAATGGCTGAAATAATGAGTGGATATGAAGAAAAGTCAGATGATATCTGCAAACTTCCTCAGCGGGCAGGGGAAAAATGCCAGAATAACAAAGCTCAAGAAAAAAAAGTTGTTAAAGCAGAAAAATATCTTGGAAGGGCAAATAATATTTTGAAAAAATTGAGAATAAATTATTCAGAGTTTTGAATAGGTAATTATGGGTTTTATTTATCTGAGAAATACACATTTATTTCTGATTTACTGAACCCAAACAGTTAATTTGCCAACTTTGCATATCAAAGATGAGTACAGCTTTGTCTTATAAATATAGTGCAATTTGGAAATAAATTCTTGTATGTTATTTATTTTGGCTTAGATGTATTTTCTTTGTTCCCTGTTATTTCTCAAAGTAGGAAATGAGAATCTTGATGCCACACAGTATTTCTCTTACCTCCAGGAGGTAATTTATGTCGGCAGTTATCAGATTAGGACGCAAAAACTTGGTCTATACAGTGCCATTCTTTTGCTTAATTGCAGGTTTTTGTGCTCAAATTGTATGCTGTAGTCTACCTGACAGGAATGTGTAAGCACAAGTGTTCTTGCATGGGTTTTCCCAGAAATGTGAAGTTTATAGATGAAATATTTCAAACCTCCAGTCAATTTTGCGTTAGACTGCTTGCCAGTAATGATCCGGCCTGTGAAGTATGGGCAGTAAACAGCATCCCAGGTGACTTTGGAGCAGTCTGACTCATAATTGTCCATGCTTAAATACTTCAACATCCATTAACTTATTACCATTTCATTTCAATTGCTCCAAGAAAGATTTGTTTAAATTAGCACTTGTACTGGGAGTCACAACTTAATGCTTGAATGAAGTAGATCTGGTTGTAATAATATTTTTATAGTTAACTGAGCTTTCAAAATAATGTGGTTTTAAAATTTTTATATTATGTTTTATGGGCATTTTGTGACTTTTTATAGAGTATATATATATATGCATGTGAACTGAGTCATATTTAGTACAAGTATAAAAGACTAGGAGATATGGATTGCAGACCTCCTTTCACTGTAACTCTGTCCTTGGGCAATCACTTTTTCTTCCTCTGTCGAATTTTTTCATGTCGAAAGTAAGGAAGGTGCATTGAAAACTTCTAAGATCCTTTCTGGTGTTAACATTAAGGGTGCTGTTTTGGAAGCAGGTGCCCATGGCTAGTTCTCTTCCCACCTCCTTTCTTTCCTCCATACCTTCCATAGATAATTACTGAGCACTTACTTAGTAGTGCCAGGCATTGTTCTGGCTGCTGAACACAGAAAGAGAAGTGAAGCATCAAATGTGCTGCCCTCCATGAGGTCATGTTCTAATGTGGAAACAGGTTAATGATAAACAAGGTACTTTCAGATGAGGTGCAAGCTATGCATACATGACCAGGAAGGGACAACATAGAGTACTGAGATGGGAGGTGGTAGGGCTCCTTTTAATTAAGTGTGAAGTGTGGGACTGTCTATGGAAGTGACATAAAAAGCCATTTTATTGAGTTAGAATTTACATATAACAAAATAGATTTCAAACACACAGGCAGTAAATTTTAACAACAGAAGCAGCCACCATCCCAGTGGAGAGAGTTCCCTCATGCCCCTTCCTCAGTCCTGCCCTCCCACTAATCTGATTTCTCTTAAAATTGGTTAGTGGTGGTTACCTGTTGAAAACTTTCATAAAAATGGAATCACTGAATGTGAAATCTTTTAGATCTAGCTTCATTCATTTAGCATAACTTTTATGAAGTTCTTCATATGATATTTAATAATAATAATTAACATTGAGTGCCAGATAGTTTTAAGAGTTTTATATACAATGACTCATTCAGTATAGCAGTCCAGTGAGTCAGTACTGTTATTATCCTTGCATTACTGGTGAAAAGAAAGGCAGAGAGGTCAGCAGCTGGGCTGTGTGAGCACTGTTGGGTTCCTGAAGTCCACAGTTACTGTCTGTCCTATACTGGCTTCTGCTGCTGAGAAACAGCCAGCCATGCACAGACCCAGAGTATGTTTGTTTGAATCAGAGGAGCAAATGTCAGCAAACATAGGGAAAAGCTTGATAAGTGCAGGGACTCTGATGTGTTCAGGTATGTGCTGTGAGAGATGTTATGCAGGTGGGCAGAGAAGAGCACCAGGATCCTGTAGCCCCAGAAACTAGAAAGGATTCTGGAATCTATTCTGTATTCAGTGGGAATTATCTCATGACCTGTGACATGGGAAGTCTTTGGAAAAGGGTTATTTTAATTGCAGTAATATCTACACATAAAATTTACCTTTTAATGTTTGCCATTCAGTAGCATTAAGTCCTTTTCACTTTGTTGTCAAGCCAATTTCCATAAATGCTAAGCTTTTGCGAAGCTGGTATAACATCACAACTAGGATGCTGGTGTTGATATAGTAGGGATACAGTGCATTTCTATCTCTACATATATACCCCATGCGCCCTTTCATTTCTACAGTATTTTCTGCCTCACTCCTTCCGCAAACCTTGACAGTCACTAATGTGTTTGTTTGTTGCTATAAATTTATAACTTCAAGAATGTACACAGTATGTTTTTTAAAAATTTTTTTTTAGAATTGCCTTGTTTCATTCAGTATAATTCTGATTCACCAAGATTACTGTATGTATCAACAGTTGATTCCTTATTGTTGTGTAGTACTCCTTTTGTATGGATGTACTGCAGCTTGTATAATTGTTGTCCTTTGAGAGACATCTGAGTTGTATCCAGATTGGGGCTGTTATGAATAAAGACGATAACCATTCTTGTACAGGTTTTTGTGTGAACATAAGACTTCATTTCTTTGGGATCAGTGCCCAGGAGTACAGTGAGTAGTTAAATGTTTGATGTTTTAATTTTAGCCTTTGTTAAAAAAAAAAAAAAAAGCCAGCTGGAAAAGCCAGCTGGGTGTGGTGGCTCATGCTTGTAATCCCAGCACTTGGGAGGCTGAGTCAGGAGGATCACTGTGAGTGAGCTACATAGTGAGTTCCAGGTCAGTCTCAACTACTAGTGAGACCCTGTCTCACCCCCCACCCCCGCCAAAGCCAACCTCTTCTCTACAGTGACTGTGCCATTTTATATTTCCACCAACAGTGTGTGAATGGTTTACCTTCTCTGTTTCCTCAGGAACATTTGGTGTTGTCCCTATTTTTTACTTTGACCATCCCAGTAAGTGGTTAATATCTCATTAAGTTTTTAATATTCATTTCTTTTAGTAACTGTAGGACAGCTTTTTATATGCTAATTCTTTTATTGTATTTTTATTTATTTATTCATTTTTTTTTTTTTTTGAGACAAGGTCTCACTGTGTAGTTCATTCTGGCCTTGAACTCACTATGTAGTCTAGGCTGGCCTCAAAAGCATGGCAGTCCTCCTGCTTCAGCCTCTCAAATGGTAAGATTACAGCCGTGTGCCAACACACCTGGCTTTCATGTACTAATTTTTAAAAAGAACTAAGTAGGAAAAAGTAAACTTACTAAAAATATATTCAATTATTTAAAAAATCTTTTGAACAAGTGAAATAACAGACAATATATAGCTGAAAAGAAAATTACTGTTCTGGTAGATATGAGGAAAATATTCAGTATAAAACACAGAGATTAAAAACATGGAAACAATGGAAGGAAGACTAAGATATAGAGGAGAAAATACTCAGTTGATATATAGTAAGATTCCAGAAAGAACAGAGAGAATGGAAGATAGATAATGGTGAAAGAGATCATTGCTACAATATTTCCTAAAACGGTGAAACTTCAGAATCAAGAAGGAGAGTAAATTCAAATGAGACCAATCCAAATCCAAAGTCAAAATGAAAATCCAAAAGATGACACTGCAGAACTTCAAGACACAATCTTAAAAGAAGCCATACATTAACAAAACAAAAACAAAAAACGCAATTAAATGATAGTCAACAAATAATAGAGAAGATAGTGAAAACAATATCTCCAAAAGTCAAGGGATGTAACTATCGTCATAGAATTCCATATCTGGCTAAACTAACATTTACCCATGAAGTGAAAGACTCACTGTTAAATCTTTTAGCAACATTCTTAGAAATGATATTCTTGATTTTGCCTGAATCTAGAAAGAAAGAGGATGTCAGAAGTATTGCTCTTTATTTATTATTTTTTCTTATTAGGAAATGTTTATTAATTTTGAAATGTTTAAAAGATGAGGAAGCAGAGATGGTAAGTTGAGATAGCCCTTTGGGGCTCTTCATTGTGAGTGGCAGCAGAGAATGGTGCCAAGTCCATAGTGGGCACGTGCAGAGAAGAGAGTTGTTTTTTCCTTAAAGGGAGCAGTACCAGAGTATATTCGTATGCCACTGGGAATTATCCCATGGAGAAGGAAGGTGTACAGATTAACAAGAGTATGCATACAGGAGAGGAACAAAGCCCTAGGGAGGGGGACAGGTATTCGCAGGCTAGCATGAGGATGAGGGCCTCCAGTTGTGTGGGACACAGCCTCATGACTGGTGGTTCTTCAGTGCCTGTGGTGTAGGTGCACGTTGTTTGGTTGATATGCGGTGGAAAAGTAATTGGTTTCTTGTGAACATTTGTTTTTTGTGTAAACAATGGGATGAGCTTACCAGCTTGGAGTTGGGTTTGGTACAACAGGAGAAAAGTTATAATCAACCATATAGAGAGTTAGAAACAGACCTGGGAAGCACGCTGGGCTCATGGGAAGCTTTGAGCGCCAATGTGCAGCTGCTGTGTGTGGGTTGGATTTTTCTATTAAAGTGCAGAGGTTCTGATACAGTTGTGGAAAACTCAGGTAGTTGGAGGTCAAACAAGCTTGAAATGTAGCCACATAGAAGTGAGAAACAAGGATGTTGAAGGTGTTCACGAGAATGTGATAGGTCTCAGTTGTCTTTAAGTTGTATGAGGAAGGAAGTGACCAGTAGTCACATATGGTATAATCAGAACACTTGCAAACATCTGTGGGTTAAAAGAATAATTACTCTGGACCCAGGAGAAGAAGTAGGTGGATTGGATATCTCCCTCTTGTTCTCACCTTGGTCACTCATCCTTCCTGGCATTGGGCATCTCCTCTCATTGAAGAAATTAGGTGATACAATTCAGAAATGTGACACTTAGATTTTTGTGGGATAAACTTTTGTTGCCAGTTAGATAAGCGTCTTTTTGCTCGATGCACATGAGAAATCATGAATTGGTAAAATGCAGCTCTGCTTGGGTTGCCAGATGACACCAGGTACATAATTCTGGATGCCATCAGTTGACATACTCAGCTGGCCATTGCTGTTTCCCACTGTCTCTGTCAGATGCCCACTTGTGCTGGACACTGTAGGTCAGCTCCATCATCATTGGCTGCTGGTTGCTAGAGTTCTTCAGTGTTAACAGCTCTGAGAATTAATTGCTCTTTCTTTAGTAATGATCACTTTGTTCACAATACTCTGGATAAAAATTCCAAGTAGATTCACTGTACTTTTGAGGACCACACTACCCAAGAAATAAAAAATCAAGCAGGTTTACAGGAACACCAGAGAGAGTCTTTATTTTAACGGGGCCCATGCTGTAGCACAGGGCAGTGAATACACAGAAGGGAGCTTCTTAGACTAAAACCCCAGAAGTAGCTGGGAAGTGTTGCTCGGATAGTTGCTACAGTCTTGTTTCAGTGAGGAGCAGGGCTAAGAGCTAGGCATGCAAATAAGGGGCCCAGATCCCTCCCTTCCTGACCTTAGCCACTCTAGGGTGACCCCTCTCTTCTTCTGTAAGGCCAAAGAATCATCTGCAGTGATGGGAGTTGGAGAGGGGCACCACACTGAAGGCTGTATTCTTGTTGGAGTGGGGAATGCTGGTTTGAGAGCCAGGGAAGATCCACCAGATAGCCAGTGAAGACACTGAAGCAAGTTGTTCCAGTCCTTTGAGGGGAATGATGGAGAGCAAAGGGAGGTGAAGGGCAGCAGTGCCACAGCCACCAGCCAAACCACATCCCCCTCCAGCCAGTTTGGGTTAGATGAAAAAGTCAGGTGGTTTTGTCTGTCTTACTTTGACCCTTAGAGAAAAAGATTGGCTGTCTGCAGGTGTATAAGCCGATGAATTACCTGTACCAGCCCAGCTTTGTGCACCTCTCTACAGTCTTCTGTGGATCTGGCCTCTTTATGTGCTCTTCCCTCCCCTCTTTGATCCCTTCCTTGAACAGCTTAGCTGTTCTGGGATCTCTCCTGTAACATGTCAATGTATGAGCTATTGCAGAACCTCTATTTTCCAGGAAATGGAGCCCTGTGTAGGGCAGGGATAGCAAATCCTCTAGAGCTTTCAATGATTAAAACAGCATGCTGTGCGGCACACATGCCATAGCTTTGCTACCACTAGTATAGGGTATTTTAGATCTAGACTTCAGAATGGAACTTTTGTATGGATTGCCATGGTTTAGGAAGTGAGCATGCCCATGCTGAGGATGGGGGTGGTGGCTGAGACTGTAGGAAATTGTCAGTGGTATTAAAGGGTTCAGATACTGAGGTCAATATTAGAGTGGAGACAGAAGGAGTGAGGGGGAGGGGGAGCCAGAAGCTGCAGGTTCATGGTACAGTGACAAGGAGCAATATGAACCTCAAGAGGGGTAGCATTGAGGAGGGCCAGGGCATTTGCCCATGTGGGCTTCCCTGTGGCTGGATTCAGGAGGGAGAGAAGTGGTTTGACAGGGCCTGCTCTTGGCTTCAGTGGGAACTTTCTCTGGATAGACCAGATACTGAAACTGCTCCTTTCAGTATTTGGCTCCAGTGCCTTGCTAGCTTGGATTCTCACTCAGGGATATGTGTCCTGGTGCCCTGACTTCATTTACAGAGCAGGAAGAATGATCCCCTCCCATTGGAGTACCTGTGAGATTTAACAGAAGATAATGATCAAGAAAGTGATTTGCCAGCCAGTGATCAATAAAGTGAAATCAGTGTGTGCTGCATGCTCTCCTCCAAAAAGCCAGGTCCAATGCTTAGCCTCAATGATGCTCTGTGCAGATATGGTTCTCTGCATGGCTGTGTGTGTGACTCACAGCAGCCTGAGTGGGAAGAAGGAGCCTGAAGCACAGCACCTCTGTCCAGCCTGCCTCAGCTCCCCTGTGAAGCACCCCATCTGCTTTCCCAGGTGCCCCTTTTTAAAGCTCAGAAGTTCCTTTTGTTGTCACTACATCCTGCAGTATGGGGCACTGTGAGTTCAGTTGTCTGAGCCAGTGTTATTCTAGAGCAGATTAGTGTCCATCAAAGTGGGTAAGAAAAAGAGACTAAAATCATTATATCGATGTAGTGAATAGTATCTAGCCTGCTGAGGAAGGTTTTCCATGTAATCTCACCCTACATAATGAGAGGCAACTGAGATTGTTATGAGTATTCCATATTTCATAGACATATTGGATTGGGGTAGGGGCTCTAGCTGGCTGTAGGCAGATGTTCCGGTTCAAACTCTGTACCTTCACCTTATGCAGTTGGGATAATGGAGGTTGTTAGCATCTCTCCTAGGTGATGCTTGCAGGACATCTGTAGAGAGCTAATACCATACCTGCTTGAGAAGAGATGCTTCAGAGATAGTGAGCCATTCCTGTGCAGGCTGAGCATCCCAAGGAAGAGGCAGGGTTCTTAGAATTACTTGGTTCCATTTGAGTTGGCAATGTAGTATTCAACTTTAATGACAAGAGTTTAATATTCTATGTACCAATTTTTCATTTGAAATAAAATACCACTTCATTTTACATGAGCAGATCTAGTGACAATAATACATTTCTTTACAAATATTAGCCTATTATACATCTTAAGTCAGTCGCACATAATTGCATTTCACCAACTCCACATAATACTTTAATTAAAACTAGGATAATTAAAATACAGTTTTAATGAGCAATAAATTCTGAAGTTGTCAAGCCCGGAATGTGTGAGTTGAATCATACCTTTCTTTTTTTGCACTCTTATATTTGTGTCTGCATTATGTTTTGAAATGACAATAATGATAAACAAGAGGCATTTTTAAATGCAAACAGTGTTTCTGTATGACTGTATTACCTGTGTATACCCCTTGTAAACCATTTGATATTTGTACTAACTCTTAACCCTGAGCCACAGAAAAGGTTTTCTTTGTCTCGGAAGGTCCCAGTGGCTCACCAAAGTGATTGGCCCTACTGAGCAGTGTATATTTGTTGAGTGAGTAGATAAGTATTTCTTGAATGAATGAATAAATAATAGTTATGTGCCTTGTTCTGGAGAGGTGATTTGGGATAAAGGACACTGGATTGAAGCAGAAAACTAGGATTTCAGTCTCAACCCTGACACTTGAGTAAGATGCGTTATGTACTTGCACCAGCTCACTGTGATGAATACAATCATTCATGTACTGCAAATGCATACGAATAAAAAGTTTAAATTAAAAAAATAAAGTTGAGATGATGGGATATCTGAAATGGATACAGTAGAGTCTACCTTGCCCACCTTTTGGAATGATGACTAGGAACATTTATTTGATGTATAAATTTGTAGGTTTGAAAACACATTCTTTATGGCTGAGTAGTATTCCATTTTATAGAAAAACCACATCTTCTTTATCCACTTTCCAGTTGATGGGCAAATGGGCTGTTTCCAAGTTTTAGCTATTACAAACTGTGCTGCTATAAACATAGGTGCACATATATCACTGTGATATGATTCTTTTGGAAAGATACCCAGCAAAGGGATGGCTGGGTCAAATGAAACCTCTAGTCCCAGCTCTTTCATAGGAAAATGGATACATATTGAGGATATACTCCTAAGTGAAGTAAATAAGTCACACGTGTAAATACCGAATAATTTCTCTGGTGTGAACAAACTATAATAGTACACAAGATCCTAATGAGATAATTGACAATGGGAAATAGGAAGAAAAGGGCTAAAGGCATAGGGAAAGTGGGAAGTGTAGGAGAAAGGTAATAAGGGAAAGAAAAAAATAGGAGAAAATGAAAAAATGGAAATACAATGTTTGTAAATGGGGAGGAGAAGAGAAGGTGAAGGGGAGGCACGGACAAAGGGAAAAAAATGAGAACCAAGACCTGTCATGTAAAGGTACTAGATCCCAATGATGAATGTAATTGTACTGTATACCTAAAAGGTACCAATAAACTCAATGAGAAGACAGAGAGAGAAAAAAACACATGGTAACCTGTAAAGTAAACGTAATGTGGTGGCATAATGATTATCATGCCCACCTCTGTTCATTATGCTCTTGTAATTATTTACATGAATATACATTAGTATTCAGAGTCAACTGTTCCTCAGTTAAAAACTTTATGTTTTTTAGGTAGTTTTTGCATAATGAATTTTCAGCCCTTGGTTGATGGCATCTTGTAATACAGATTGTAAAAAGATATGCCCTCTCCATCCTCCTCTCCTAATTTTTGTCTGTCCCAGTTACAGTGTCCTTGGGAAATTCAAGCTGGTCTGAATGTTGCCTGGGTAATTATGGTGGCTTTGCATGTCGTGTAAAGTTCACCACATAGTCAAATGTTTGTGACTTTTACCAGCTTCCTATTTACATTATCAGAATCAGTGCTGCTCTTCCTCCAAATCCAGGTGAGTCATTCATTTGTTTAGTCAATTATGCTTGCATCTGCTCTGAAGGCTAATTCTTGAAGCAACAAATTCCCTACATAGACAAATGTGCTTTGACCCTGTCCAAGGAAATACTGCTAGAGTAGAAGTCAGAAAGACTTTGTAATACCATTTACTGATACCCAGGCCTATGATGGTACTTAAGTGCAGTTTCTAGTGACTTTGCAGAATGCCTTTCACCTATACATCCATCAAGAGCCAAGGCCACCGGGATTTAGTCTGTTCTTGCACTTTCAGGACTTAGTATCTTGGTGAGTCTGGTCTTAACCCCAGGTTCTTTGGGCAGACATTTTGAGCACCAAAGTTACACTCTCCCACATGAGGGGAAAGGGGAGAACCTGCTCTGAATTGCTGGAGGAGGAGCCCTAGGGAGGAAGAGCTGTGCTTGGAGTGAAAGGAAAGCCACAGGATGTGTGTCCTGCTCTGGGGCTTTGGAGTGCTTCAGGCTTGGTTCTAGGAGGGTGTAGACTGGAAAAGGGAAGTGGGGTGGGTAGGGAGGGCTCAATGGCAAGCAGATGAAAGGGGTCCACATCTCTGGTCTGGAGTAGCTGCTACAATTGGCAGTTCCTTCACTGAGTGTGTGTCCTGTAAGGGCAGAATGCATGGAAGAAGGGAAATATATGGGGATCAGGGGTTGGTGGAAAGCATGGGGAATCAAAGCCAGAAGAGTGCCCTTGAGGATCATGGGCCTCCTTTTTTTTTTCTCATTCTAGGCAAGTGTAACTAAAATGTTTAGGTGACTCCATTTTTGTCACATGTGAAGTGGAGTCACACCAATGCTATATAATGTAGCCGGGGATTTAGCTTAGTTGTACTGTGCCTGCCTCAAAAGCTCAGGTTCCTGAGTTTGATCCCCGGTAACAATAATAAATAAATAAACAAACAAACCATAACATGAACATATTTGGCCTCTCTATTGGATCAAGCACAATGAGTGGAGGGAGCTGGTTGTCCCTAGAGGATATTGTTCCTGGAAGCTGGGCACCTCATGTACAGCCCATGCAGAGACTCAGTGGCAGGTAGCTTCTTATTTCCCTGCAGGACTGTTATCATTCTTCATGGCATGCTAGTAAAGAAAGCAGTGGAAACCTTATCATACCAATTTGTGGATGACTGCATGGGGAAAGAATGTGGCTAGTGATTTAAAGTCAAATAATATGTCAGTGGTAGAGCTGAGGATGGACCTTATCACTTGAGTGATTCTAGTCATCTCTGGGAATGTTTGTGACAAAGTTGGCCTCAGCTTGCCAATGACAGTGGTGATGTTGCAGAAGGGCCCTTATACTTGGTCTTTGGCCTATGATCCATAGGCAGCCAGGTATTATAATGCAAGTTCTGGGACCCTCCTTTTTCTCCTCTGTAAAGTGCCAGGATATAAGCTGGTCTGCCCACCCCACGGGACTTTTATGTTTTTGTGTGATAATCAAATACCACAATAGATATAAGAGCCTTTTGTGAATTACAAAGTGTCATATTTGGTGTTGTAGAATTATTCTCTCATTAGCTTATTCTTTGCTATAATCAGAGCTGACCAAAATCTGTATATGGTATCAGTACAGTATTTACTTCCAAGTGACACTCTCTAATACCAAGGTCACTATTCAGTCAGTCAGTCTCTCAGCTCTGTGCTAGACTCTGGATAAGAAGATTAACAGAATGACTCTGACTCCCTCAGGCTCATGATGCAGTGAGTAGGTTATAATCATCTCGTAGTAATTCATCTCATATAAATGTTTGTTTTTAAAGAACATTTTTATTGAAATATTCACCTACCATAAAATTTTCTTTGTAAAGCGTCAGAATCAGTTCATGTAAAGCATGGGATTCATAGAATTGTGTACCAATCACCACTATCTACTAGAACATTTCCTACACCCCCAAAGAAAGCCCCAAACCCATTTATAATCTCTCCTACTCTTCCCTCTTCTCTGTCCCTAGCTACTCATCTTCTTTCTGTCTCTGTGGATATGTCTATTCTGGACATTTAATATAAAAGAAATCATATACTCTGTGACCTTTGGACCCTGTATATGGCCTTAAATCATCTTTTTCTTTCCTCTTGCTTTTTCCTGGGCATTGTCATGTATTTAACTGGAAATTTTTTGGAACCAGAGAGTTGGAGAGATGGAGCTGGACACTATGGGCATAGCATTTGCAGAAAAGCTGAGGTGGGAAGGAGCCTGGAGAGTCCTGAGGGAAGCCAGGAAGCCAGGGTGGTGGCAGTACTGGGAGGAGAGTGGATCAAAGTGAGATCAGCGGGGGCCAGTTGAGGTCACAGGGTCTCTGACCATAGCCAGGTTTGGATATTGTACAAGTGCAGTGGAGGGTTTTAAACCTGGAGAGTCCTGGGATCCTATTTTTGGTTTAAGAAAATCTGGCTGCTTTGTGAAGAATGGATAATAAGGTGCAATAGAGGATACTTAGGAAGTTTTTATTAATGTCCTGGCAAGGGATGCAGGCAGAAAAAGAAGAGACTGGTAGATAAAACTATAGGTCAGAAGTAGAGCCAACATGTCCTGAAGATAGTCTGAATGTATATTAGTGGAGTCAGCCTTCCGGTTTCTGATTTGAGGTTTAGGGTCATTTATAGAAATAATGACAGCTGGACTCAGATTGTTTTTGAGCATGTTCAGTTTGAGATGCTAATGGAAACTCTGAATAGAAAGATCAGTTGCACATTTGTCTGTTTTTGTTTTTGATACTGGGAATCAAATTTGGGACCTTGTACTTGTGAGACAGGCAGTAGCACCACTGAGCTAAATCCCTGGCCCAGTTGCACATTTGTCTGTACACAACTCTGGAGCTTATTGGAAAGATGGGACTGGAGATACAAAATTGGGATTTGTCAGTTTGGAGGTAGTGTTTAAAGCCCTGTAAATGGATGAGCTTTTCCAGGGAGAGAGATTCTAGAGAAGAAAAATAAAAGAGTGAGCTCTAAGGAGCTATCACATTAGAAACAGGTAGAGAGATGAGGCCCACAAAAGTACAGAAAAGAACAACTAGAAAGGGAGGAGGCCATAGGCAAGCCTGATGTCATAGAATCACCAAGAAGAGAACTTTGCTTTTGTTTCAGCCCATGAGTCAATAGGATATGAATTGCAGTAATGAAATGGATAAAAAATAGATCAGGAAAACATACATATGCAGAAATTGGGAACTGGGAATTTAGCTCAGTGGTGCTGCCGCCTGGCTCATGAGTACAAGGTCCCATGTTGGATCCCTGGTACCAAAAAAGAAAAGAAAAGAAGTTGGGAAATGTGAGGGAGAATAGGGAGAAAGAAGTAAAGAGGAATCAGAGGGAGAAGCCTGTCTTTTTATAGATTTCACCACTTTGAGTAAAATCCACACATAATGGACTCAGCCCCATACCCTGTCTGGGAAAAGGTCCCATTTAACGTTCCACAGCTAAAAATTGAAAGGTCTCCTGGGAAAAATCTGCTGATGACAGATTAGAGAGTGTAGGATCAAACAGCCATAGCAACACTAGTTCATGCTTCACCCAGGACAATTTTTCTTCATGTTTTAATGCTTGGTCTTCATCATAGTTGATGGAATTACACTGTTTTACCTTGGAAGGTTATAAATGAGGAGACATTATTAAAACTTACTTATCTTTGAGAGCATGAATCTTTCCTTCTTCATTCTAGACTTGCCCATTCATTATTAGATGCAGTAAATTATTATATCTGAGAGATAAATTATGACCTTTGTGATATGTACACAATGTGTATACTTTATTTTTATAGTCAAGGTCTGTGGTTTAATACATGAGGCAGTTTTGACAGTTACCTGTCCTAGTAATTTTTTGGTATTTAGAAATCACCTCTGTGAAGTCTGTCTGTGTTCATGGTCATTTTAACACCCATCTTTCATTCTATAAAATCATTTGGAAACCATTTTGCCTAATGTATTGATCTAGTTTACCATTTAGCTCTGAGTTGTAGAGTTTGATATTCTCTCTGAAAACCTGTATCATGCCACATACTTTGAACAACTAAGTACTCTTACGAGTTTTATTAACTTTTTTATTTTAAAAATGGATATATGCATAGAAATCATAGACTGACTTGAAGCTGGTGTATATGAATTAATGCTAGTTAAATTTAAGAATTTTATCTGTGGGAATGAATGCTTAACAGTACTTGTGCTAATTAAACCTGGGGAGAATGGAGGCATTGGCAACCTGCCGTTGGCTTATCTCTGATCCTTGCTTGTGAGAGGAATGTCTAGTTATTTAGTGCCTGGCTATCATCTAACATACTGTGTATGAATTCAAATAAATTTTAAATGCCCTGGGTATGATTTAGTGATTTCTTTGATCTAATGATGAAATAAGGAGTTGTGGCAATCATAGAACTTTAGAAGAGCATCTCCTGAATAAAAGTTTTAAAAAATATTTCTAAATTCTTGCAGGAAATGTCCTTTATTTATCATTTTGTATTATTTTAGTGTTCTTTGTAACATTTTTAGGAGTAGATAATAGAAAAAATTTGGAAAGGATCAACACGGAATGGTGGCTAAAAATGTGATCTTGAAGTAATATGGCCTGGAACCTAATCCTGTCTCGGACATGTAGTAGTTGTATGGCCTTGGGCAAGCTATTTAGCTTTTCTGTTTCATTTTGTTTGGTTTGGTTTTTTGAGACAGGGTCTTCACTATGTAGTTGGGACTGACTTGGCTGTAGCCCAGGCTACAGCCTGACTTGTATACCGCAGGCTGGTCTCGAACTCACAGTGATCCTCCTACCTCAGCCTCCTGAGTGCTGGGATTACAGGTGTACACCACCATGCCTGGCTTATTTAGCTTTTCTGAATCTCACTTTCCACTTCTGTAAAGTCTGTGTGGCAGTAATACTTGACTCAGGACTGTTGTGAGGATTATCTGTGGAAGGACCAGTACTAGACCCTGGGTCATGAAAGACCCTCATAAATGTTAGTACCACCATTATTGCAGAAATTATTTCTTCTCCATAGATTCACTTTCCACAATTTCATTTATCTATGATTAATGATGGCTCCAACATGTTAAATGGAAAATTCTAAAAATAGTTTATAAGTGTTATACTACATGCCATTCTATGTGGTATGGGGCAATCTTATGTTGTCCCATTCTTGATAGAAATCATCCATTTTTCTGATGTGTCCACGCTGTATACACTACCTACCCACTAGTCACTTAATACCTGTGTTGCTTGTCATACTGATGGTTGCATTATCCCAGGCTAATGGCTCAGAGCACAAGAGTAGTGCTGCAAAGGAGGAACAGGGATGTAAAACATGAAAGGACAGATTAACTCATAGTATGTGGCAGTATTGCTGGAGCACATAAGGAAAAACAGAAAAAATAGGGCTTTGTACTATCTGTGATTTCAGACATCCAGTGGGGCTCTTGAAATTTATCCCCTATGGATAAGGAGCCTGCTGTGTTGTTACTTATTTGAATATTTCAAATACAGGAAAAGACTTTGATTGTGTATTATTCTCTTGGTGTTAGTTCAAGAAAATCTTACGAAGCAAAATTGCATTTTTTGTTTCTGATTTCTTTCATACCATCTGGAGGCATGAAAATTATTTCCTTAATCCTTTATGTGAATAAGAGTCCAAGTTCTTAATGGCAGAAGGTAAAATGGTACTGATGCAGCAGCAGTGAAATAAATACTGTGAGGTGACTTGTAAGTTATGAAGGTTTTAAGGGCACCATCTGAACGTGTCACAATTGCTCTTCAAGTGACATCATATTACAGAAAGTTTGGAGCACCAGACCACTTCTCCGTGTGGGGCTTGGAACAAAGGGCACATCTCCTAGTTCCTTTCCTTGCCTTACATGTTAGTGCTGACAGTAACAAGCCCATCACTGTGGATAACCCTCCTAGATTCATTTTATGTATTTCAAAGCCCTGTTTTAATAGGCAGAGAAGTTTGTGAGGGGTGAGATTGTCTTGTGGCCCTGAGAACAGAAAGGTGCTGACAGGAACTGCTGCAAAGAGGGTCCTATGCTCACAGGCCCTGGGTCAGAGAAGGAAGAGTCCATTAGCAGTGACAGATGTTTAGCTTTTGATGTCCACCAAATGTGTCTAACAGGTAAATATTATTTATACATTAAAATTATATGCAAGCATGTATGTCAGTATATGTGTAGATATATATTCTATATATCTGTATACATACTTGATTATATTTTGGATTGTGAAGGAATGCATAATTATATTATTTTGTTTTTGTATTTTGAAATCTGTTTTAGTGGTGAAAATGCTTTGACCCTTGCCCATGTCTTAGTGAGTAAAATTCTAATGCTGACTTACAGAGTAAAAATTTTAATGATACATCAGAAAAATGAGCATCCATGTTTTTGTCTTTAGATGAGGTAATTTTCAACACAGTGTAAGAATTTGAGGCATATTTCATGCATGCTTTCTCTTCCTTTTTGAGTTTTAAAGTATTATGGAAGTACAGTTATGCTTGTGCTGTAGTTCCTTGATATGGGGCCTATCCTTAGGGTTTTGTTGATTTACTTTCTGTGAAGTTCTATTCTAGAAGGCTAATTCTAGAATTTTGGGATTTATTCACCACCACTATGAATAAGATGAGGAAAAAAAGGAGATACTATTATATCACATGGTGCACATGGGGTGGGGGGAGGGAGAGAGAGGGAGAGAGAGTGAGAATGAGAATGTGTATGTGTATTTGTGAAGTGTGAGGTAACCGGCTCATTCAGTTTGCCCCAGATTTTCCCTTTTTAACACTGAACATCCCCTCAGTCTTTTGGTTACCCAAGATGGTTGACTACTCTTCTTGTTTATAGCTCCTGTAGATATAAAACTTGCCCTATTATAATTGTTTTTTTTCCCTACTAGTGTCAAAGTCTCTATGTCTAAAAGGAAGAATGGAAAGTAGAAATATAAATCTTAGATTAGCTAAATATCCTATAAATGCTAAGCAAGGAAGAAATATTTCCTGAACAGAACCCAAATGTATTTGCAAAGCAATTTTCTTATTAATGTATTGTTGTCACTGTAGGAATAAGATACACTTCCATGGTTTGTGAGTTTGAGAAACATTAACCATAAGATCTCCTCTGACACCTATTTTAGTCACATACACCCTTTTCATGCATGCTTCTTTTCTTCCTCTTTTTTCTCCTCTGAACAATTATTGAAATGTATCTGTTGTGTTTAGCTCAGGAACATTTCCTGGTTTGCCACAGGAAGACATTTGTCTTTCCTCTGGGTGGGGTGTGTTCAACATGAGGCAAATGGGAAGGGGCCAGTGAGCTGTGTCACTGGGTCTACTCCATCACGGCTATGGTAATGAGAATTGCTAGGCTATTAATTCCCCCACACTTCCTGGCAGCTCCACCTAAAAACAATTGTGTTGTTAAAAAAGTATAATGACAAAACCTAAGTGTGTGCTGTGATCCCCATATGTATATTTTCTTCTGGATATCCAATAGCTTTTTTTCTGTTGTGCTTAGAAGTTTTGAAAAATAGTAATGGTATGATAAAGCTTTTGATATGCTTTGAAATCTACATGAGTTCTAACAACTTGGCATGTTGCTTGTGACTCTCTCAAAGGAAGATTCTCTAAGAAACAGAAACTGTTACTTTCAGTTTTATCATACTTGATAGATGTTATTGATTTTAAAGGACAGCCTGTTAGTTTCAGGAAGTATTGATATAACCCATGTCCTCAGCACAGTGATGAAGACCTTTAAAAGTATGAGTAGGTTCTTTTGACTAAGAGATGCTTGAATTTTCATAAAAGAAGAGAAACAAATTAATGATATAAGTACCTAAGAGCCAAAGGACTTTTCTGTCTTTTTATTCTCTTTTCTATGAAGTTTGTGGGCCCCTCATCTGAGACTTAAGAGCCAGGTGCAAATTCCCTCCATCCTTCCTCTACGGACTGTGTATAATCCCCTCTTTCTCTGCCCTCACTCCCACTTTATAGAAATGTCTCGTCTCCATTACTCCCATCTTACTTTACAACTAACACTCTGAACAAAGGGAACACTTGGACAAATTCTGAAAGTTCTTTTAAAGAGAAAGCCTCACATAAATCTCTTCATTGATTACAATAATAAATAATTCTGCTTTTATTCCTGCTGTAACTCCTGAATGTTAAATCCAGTTAGGATGAACTTTCTTTTTCTTTTTCTTTTTTTGGCTTTTTTGAGACAGGCAGGGTCTCACTATGTAGTTGAGACTGACCTGGAACTCACTATGTAGCCCAGGCTGGTCTTGAACTCACAGTGATCTTCCCGAGTGCTGGGATTACAAGTGTGCGCCACCATGACTGGCTAGGATGAACTTTCTTGAGAGCTAGGATGGACTTCTATTCACCTTTGCATCTTTCCTGTATGGCATAAAGCACCACACATGTTGGTACTCAAAGAAATTTTTGTTGTTTGCATAAGTGCAGCTTTGTCTTGGGCCTGTTAATATTTTTGCCTTTTTTTCCTTTTTTATTATGGGAAGAGAGGGATGGAATACTAACATGCAGGGCAGACATCTGTGGTATTCTGTGGTCTTTGTGGGCATAGAGAGCCACCCCCTGAGTAGAGGCCTTTTCTCCAGCACTGAAGCCACTGCATCTGTGGTCTTTGTTTATTGCTCTCCTCTGAGACCCTGGAGACAAACATGGCAGCTTATTCATGTTTGAATTTTTTAAATACTAATCTTCTCTTAAAGCACATTTGCAGAAATGAAAAAAAAAAATCCAGTGAGCAAGTGCATACTGTACTGTTGTCAGTGGAAAGGTTAGCTGATTTACTCTTTTCTCAGTTGCAGAATGGAAATGATAGATAAATGTCTCATGATTCCTTTTATCTACATCTACTGTAAGTCACAAGTGGTATTGGCTGGTACAGTGCCTCATGCTTTCTGAACTTGAAATTGTAGTGGGCTTTAAATTTATTTTTAATTTTAAAGACTGGATACTTTTGTAGTCTGGATACTTTTGTTGTTTGGAAAATTTTATGTTAGCTACTTGTTTTCTCCATTAAGTGTTCCTAGAAGAAAAAGAAATGATAAAAGAAATAAAATCCTAGTGAATTATGACATATGCAATTTCTTGTGCTTATCTTTGTACCTTACCAGATTATTCTGACCTAACTGTAGGTAATTCTCATTTGAGAAATATATATTCATGAAGTTTCTTATAACTGTATTATTATCAAACCACATCATTGTGCAGAGAACACTCTGCAGCTTCTACTTATTCCATTATTATAATAACACCATTTATTTCTTTTTTGTATGAGTAATTTGTATAACAACATTGAGGCCTATAATGGTTTTTTAAATCTAGTTTTTGAAAAATTGGAGCTAAATGAAGAACTGTAAATAGCTGACTCACAAGGAAAAAGCAAATGCAAGTATCACTGATGATATGAGAATATACCCTACATTAACTTTGGGGCTTTGTGTACATAAAAGAATTTGAGAGCTTAATTCCCACAGGCTTTAATCCATTACCCTCAGATTTGTTTGTTCAGTTAAGATGTGAAGGCACAGTGCATTGAGATTTTAACAATCAACATGTATAAAAGTACAGTGTCATGTCTTGTCTTTTTTGCTTCATATAAGTTAATTTACTTTAGGTAAGTATCTCTGTGAAATTGATAAATACAATGTATAACATTAAGAGAAAACTTTTAAACTTACCACTCTCTCATAATGGATACATTTTTCTCCTTCAACATCTCTAAATATCAACATGTTTTACCAACTAAACCAGTGTTTCATTCTATTTTCTGTTGCTGTAACAACATGCAATAGACTGTTACAGCAATGGTAAATAAGTTGGTTCTGGAGAGTGGAAAGTCCATGGCAGCCTTCTACCTGTCTCTTGGCATGGTGGAAAGGCAATCAGATGTGAAGCAGAGAGTGACAGAAGCATGGATGTTTTTCATTCATTGGGAACCCAGTCACTGGATTGTGACACAGATCTCTTCATGTGGACAGAACCCTAATGATCTTGTTACTTCTTTCAGCCCTACATACTACTGTCACAGGAGCAGTTAAATTTCAGCATCAGTTTTGGAAGAAACATTGAAACCATAGCAACCACTGTCACCTTCATCTGGTTACAGTGGAATCAGTCCTCTTCCCCAGTCTTCCTATTAATATCCATTTTAATTAAAGTCATCATCATTTCCCAGTCACAAAATTTCCTGACTTGACTCTTCATAAATTTCTTGCTCCACATTACATTAACTATCCTATATATTCTTCCTCTGACAAGGGTAGAGGGCTAATCACAAAATATATGTACATATCCACAGAGCAGAACATAAAACAGATGTGCTTCCCAGGACATGGTCCTAAGTATCCATGGAAGCAGCTCTTTATTCTAACAGAGAGCATCACCAGCAGACCTTGCACCTCCCTCGTAGGTCTCTTGCTCCCCATTTCTCCCCAGGAAGACTCCACTTTTGTGATGACACTTGCGGACTTTCATTATAGATTTTAGTGCTCACATCTTTTACTGCTTCTTTGGCTTTTGTATAAAAGGAATCATAGTGAATGTACTCTTTCATTTCTTGTTTTTTTTTTTTTTAGTTCAATATGAGGTTTTTCAAATTCATCCAATTGTCACTGTATTTTGTTTGTATCTATTGCTGTATATTTTCCTGAGTGTGACTATGCCACTATATATCTGTTCTGTGACTAGTGGACATTAATTTTGTTTGCGTTTCTGACTGTCATCAGTAACTACACTATGAATATTCTTGTCTTGCTTCCTGACTCGTGGAGTCATTGGGTCATAGGGTCTATCTTCAACTTTGCCAGATATTCAGCTGTTTCAGAGTTATTGAACTGATTTATATTCCCACCAAAGTCATGCAGTTTAATACTGTTAGCTCTTCATCAACACTGGATATTGTCAGATTTTTACATTTTGTCAATCTAGTGGTTCACAATTCTTTATTGTTTCTGTTGTCCTGACATATGAAAGTTCCACTTGTTTCATATATTTTTGTCTTTTTAACCTTCAAATCTTTTGCCAACTTTCCTTGTTGGGATATCCGTATTTTTCTTATTAGTTTATGGGACTTCTTTATAGATAACTAGGCACAAATTCATTGCTTATTGTATCGTTCAGCTTATATTTTCCTAACCTCTGTGGCTTGCCCTTTCAGTCCTTAGAGCTTCTTAAAAATGTGCTGGAGTTGTAGTTTCAGTGCTTAGAGTAGACATCCTATGGGGAAAATCAGTGACTCTTCATCATGTCCAAAATTGGATCTTCAGTTCTACACCTACCAAACTAGGGTTTGTTTCTTTTGTCTTTTGTTAGTTTGAATTATTAGTCTTTATCATACTCAGAGGACTACACTTTGTAATGAGGAACAGAACCTTACAATGCGCATTTGGTTCATATGTGTTCGTTAGGCTACCCTATCTCCAGTATGAGAGTATCTAGGAAGCTACTTTACTATAATAATGTTACTTCTATACAGACAAAAGGAGCCAGATCATTTTAAGAAATACCTATTCTGAGCCATAATGAAGGCTCTGTCCTGTTTCTACAGCAATCTACTTGGTAGTCTTCTATGAACCCAATTCAGTTTATTTTCTTTCTTGAATGAAACCAGGGAAACACAGCCAAACCTTTGTCCTGTGAACTTCTTTTTGCAGAGCTATGTGCAGACCCACCCTGACTCTACCATCTCCCACCCTCACCAGATACTTGCTGCCCTAGGAAGAAGCATACAGTGGAGTGAACTTTTCATTGTGCTCCTACAAGTGGGCTTTTTCCTCCAGATTGCTATCTGTGCTTCATTGTTTCTCTGGCCCCACCATTTGCAATTTGATTCCTGCTCTACCCACTTACATTTATCCTGTTAGAAAAAGTCCCGTGTTTCTTGCAGAATAGGTTACTTACTGTTTTATAAGCACATCTTGTTGCTTTTTCTTTACCTTTGATTGATTTTGTCATTTCTCTGGGCTGTCCTATCTCCAGGTCCATTTAATCTATAACTGTAAAGAAATCCTATCTGGTGACATATAATGAGCCTTCCAGTCATTCTTCCTCTTCTAGGAAGTGACTTACCTTCACATTTCCTGCTGAATGGTAAAGCCTATGGGCTGTATTTGAGCTCATGATTCCTTTCTCTGGTAGCAGCTAATTGTAGATCAGAGATAACAGAAGAAGTAATTCATTAACTGATCCTTGACTAATCAGAATCATTAACTTTGCTATGAAACCATAAAGCCTGTAGAATTGTTTCTTGGAAAAACTTGATCTACATATTTCTGAACTGACAGGGCTGCTGAGGAGAGATGGTCACTGAGAGATGCTATTCTGCAGAGGGTGATAATGTGGGAAGAAGAGGTTAGAAGCCCCAGAGGTAGAGAGAAAGGCAGGCAGATAAACAGAGAAGCAGACAGAAGGGTAACAGAGAGTCAAGGAAGGCCACCCTGACATTAGTGGCTTAGCAATTCCCCTTCCCAGTCCCAGTCCCTTTGAAACACAGCTGTACTTCATGATCAGCCTCTTTGTGCTTTGCTCATGGCCACAAGCCAATGAGCTCATTAGGGAAAGAAGTCTTCTTCTCATCATCCTTTTGCTCCAGTCTACCTCTCTTCAGAGGTATCTTGCCTCCCTTTCATTTAAAAATTAATGTATAAAATTCACTCTTTATGATGTACAATTGAGTGAATTTCTTAGAGTTGCTGTGTGACTAAAGGAGACATGTGGATTGGTAGCATATTGTGAAGCCTCTGATGTCATGTCTGGCAGTCTCCCCTTGTTAACACTTTGAGATGCTCCTTCACTTCACCTAGTCAATGTCTCACCTCACCTGGTCAGTATTGATTTTACCTTTCTGTTCCAGGGGACCCCACATCTTGGGTCACTCAGTATGGGCCCAATTCATGTCTGTTAATACTAATTAGTTTCAGGTGTCCTCTTTTATTGCTAGTTTATAAAATAAATTATATGGTCACCCCTCTGTGCTCAGTAATGTTTTCTAGAAAACTTACCCTGATTCCAAATAGTCAGGTCCCCTTTTATTTATTCTCAGGTCTCATCCTGTATTTTCTTTACTGTAATCCTCATAATCATGAAAGTGTCTAATTGCACAGCAGAGTGCTTGATAGTTGGTTTTCCTGCCAGGCTGGCAACTGTCCTTGGACGTGCACTCGGGCCACTTTCCCTCATCAGTGGTCCTTAGCTTTGGTGTTGCTTGGAGTCATTGTTAGTGCAAAGATTAGAACCTCTAACCGGAATCTGACCCAGCTTTTCATCCTATTTCCGATATAAGTCATTTCCCCTCCCTGAGCCTTCCTCAATTTCTGCATTTTGTAAAAGGAGAAAATTGGACTTAATCTTCTCTAATATTCTTTTTGACTCTGTTATGCACATCAAGGAGATTTCTTATGTATTTTCAGAGTCAAAAATTGGTCATTAATTAATTATACATTCTAAGAAAGACGTAAAAACATAGATCTCCCCAGACAAAATAACATACTTTGTTGCCCAGTGACTGAAGCCCTAATTGTTGACCTTTTTCTTATGGATTCCTAAATATGTTAGCTATGATGCTTTCATTTCTTTTCTAATACATATGAGAAAGTATAGTCTCTATGATTGTAGTTATTACTGTACCTATTAATGAATTGAAGACTGAGGGGGAATTGAATTGAAGAAGAGGGGGAAAATAAGCCAAACTGATATTTTAGCTAAACTTATCTTTTCCCGGACAGTTAGCTAATCAAACATTTTTGTTGTTCAGAAAAAAAAAAGTCCTCAGAGATATAGTCTTATAAAAAACCTGAAGTAGAAATTAAGAGTAGGAAATGAAATCCTTTAAAACCAGTGGGAAATAGTGTAACCATTTTGTAGGATCTTTTCCCTTTCTATTTTCTTGGGTCTGTAATAGGACTGTAAGGTTGGGAAGGTTTTTGTTTGTTGACTTGCATGCTTATGTTTCTGTCCATAATGTGAGGACCTCTGCAGAGATGACTGCACCCTCAGCTGATGCATACAGATGAGAAAGTAGATTCTAGCTCATAGCAGAAAGCCCCTGAACCTGACTTGTGTCTGTTCTGAGGTCAGAGCAGACTCTGGGAGGTCTGCCTGCTCTTGAGTATATGGGATCTTTTGAGGCATTCAGGAAGTTTTCTTAGTCACTGTGAGGAGTGTTAGGCCATCTTGTTGTGACTGTTTCTCTAACCTGAAGGAATGTGGGAGTGAGGTTAGGGAAGCTCTAAGGGGAGGCATCTACAGTATGCTGGAAATGGAAACATCCAGAGTGGCTCCTGGAGGAGCACTGAGTCACAAGTACCCAGTGTACTTAGGGCAGGTGACACCTGAAGGTATCTTGGCTTTCTTAGAATTCGGCCAATTCCAAACAGTAAAGCTACATTTATACTTGGACCAGATGTTGCTAAGGGAAAATTGGAGGCATTGCTGGCACAGGTAGGGTACATACGTGAAGAGGAAAGGTGAGCCCAGAAACCATCTTGCTTATAGGTTTTGAAATTAGATTTCCTTGATAAAGGAGGTAATGTGGAGAAACTGAACCGGGAACATGCTACTTTACAGTTAAAACCGGATTTACTGACAAAGAGGTTTCCCTACTCCCTCAACATATCTGGACCCGCATAGCCTGACACTTCCTCTCAAACATCTCAGGAATTTTCTTTTTTCTCAAAAAGTTTTATAACTTCTACCTCCCAGCAAAATGTAAATGAAATGTGACTGTGCACAGAGCTTGCTGTGTGTAATACCTGATAACAGATGAATTTGCTGGGCCTAGGTGACTTGTGCTCTAACTAATGCAAAGTGCTCAAATTTTGCATTAGTTTTGAGAGTATAACCTGCCCTGCTTAACCCCAAAGGGGGTCAGTCTCTTTGTAGAGAAGTCCCAGACTGATGTTGTGGTGTTACAAATAAAACTATACACTTTACCCCTGAAACTTCTGGCTGTGTCTTCCATTCTCATGGACTACTTGTGTTGTAGACACTAGAGCTGTATATTCTAGCTGGCATTTGCCACTACAAAACAAGAAAAATACAGAAAGCTCTATGTATGTAGAGAGCACACTTGTGCACAAAAAGGTGCTTGGGCTGAGGACCTATCTAGAGTGATTGTGTCTCAAAAGCTCCAACTTGTGAAATGGTTACACTTACACTGTTCCTTGAAATTCCTCCAAATAATACTTTTTCTTCTTCTATTATTTTTAGAGACTAAACATTTCTTTTACTTCTTTTAACTACATGCTGACTTTTGCTAATAATAAAAAAATTTTAAAACTACTAGAGCACTTTTTGTAGTATTTGACCAATTTGTAAGGTGGTGCTTCCTAAATTTTAGTGGTATACTAAGATTTTGAGAGAATGAGTTCCAGAGAGAATTGATTTTTATCTGCAGTACTCTCATCCTACAGACAGGTTATTGACTACATTTGATAAAATGGAAGTGTAAAACCAGAATGAAGCATTGCAGTAGCAAATCCTACAGGGGCAATTCATGATCAACAGGATTATTCATGGGATGGAAAGATCTGAGAGCTAGACAGTGTCAGTAGAGAAGAGAGGTGAAATAAAAGCATTAGTTTTCTGAAAGAGTCTTTTCCCTGGAGACACAGGATTTTTGATGACTGACTCTTATTTTCTGTATACTTTCCATTTCTAATTTTCATCAGCTCCTGTGAATATCTCTACACTCCTCATAATTTATAATCTATTGTTCAAATAAAAACACAGGCTTAACACAGCCTATCCTAGTGTGCTTCCCATATGAGTGGTTCACATCCATTGTAAAAGGCCTTGGACTCAACTTACTCTTTTCTTTCTGTCTCCAGTTATTTTTGAATAGTATGCTTTCCTCATGCATTAGATAGGTTTCTTCTCCTGTGAGAATCCTTAGGGCCTACCATCAACATGGAGCTTCTCTCCAGGACTGCATTCCTTGCTGCTTTGTGGATGCAGTTACTGGAATGGACTCTTAAGTAGACAATAGTTTGTACTCCAGGGAAGAAAGATGTAGGTGTTAGTTTCACTTGAAAATTGTAAAGCCAATTTTTTTTCTTCATTGATTTTATTGATACTTTTTAGGTATACAGTACAGTTATTTTCTTCATTGGGATCTTGTACCTTCACATGACAGGTCTTGGTTCTCATTTTTTTCCCCATACCTCTGCCCTCCCTTCACCCTGTCCTCCCTTCCCTATTTACAAAAACTTTATTTCCATTTTCTCATTTTTTTCTTTTCCCTTATTTCCTTTCCCCTACCCTTCCCACTTGCCCTATACCTACCTTTAGCCCTTTTCTTCCTATTTCACATTGTCAATTATACCATTAGGTTCTTATATACAATTATAGTTTTTCACACCAGAGAAACTATTTGGTATTTATATATGTGTGACTTATTTATTTCACTTAAGAGTATGACCTCAGTATGCATCCATTTTCCTATGAATGACTCAAATTATCATTCTTTATGGCTGAGTAGTATTCTATTTTATAGAAAAACTACATCTTCTTTATCCAGTCTCCAAATGATGGGCATTTGAGCTGTTTGCAGGTTTTAGCTATTACAAACTATGCCGCTATAAACATGGGTGTGCATATATCACTGTGACATGATTCTTTTAATTCTTTTGGAAAGATACCCAGCAGAGGGATGGCTGGGTCAAATGGAACTTCTAATCCTTGTTATTTGAGATGTCTCTATATTGATTTCCATTGTGGTTGCACCAGTCTGCACGCCCACCAACAATGGAGAAGGGTTCCTTTCTCCCCACAACCCTGTCAACATTTGTTATTGGTTGATTTCTTGATAGCAGCCATTCTTTGTGGGGTGAGGTGGAATCTCAGGGTTGTTTTCTTCAGCATCTCTTGAATGACCAGTGATGTGGAACATTTTTTCATATATTTATTTGCTGCTTTTACTTCCTTGTCTGAGAAATGTCTGTTCATTTTAGATGCCTATTTTTGGATCAGGTCTTTATATTTGGGGGGCCTGATTTTTTTTTTTTTTAGTTCTTTATATATTCTAAGTAATAGTCCTTTTTCTGAGGAGCAGCTGGTAAAAATTTTTCCCACATTGTAGGTTGTCTCTTAGTTCTGTTGATGGTTTATTTTGCAGTGCAGAAGATTTTAATAAGATGAGATCCCAGTTGTTGATTCTTTGTTCTACTTCCTGTGCTACTGAAGATTTGTTCCTAAAGTCTTTTCCTATGCCAATGTCTTCAAGAGTTCTGCCTAATTTATCTTCCAGCAAATTTAGTGTTTCTGTTTTAATATTTAGATCTTTAATCCAGTTGGATTTTAGTTTAGTGCATGGTGAAAAGTAAGGGTCTACTTTTAATCTTTGGCAGGTTGAAATCCAGTTTTTCTAACACTATTCATTAAAGAGGCTATCTTTCCTCCAGTGAGGACGAATGTCACATTTGTCAAAGATGAGGTAGCTGAGTACATCTGGAGTTGTTTCTGTATCTTCCAATCTATTCCACTGGTCCTCAGGTCTGTTTCTTTGCCACTACCATGCTGTTTTTATCACAGTGGCTTTGTAGTATAGTTTCAAATTGGGAAATGTTACACCGCTGCTATGTGGAAAATTCATAGCAGTGAATGCCCACACTAGGAAAACAGAGAGAGCTCAAATAAACAACCTAATGATGAACCTTAGACCACTAGAAAAAGAAGAGCAAGAAAAACCCAAAGCTCGTACAAGAGAGGAAATTATAAAGATTAGAGCAGAAATCAATGCAATGGAAACTAAGAAAACTATACAAAAAAATAAATGAATTGAAGAGTTGGTTTTTTTGAAAGAATAAATAAAATTGATAAACCTTTAGCTAACCTTGTCAAAAAAAGGAAAGAAAAGGCTCAGATCAGTGCAATTAGGAATGAAAAAGTTGAAGTTACAAGAGATCCAGCAGAAATCCAGAGGATCATCAATACCTACTTTGAGAACCTGTACTTTAATAAAATGGAAAACAGAAGAATCGGACAGATTCTAGATACTTATGAATTACCAAAGTTGAATGAAGAAGATAAAAAAATTCTAAACACCCCAATTACAATCAGTGAAATTGAAAATGTCATTAAAAGTTTACCAATGAAGAAAAGTCCAGGTCCTGATGGATTCACCACTGAATTTTACAAGACATTTAGCGAAGAACTACTGCCAATACTCTTTAAACTTTTCAATGGAATTGAAAGGGAAGCAATAATTCCAAATTCATTCCTGGAAGCAAGTGTTACTTTGATTCCAAAACCAGGGAAAGACCCAACTGAAAAACAAAACTACAGGCCAATCTCCTTAATGAACATAGATGCAAAAATACTTAATAAGATACTGGCAAACAGAATACGGAAGGTCATCAAGAAGATCGTACACACTGACCAAGTCAGATGCAAGAATGGTTCAACATACATAAATCAGTAAATGTAATATACTATATTAACAGAGTCAAGGACAAAACATGTGATCCTCTCAATGCAGAAAAAGCATTTGACAAAATTCAACACCCAATCATGATAAAAACCCTGCAAAAATTGTAATAGATGGTCTATATCTCAACTTAATAAAGGCTATCTATGAAAAACCAACAGCCAACATCATATTTCCTAGGCTGGATTCAAACTTGCAAGCCTTCTGCTTCAGCCTCCCAGAGTGCTAGGGTTATAGGTGTGATCTAATGACCCAACTTAGGTCTGATATTCTTGCATAATCTATTCACCGCTCAACTAGCAATCCTTTTACAACTCAATTTAGATAGTGATGCTCTTCAGACTCTGCAGTAGCTTCCTGCTTCACTTCGAACAAAAGTTAAAGAGCTTACAGGGGCCTGTGATCTCCTACTCAGTCTCTTCCCCATACCTTCCTATCCTCTCTGCTTCTCTCCTTTGAACAAAGAATTCTTCTATCTCATGGCCTCTGAGATATTTGTTTCATGTTATCTTTGTGAACCTTATATTGTATCTTCCTCAATGCTTTGATAAGATGTCACCCTCTTAGTTCTAAGACATCTTCACAATGAAACATTGTATGATTTCACTTATGTGAAGTATCTAGAATAGGCAAATTCAGAGACACAAAGTAGAATAGAAGTAACCACAAGTCACCAGCTCGGGAGAGAGAGAAAGGGGAGCTACTATTGAATAAGTATAGCACTTCCATATGGAATTTTGAAATTTTTCAGGGAGTAAATAGTAAGGATAGTTATACCATATTGTGAGTATACCTAATGTTACTAAATTATACCCTAAAATTATTAAAATGAAAAGTTCTGTGGTGTGTATATTTTGCTACTTTTAAAAATCAATTTATTGGAAAGAAAGGATTTTTTTTCAACAAATTGTGTCAGAGAAATTGGATATCAATAGGCAAAAAATGAAATATGACCTAAACTTTATTTAAAATATTAACTTAAAGCATATTATATATTTAACTGTAAAATATGAGATTACTAAACTTTAGAAAAAGATTCAAGGAAGTCATCAAGATCCAAGGATTACTGAATAATTCTTAGACATAGCATTTCATTGAAAGCATGATCCTTAAATGAAAAAAAATCAGAAATTAAATATTATCTGAATTGAAAACTCTTGCTTTGTGAAAAATATTGTAAAGAGGATAAAAAGATGAGCTACTAACTGGGTGGAAGAAATATTGCAAAGTGCCTGCAGAAGATTTGTATGTAGACTCTATAAAGCATTCTTATAATTCAATAGTTAAAAAATATCCAATTAGAATATTGGCAAGGAAATGAAGACATTTCACCAAAGAGCATATACAGATGTCAAATAAGTATATGAAAATAGTTTCAGCACCACTAACCATTAGGAATATGCAAATTCATACCATGGGGAGATTTCACTTCATACCTATTAGAACAACTAAAATTATAAAATAGTATTAAGTACTGCCTAGATGTAAATAAAATCAGTCATTCATTGTAGTGAGTATGTAAACTGGGATAGCCAATATGGCAGTTTCTTTAAAAATAAAACATAATTACCATATGACCCATCAATCATATTTCTTGGCATGTATACCAGAGAGATGAAAACCCATGTTCATATAAATATATGCATATAAATGTTTAGAGAAGCTGTATTTGTAATAGGTAAGTTTTAGAAACTTATTTGTAGTTAATAAAGACTTAAAAACCCACATATTCTGCAGTGGGCAGATGCTTAAACCAACTGTGGTGTATGTGGATTATGAAAGTCTCCACAGCCATAAAAAGGAGTGAATTCATGATACAGGCAACCAACTGGGGAGACCTGAAGGGCATTGGACTGAGTGAAAATTCCAATCTTAAAGGATATGTACCTCAGGATTCTATTCATAGAAAATTCTCCAAGTGACCCATTTCACAGATGAGATCCTCAAGGCTCTAGAAAATAAGTATCCTATCCCAGAGTTTTCTCAACAGCCTAGTTGAGAAATCCTGTCTTTTGATTCTAATACTGTTTTTAAATAATGCCACAGCTTGTTACTAATTAAAGTAGCAATTTCTGTGATTTGTAAATTAACACTTCCAGAGGGGGGGAAAAAGCTTCTCTGTAATGAAGCTGTCATAAATCATGCACAGTTGTCCTGGGATTTGGAACAGAGCTAATGACAGTGTTCACACTGTCTCAGGTCAAAATTCATTTGTCTACCATGGAGAAAGTTCTGAGCCTCCACACACTGTGAAACTGGCCTTCAGCATTGCACCCCTGCCCTCACTGTGTTCTCTCTTTCCTTTGCTGTAACTCTTTCCTGATTATATCAGCTCCACAGTGCTTCCCCTACACTCTATTCTGCTCTCCTCTCTCAAAGCAATGCAAGGTCTGCAACCAAACATTTAGATTTATGCAAATTGCAATAGGAGTGATTTTTCTGACAAGGTATTACAGTCATTTTGCGCATTATATTGTTTGTTTCTGCTGTAAAAAGTAAGCTGCATGGTGCTTCTCTGTTACCTGTAATGAGATAGTGCACATACTCTATACTTCTCAAGTCTCTGCTAAATAAACAAATAATTATTGAAGCCCATACCTTCTGATCTTTCTCAAAGTCAAAATTACTAGGCAAGGTAAAACTTTTGAGTCAACTCAGGACACCAAGGCAGGACAGCTAAAGATACTCATAAAAGAGGGCTTCCAGAACTAGTTCAGAATGTGACAAGAACAGTAGGGTGACTGTGTTTGAAAGAAGGGGAAATATTGTGAAGGAAATCAATGGCAATGTGGTTTTTTTTTTAAATTTAGACATTCATCATTTGATCATACAGGCAGTACCTGCCCTATGCTAGGCAAGTAGAAATGTAAAAAGTGTATCTCCTCTAATTCTTCATCCCCCAACATACATAGATTCCCTGCAAGGCAGAATACAAAATAATGTTCCACACCAGCTTCTGCTTGTCTGTAACATGCAGGTGCTCAGATTCTCCTGGTGGTGGGAGAACTGAGCATGGAGCTGGTTCTTCCTTCCCACACAACTAGAACAGACAGTGCTGTTTCCCCCACCAGAGCAGTATCAGCAGGTTTAGCACAGAGCTGAGCATTCGTCATGACTCAGTTACAGAGATGAAAGAGATTGAGGTGGTGCCAGATACTATTAATCATCATCCCGCACATTCTCTTCAGCTGGCTTCCTTAGAGGTAAGCATCCACTCTACCCTACACCTGCCAGGCAGTGTGAATGCTTCCTTTTCTCCCTTCCCCTTCCCTTTTCCCCTTCCTCTATTTTTTCGTATGGCTGTAGGACCTGTACAGGGGCTGATCTTCCCTCACAAAAAAGGCAGTGAGAAGGTTGAAGTCACCTCCACTTTTACCAAGGTGGATTTTGAAGAACCAAGTAACAAGTTGAGCATACACATCAATCTGCCAAGATGATGTATCCTCATCCACCTTATTAATGGGTCTGGCACCTTGCCAGTGGATAAGGACACACCATCTTTAAAAAGGTACAGCCCTTCTGCCATATATCAGCAGTGGGTGTGTCTGCTAGAAATTGACCATGATGCAGGATGGAAGGCCTTACAGCCATTATAATATCCAAAAATAGCTAAACATGTGGAGCACAGGTGACAATCATCTTTCATACCAACGACCAGGAAAAACCCCAACTAAAGTGAGCAAAGCTACCCAATAGGCAGCTTATCTGCAAAATATGTAAAGCAGCCTATCGTAAAACTGCTTTAATAAGGAATTATGAATTCTCTTGAAATAATGAAAAAATAGAAACTCTCAGGAAAGAAAAGAACCACGTAGAAAGCTGAGAACTAACAAAATACCATATATAAAATAGGAAACTCAGTAGATAGACTCAGTAGTACTCTAGAGATGACAGAGGATTAAATCAATACACAGGAGACTAGATCAAACATTTGGCCAGTTGGAAAAACTGAGAAAAAATATTTGAAAAAATGGCCAGACCCATAGGGAGCTGAGACCATAACAAGAGCTGTTATTCATATCATTAAAACCAGAAGGGGTGAGAAAGAAGATTCAATGCAAGGTTTAAAAAAATAATGCCTCAACCATCCAGATTCACCAAAAAAAAAAAACATAAACCTACAAAGAAATGGAATGAACTCAAGAATAAAAGCAAAACAAAAATCATACTAAGACACCATAATTAAACATTTGAACTCTAAAAAATATATATTCAATAAAGTCAGAAAAAATGTCCCATTACTTGTAAAGGAAGATGAATTAACTTGAATTAACTTAAAGGAAGATGAACTGACAGCAGTTACTGTAAGTCACAAGGCTAAAAAGCAGTGGCACACATTTTTAAACTACTGAAAGAAAAGAACTGTCAACCACAAATTTTACACCTGGTGAAGCATCCTCCAAGAATGAAAGGGAAATCAAGACATTAGAGATGAAAGAGAATGAAGAAAATTTGTTGCAAGCCAGTCCTTGCTGGACATGGTGGTGCATGCCTATAATCCCAGCACTAGAGAGGTGAGGCGGGATGATGGCTGTGAGTTTGAGGCCAGCCTGAACTACAAAGGGAGACCTTGCCTCAAAAATTTTTTTAAAAACCCTTAATGAATAGCTTTTAAAATTATCTGAACAGAAAGAATTTAACAAAAGATTGAGATTTCAGAAAATAAAGGACCTGGGTGAATATTTTGGCTGTCCTACCTCTGTAAAGATTCTTAAACATATTCATGGCTGAAACAAACTGCAGCATCTTCTGTTACAGGGCTCTGTGTACTTACAGGGAATATTTAAAACAATTACATTGAAAGAGTAGAAAAGTTAAAGGAACTTACTTGGATTTAAGGTACTTCATTTATAGTGGTAAGAGATATGTCCCTCCACATAATGACTAATACTATAAAAAGATAAAAAAATAAAAAAAATAAAAAAAAACAACTATGGATTCCTAAAAATGTTCATTCTATAGAAAAGAGAGTAACCAGAATAACAGGATAAAAACAGAAAACAGTAGCATGATAGATTTAAACCATTACAGATTGATGATTATATTAGATGTAAATGATATAAATAAACCCATGAAAATAAATAGGTTTGCATGGTAAATCATTAATACATAATCCAATAATACACCATCTCCCAGAAATTCAATGTACAATGATGTAGGTAGGCTGAACATAATAGAAAGTCATATATCATGCAAACAAAATTTTAAAAAGCATGAGTGGGGCCAGGGATTTAGCTCAGTGGTTGTACCACCTGCCTTGCAAGCACAAGGACCCAAGTTCTTTCCCTGGTACCAAAAAATAAAAATAAATAAAAAGCATGAATGTATGTATTAACATCATGCCTAACATAGTTGTATTATGTTCCTGTAAGAAAGTGTCACAATTTAGATGGCTTAAAACAGGAAGCTCTGGTTTCACGATTTTGGAGGCTAGAAAATTGAAATCAAGTTATCACCAGGGCTGTGATTTTCCTGAAATCTTTAGGGGAATTGTTCTTTGCTTTTTCTAAGCTTCTGGTGGTTTACTTGCATGCTTTTACATTCCTTGCTTTCAGACTGTATAATTCCAATCTTTGTGGTGTTTTTATGTACTTCTGTATTCATATAGTCATCTTCTCATAAGGAAATTAATATTATTGAGTAAGTGGCCTACACTATTCTATCATAACTAAGTATCTCTTGAATACCCTATTTCCAAATATTGTCACTTGAGCTACTGAGGGGTGTGACTTCAATACAGTATTTAGATTCTAAGTCAGCATTGTGCAGACTCGTGTACTACTCATAGTAGTAGCATTCAGAGTAGATAAAAATTACAAAGACAGATATTTTATGATAAAAGAAAAATATACCAAGAACAGATAATCTTAAATAGATATGCACCAAATAACAGAACTATAAACTACATGAAGCAAAAACTGACGGACCTGAAAGGACAAAGAGAAAAAGTTGTAGATTTAAACATTAAAATCTCAGCAATTGGGCCAGGGATTTAGCTCAGCGGTTTGGTGGCCTGCCTTGCAAGCACAAGGACCCAAGTTCGATCCCCAGTGCCAAAAAAAAAAAAAAATCTCAGCAATTGGGCCAGGGATTTAGCTCAGCGGTTTGGTGGCCTGCCTTGCAAGCACAAGGACCCAAGTTCGATCCCCGGTGCCAAAAAAAAAAAAAAAAAAAAAAAAAATCTCAGCAATTTATTGAACAATTATTAGATATGAAATCAGTTGATGTTCTGAGATAGGGTCTTGCTATGTAGTTCAAGTTGGCCATGAACTCATCATGTGACCGAGGCTGACCTCAAACTCCTGTTAATCTTCCTGCTTCAGCTCTTGAGTCCTGAGATAAAGAACATTTGAACCACGCAATTGACCAACAGAATTTAATTGGTATAGTACCTACCCAAATCAGGGTTCACATTCTTTTCACACACACAAGGAACATTCAGAATAATAGACATTACCCTGGACCATAAAATAAACTTCACATGTAAAATAATTGAAATCACAAAATTCTTCTTACTATAATGGAATCAAACTAAAAATTCAGTAGAAGAGTCAAACTAAAAAAATTCAGTAGAAGAAAATCTCCAAACTCTTGGAAACTAAACAACACACTTCTAAATAATCCTTGTGTCAAAAGGACAATAGTTCAAAGGAAAATTTTTAAAATACAGAGAACTGACTGAAAATAGAAATATAACATCAAAATATATGGGATTCAGTTTAAGCAGGATAGAAAGGAAATTTTAAGGCATTGTTATAGTTTAAATATGAGTGTCCCCCAAAGACTCCTGTGTGAAGGACTTGCTCTCCAGTGCAGTAGTGCTCAGAGATGAGACCTGGGAGTGGAATGCATCATGTGAGTGCTGCCCTTCATCAGTATAGGAGGAGTTCATAGGTGAATGGACTAGTAGAAGTTAGCATCTATTTGGAGAAGATAGATTGTAGGGAATGTGCCTTTCAAGTGTATACCTTGTTCCCAGAGGCCCCCTGCCCACGCTTTTTTGTACTGTGCTTCTTGGCTGCCATGATGTAAGCAGCTTTCCTCTGTCCCGCCCTTCTGCCAAGATATTTTTGCCATGGAACCAGCTGAACCTACACTGAAACTGTGAGCCAGAATTTCTGAGGTATTTGTTCACAGTGACAAAAGGCTGAATAACACAAGTCCAAACTGTGTACCTTAGTAAAAAGATAAAAGGAGAAATCTTAAACTCCTACTTCAAGCAACTATAAAAAGAAGAGCAAAATAAATCCAAGCAGGTAGAAGAGAGGGAATAATAAAGTTAAGCGTGAAATGGACAAAGAACAGCAAGATAAATCAATATGAGAAAAAAGCTGTCTCTTTAAAAAGATCATTAAAATTGACACCCTTTAGCAAGATTGACAATGAAAACAGAAAAGACAGAAATTACCATTATCCAAAATGATAGGAAAATAGTACTACAGAGAATTCAAAAGTCAAAATGATAATAAGGGACTAATGTGAAGAGCTCTGCACAAACACAGGAGGTCACTTAGAGAAAATGGACCTAGTGTTGAAAGAAACATCTATCAAAACTTGTCAAGGGAGGGTAAAATAGTCCAGTAGCTATTAAAGAAATTGAATTTTGAATTTATCCTGAAAAAGCAAATTTTCATGCAACTTACCTTTCTTACTTTCTGTCCTTCCCTCTCTCCCTCCCTCCCTTCCTTCCTTGATGTTGGAGATTGAACCCAGGGTCTAACACATGCTAAGCAAGCTCTGTAGTACTGAACTACAACCCCTGCCTCCATGCGATTTTCAGTGCTATTGAATTTGAAATGCATTTTATTGGAGAATTTTGCCAACTTTTGAAGAATCGACACCAATTTTACATGACCTTCTTAAAAAAATATAGGCTTCTATCATATACTTGGATGCAAACATCTTCAATAGAATATTAACAAATGATTCCAGCATTATATAAAAAGAATTGTCTACAATGACTGACTAGGATTTATTCTGGTATCTAAGGCTGGTTCAACAGTTAGAAATCATGCATGTCATATCTAATCATGGCAAAAATCTAAAGAATTAAAACCATACAGCCCAAGGTTCTGAGTTTGATCCCCGGTAAGACCTATTTTTGGTAACAGCTCTCAGCAAACTAAGAATAGATTAGAATTTTTCCTATCACTCTTAAATACATTGCCTGTGAAAATGTATAATGTTAATAGCCACTATGGGAAACAGTTTGACAGATTTTCATAAATCTTAGTATGCAAATATTATACAACTCATCACATACATTTTTGGAGTCTTTGATAAAAGTTAAAGTTTGATTTCGTGGCAGGATACAACACTGGTCCTAGGATAGAGAAAAGGCAGAAGAACTCTGTTACTTATAGCTCCATCAGAGAAGACTAGACCTCCAGCAGTGTCCCATAGAACATTGCAACCTAAGACAGATAATACCAAATGGGAGAGGAAAGGGGCACAAGTAGGGTGAGGTTAGTTGTTTTTCTCAGATTGCGTACTTTGAATCATGTCAGTGGGATCCATGGCACAGGGTGCCCTAGTAACTGGTTCCTGACTCTGCTGTGGGAGAGCCGTGTATAGCCAGTAGTTGGTATAGACTTACAGCTGCCTGAGAAAGAGGATCTGATTAGTCTGCAGCAGGACCTCAAAAATACGTAAAAACTGCATAAAAACAAGAACATAAGACAACAAAAATCTATATCACATGGACTTTTTTTATTTCCAGAGAAATAAAAAATTAGGTTTACACAAAAATCTGTATACAAATATTCACACCAGTTTTATTTATAATAAGCACAACCTGAAAATATCCTCAGGGCCCCTTAGTGGGATAGCAGATAGTCAAACTGCAGGGCATCCATAATGTGGAATATTGCTCAGCACTAAAAATGAAAGAACCATTGGTGCACACAGCAACTTGGATGAATCTCTAAGAAATTATGGTACAGAAAACCCCATAAGGTCAACCACTTTATGATTCCATTTATATAACATTATTGAAATGAGAAATTTATTGGAGTAGAGAATAGTTGAAAGGTTGTCATTGATCAGTGAGAGAAGGAATGGGACAGAGATGAGGGGTTGTAGAAAGGAAGCCCGAGAATACTAGTGGTAGTGAAGTACTGCATGTCTTCACCATGTTAGTAGCAGTTTCTAAATGTAGTGGTGGCTGTGATTTTGCAAGCTGTTAGCACTGCAGGAAGTCAGTTAAAGGGGACACAGAATCTCTGTGTTGTATTTTAGGATTGCCTGTGAAGTTGCAGTTATTTTGAACACTTAGAGTAAGGGAATAAGAGGAGAAATGTGATACTTGCAAACATTTTTTAAAAAAAGGGTTTACTTCCAGAGGTTATACAATTTCCTGAAGAAAACTCCAGGGGAAATTATTGTTAAATGCAGTCAGGGCTGCCCAAGTATTACCAGTTTTACAATCGTAGATGGTGACAGTGGAGCCACTGTCTAACATCTATTTGGGTGTTCTGTACTCAAAGTTAATCACATCATTAATGCTTCAAAACCATACCAGCTTTCCTCATGTTCCTTGGGGGCGTTTTGTGCCTATTCTGAAGAGCAGTGAAGCATAAAGGACACTGTGTGCAATACAGTCTGGTCATTGAGAGCCCAGGCTCGAGTAACAGTCTTGGGTTCAAATCTCAGCTCTGTCATTTCCTGTTTGTGTGATCTTTGGCAAATTAGTTAGGCTTCAGGGTTTTTGTTGTTTGCTATTGTTACTGTTTTTGAAACAGAGATTGAAGCTTGGTCCTTCACATTCAACTACATTCTCAGCCCTTTTATTAATTTTTTTAAAAACATTTTTGAGATAGATTTTCACTAAGTTGCCTGGGCTGGACTTGAACATGTGATCCTCTTGCCTCAGCCTCCCAGAGTGCTGGGAGCATTAGCCCCAGCTGGCCTCAGTTCTTATACATACTATGAGATCTGAGAAGTCTTAACTGTGTCTATATTAAAGGTATGTTGTGAAGAATAAAGAAACCACATAAGGCACTTTAACAGTGTTCTACAGATATGAGCTTTGCTGTCTTTATTGTTTGAAGCAGATGCAGCAGTATTGGTGCAAAGAACAAGGAGACAAGCTCTGTTTTTACTCCTAACCGGCACTGTGATTCTTTGAAAGCCACTGAACCTTGCAGACTTTAGTTTACTCATGTGGAGTCTTAGTCTGAGTTAGTGTTATTGAAAGTTTCTTTCAGTTTCCACCTTCTTTGATTCTAAGGTGAACACTATAGAGACAGTAGCAGAGTGATGAAAAGTATAGTCTGTGGAGTCTCCCAGGCTTCAAATTGCAGATTGTGTCTGCTTCTGGAGGCACTTACTGTTCATGTCCAAGCCCTATCCTGCTTTCCTACCAGAATGCAATTTTGTTTGGAACAGCACTATGCATATACCCACCCCATATGCATATCATAGTTGCTCTAAGAGAGGTCAGCAACCTACTGCTCAAGGGGCAAACCCATCTGTGTTCTCATCCTCTGCATGTTTTATGCTTTTCCAAGGCTTCATTGGAACCTGGCCATCTATTTATTTACATATTAGCTATGGTAATTTTCCAGCTTTATTGGCAGAGTTGAGTAGTTGTGACAGACCCTGTGTGGCCTGCAAATCCTGTCTGTTCTCTGGTCCTGTGAAGAACATGTTTGCCAACCTAGTCCCTAAAAAATCAAGCAAACTCCACCCTTCAGTTTCCTGGCTTCTCTTGCAGCTATGGGAAAGGTAGCAAAAACTATTGGAGCCTGTTCCTCCCTTACCCTTCTGAGTTGTGTTCAGAAGATTGTAGATATGATGCTTACGTGTTTAGTAGCCACCGTATGCTCTACAGCAACAAACTTGGAAATAGGCTAAGTGGAGTGGAGCAAGATTCTTATCAGACATTGTCAAGCTGTTTCCTAGCCCTGGGGTCCTTATTTTGCGTTTGTTGTTGTTGTTGTTGTTGTATCAGAAACCATATTTTTAATTAAAATTTTTTGTTTTCATACATGTTTTTGTAGTAATAATGTTTACATTCCTTGTCATGAATTGGCATAAGTACACAATACATCTTGATTCCATTTTTTCATTCCCTTTCCCTTTCCTGTCTCCTGCCTCCATCTATCTTTTGATCTCCTTTCTTTTTTTATACATGTTTACAATATGTAATATTTACGTTTCTTGTGTGGAGTTGATACATGTATATAACACATCTTAATTTTTTTCATCCCCTCTCACTCTTCTTTTTTCCTCCTCCCTCTCCATCCCCTTTCCCTTTAAGAAAGCTTTTCCTCCCATATTTATAGTAGCACAATTCATAATAGCTAAATCTTGGAAGCAGCCTATATTTCAGTCAACAGATAAAGACAAATAAAGAAAATGTGGTATTTGCCAGGGATTTAGCTTAGTGGTTCCACCGCCTGTCTCACAAACACAACACCTGAATTTGATCCCCAGTACCAAAAACAAACAAACAACAACAAAAAAGAAAATGTGGTATTTGTACATATTGGAATACTACTCTGCCATAAAGAGAAACTTGAGTCATTTGTAGGAAAAATGGTTACACCTCGGGACCATAACATTAAATGAAATAAATCAGACACATAGCTTAAATATCACAAGGTTTCCTTATGTAAGAAAACCAAAGTATAAATGAAGAGAAAATCCTATTTTAAAAGCTTTTAAAAGATTTGTTTTTGCCTGTGATTGAATTAAATCCAACCATTTAAACCGATTTGTGAAATTGTAAGCAAATTACTTCTCTAGGCCTCAGATTTTCTATGTTTCTCACTTTATTAATAATGAGGCTTAAATTGGATGGTGAATATAAAGCTTTTGCTCAGTTCCTTTCACAAAGTAAGCAAATAGTTGGAAGTTATTTTTATTTCCTGATGAACCCATACATAATTCTAAATTACTTTGCATCTGTCTCTACCAGGCACATATTTACAAAATTAAATACCTTTTGCAAAAGAACATGTTTTATTTAGAAATGTTTTGACAGCCAGAACATGTATTTCAATTGCAAACAAAAATATTTCTAGTTTAGACATAGTTGTTTTGATCATCTGTGTGGAAATGAATGCTTTGTATTTGAGGTAAGCTACAAAATGTGTTAAATGTTTTTGCAAATATGTTCATTCATTTCTGAGAATATTGTCTTGTAGCAGCACTCAGTGGCATTTATGTTTGTAGCCAAGGTTTACAGCTTATAATAGAATAGATCAAACCTTTTAAAACTATGGCATGACAGCTGTGATAGACAACTTAGTCACTGTTGATACCATGCTCCACATTCCTCATAGGGACTGTGGTATTATTCCCGGGGCCAGCAGGCTGAACTTCCACATGACAAGTATCATGAATCTAGAACTAAATGACATGTGATCCTTATGTCTCAAGTACTGTGTGGTACTGATTTCTTTTTTACTGTAGCTGTAATGTCTTTCTTTAAGGGCAATGAGAGAATTGTTCTCCCCAAAATATAATTCATTTGAGCCTTATTGTTAATATTCAATGATAGTGGCAGGGTTTTATCTTTTTCTTAATAATCACACTGTTCTCCTTCACATTTTTCATGTAGTAAATGCAAAAGTAAGCCTAGTGGATAGCATATCCCTTATTTCCTGGTGTTTAGGACAAAGAGAAACCAAATAAATCATGGATCCCGTAGTTCTACTGTAAATAAAAACATCACAGTATAACTTCTATAA
Source organism: Fukomys damarensis (assembly GCF_012274545.1). NCBI lineage: Eukaryota > Metazoa > Chordata > Mammalia > Rodentia > Bathyergidae > Fukomys > Fukomys damarensis. Next base: position 4,023,581 of record NW_022900929.1, read on the forward strand.
ATCAATTAGCAGACATGCCATGGTCCATCCTGTGAAGGATCTGGAGCAGCAGATCTTCTCTTTAAGGTTCCACATTAGTTTTAACTCCAGGTAAATTTATACTAATATTTTTTTTCAAGTAAACTACACTCTCCACTTCAAGATCAAAAGAAAGTTTACATTAATAAAAGCCACAGGAATTATCTTTAGAGTTCCAAGAAAATTTACATTAAAAGTAAATTTTATATCTAAGTAACTGTTTTCATAAAGTGTAGTCTCAAAATAATTTAGAAATAAAATACAATAATACTTTAGCCTGGATTTATAGGCACTCACCAAGCTAGTGTTTCCTTTGAAGACTGTGACCTAGCAGAAAGCATGTTTGTACTCATCAAATGATTTTTCTCCTTTAAGAAAAATTATTTGAAAAGTTTCTTCAATTTATGAGAGAAAAATTCTCATCTCTCATCTATTTATCATTTAGCAGAAAGCTTACCAATTCTTTTCAGACAATTACACCCATATTTCATACTTTAGAATCACCTTTCAGCATGAATAAATTTAAATATATATGAAAAGCAGTTAGAGCTTTCTGAATTTCAGACATGTATGGGATCAAAAACAATCCAAATTTTCTTAAAATTTAGGACTTTTTTGAAGCAGAACAAAAATGCTATAGCAAGAGAATGTCTTGTGTTGATGTGGAGAGGTCAAGCAAGAGAATGTCTTCTGTTGATGTGAAGAGGTCAGGCCCTTCCTTGAAATACAAGAGGAGCCACTGAATTCATTACGGACAGGGATGCACACCTGCCTCCTTCAGCTGTGGGAGGCCACAGATGCATGCTTTGTTCCAACGTCCATGGGCTGTTGCTGGTGTGCCTTGCTTCCCCCAGGGGACTTGGAACATGTTGTAAAGTGCTCAAAACCAGGATGCCCTCTTCTCTTTTTAGGAATGACATGAGAAGACAGTTGTATTCATGATTAAAAAGTAGATGACAGATGTTCTCTGGTGGCATGATATTTTAAAAAGAAGTAAATAAGTATCATCTGACATGATCCGTGGTAAACTGGTCTTTCCTATTGTCATCTTGGTCACATACCAACACAAACACTTGATTTTAGGTCTGGTTGTAGTTGTGGTTAGAATGTACTGGAGTCAGAAGTTAAAAAAAGTAGGGACCTTATAATTTGTATTCTTTTTTTTTTTCTCCCAGTATGGGCATTGAACTTAGGACCTTGCCTTGCTTAGGCAGGCATGGCACCACTGAGCTTCCCAGGGCCCAATAGCATTTATTCTTCAAGAGATCAGTATTGGTTTATTTACTTATTCAATTAACATGTGTTCAGCCTGTATTACAAGTAAAGTAATACGCTAGGCAACAAGAGTATCCCTAAGAAGTTCATGGTTACAGGAGCTCCTGTTCTTCATAGAATCAGTATGACCTTGCTTTTTATTCCTCATCCATCTGTCCATCCATCCACCCATCCCTTCCTCCCTCTCTCTTTTCTTTTGCTTATGCATTCATTCATCAATATTCTTCAAGTTTATGTACTGTACCAGGCATTCAGAAAATAGTTGAGAGCAAGATGAATAGGATTCATATTCTAACCTATAATTGAGTTAGGAATAGACACTAAATAACTATATAAATAATTTTATTGAAATTGTAATTCCTGATAAGATGTCCAAAATATTTTTTGGTTTCTATTTTTGCTTATAATGATTCTTTGTAACTCTAAAGCTTTATAAGTAATTTATAAATATGGAAATACTATGAGAAAAAATAACAAGATATTCCACTAGTACATAATAATTAATATTTTGACCAATCTTGGTACTTATTTGTTTCTTTGTGTATGTGTGTTCATGCAGATGTGCCTGCATGTGTGTGTTATTTGGGATCATACTACATATTCACTTTTGATATTTCCTTTAATTATTATTAGATGGTGAAGACTAGTCATATTTTAAATTTTCTTTAAAATATACTTTAGGTTTGCAAAATAATTTAGTTATATAGCATGAATTATTTAACTCCTATTTGGGTACAACTCAGTTATGTCCTCTAGTTTTTGGCTTTTTAAAATTTTTGTGATGAAAATATAAATTTTTATCTGCATTTTTATTTTTAGTATAGCATGTAATGTGCAACTAGAATTACAAGGTTGAAGGATATAAATAGTTTTTTAATCCCTCATATATCATATGTGGAGCATTATAAAATATTTATATCCTTTTGATCCATTATTTAATAAACAAATTGAAGCATTATCCTGCTTGTATAATTGCATCAATTTACTCACTTTTGAGGCAGTATATCCTTTACTTTATGTAACCTTATATATGTGTGTGTGTGTGTGTGTGTGTGTGTGTATATATATAGCATATATATATATATGTATATATGAAGAATATATAAATGCTTTAGTTTATGTGACCTTAGTACCATCAGAGATTTTTAGATTTTAAATATATGAAATCTGATGGACAAAAGTAACAGCCTAATGTTTTTATTTAGTGTTTCCATTTATATATCACCCAATTGTCTCTCATATATATGTGACTTTTCCATTTTCTACTGAGTTGATGGTCTTGGAACATATTTAAAAATAAATAGTAATATACAAAATTCGATTCCATACTATATATTACATTAATATGAATTAGCATATTGCTAATATATTAGCATAGAGAGTAATGTATTACTTCCTAAGGATATTACCTTTTTTTGTTATACCAAAAAAATGTTGCACATTCATCCATAATGCTTACATGAAAACCGAATAATTTTTCGTCACTTCTTTTATGAACTTCTGTTGGGGCACAGTGGCACACCTGTAATAGCAGCTATTCAAGAGGCTGAGGCAGGATTGTAAATCTAGACCAGGTAGAAGATGCTGTCTATAAATGAAGAAATGAATGAATGATTGAGGTGGATATATAGCTAACACTACCTGAGCTCAATCCTTTATTCTACAAAAAATGTCATGATATTGATTGTTGCAAATATGTATTGTCTTCAAATTTCTTATACAGATCCTTCCTATTTTTTGTTCAGTAATTTGCCTCTTAATTCTTCACACAAATTTTAGAATTACACTAGACATTTTAAAAACATATTTTAATAATTTTGACTAGGCTTACATTAAAAACATAAATGTAGGAGCTGGGCATGGTGGCACAAACCTGTAATCCCAGCACTTGGGAGGCTGAGATAAGAGGATTGCTCTGAGTTCGAGATCAGCCTGGGCTACACCGTGAGTTCCAGGTCAGTCTCAACTACATAGTGAGACCCTGTCTCAAAAACAAAACAAAACAAAACAAAAAAACCATAAATGTAGGAAAACTAACATTTTCACAGTTTTGCATCCTCACCTCAAGAAGTACTGTCCTTCTCTAAACTAATCTTTTATTATACTTTCCACTGCTTTCTGGTAAGGTGTTCTGATTCATAGTTGCCATGCTTTTAAAATATTACTAGAAAGTTTGGATTTTTTGTTATTTTAATAATTTTCCTGTTGTCTTCAGACTGTGGTTATTATCCTTTTCTCTCAGGGACCATCTTCATGTAATTTTGAGTATCTTCTGTCTTTTAGATTAAGACACTGCCTGTAGTTTGTGCCTGCTGCCCTAGTCACGTACCTCAGTTGCAGCTGAACTAGTCGAACTCCTGGGTCCTGCCTGCCTCTCATTTTTCCTGACCTGTGTGTTTGACCATGCTTTTGCCCTTGCCCTGTCTCTGCCTCTGTTGAACCCCCCTCCTGTGCTGTCCTACCTGGAACAGACAGCCTCTGTCCATACACTTTCATAGCATATCATTAGTACCTTTCTTGGAATTTTTTTCATGCCTTATAATTTATGTGTAAACCTATCTTGACCATAGAGTGTGATAGCCTTGAAAGTAATAGTGAAAGACTGGGACCTATAACAATAGGAAAGTCTTTTAGACAGCTCTCTGTCTCCATCTCCTCACTGTATGGTAATACTCAGACATGCCCTACTGAAGATTGTGTGCAAGCATTTTGCAATCTGAAAAATACAGATCTAAGAGGCACCAACCATGTGATCATTTCCCCTACAAGACTGAGTCTCAGTAGGGTTAGGTCTGGCCTGTGTACCAGGATGTCCTCTCATGGACCAGTTACTAACAGTGAGTGGGTGGTTACTCTTAGCAGAAAGGGGACAGCAGCCAGAGCTAATCATATATGAAGGTACCCCTCAACCCTCAAGGTTTCTGGTTATCTCAGACATTTGCATCATTTGGAGAGGGGTGTGTGGGGGTGGAAGCATGTGCAAAGAAAATAAATTGAATGTTACCATGTGTGTGATTAAGTAGATGTTCTCTTATCAAAAACAGAACTCAAATCCTGCTATGCCCAGTACCCTGTGGAACTTTTCAAAACCACATTTCTAAGCAATGTCTCTTGAGATTCAGACTCTGTAGTTTAGATCCAGGAATCTATATTTTGATAAGCTCTCTGATAATCAGGTTATTTTGTGAATTATTGCATTAGGATAGTCAATTTATTGGTTGATTTCTTTGTTTTGATATGGGGAGTCACTGTGTAATCTAAAATAGCCTTTTCACTTGCTGTGTAACCCAAGCTGTCCCTAAATTTACAACCCTCCTGCCTGGACCTCTAGAGTGTTAGAACAATAGGATCTTTAATAGTCATATACAAGACTCATGCCTTCTCCCACCAAGCCACCATCGCTCCAGCCCCAGGAAGGTAGCCATGCTGGTGCCCCTGAACCCCCATGAGTCCCCCCTCCCCGGGGGGCACTCTCAGACCTCCTGATTGTGCTAGTCTTTGGACCCACTCTGCAGAGGTAGAGGTGGTCATCAAGGGTATTTTTCTGAGTTCCCAACTTTGAACATCTTTAAAGAAAGGGCGTGGGAAACCTGTAGTAGAACGGTGTGGAGTTCAACCATTCAGAAGGTTGGGGAACTCAATCTGGACCTTGCAGCCCAAGGTTAGTCTGTATCATGGGATTCAGCCATCAGCTAACTGAAATCAGGGGTCTTGCATCCTAGCTCTGTCTGAGCCCCCATCCTGAATGGTTATACTATATTGAAAAGTTTTTTCACTGCAGACATGTTCTGGACTACTTCTGGTTTCAATTTAATTCAAATGGTTTAAGGGTGATAGACTAGTGACTACCACAAGTGCTCAGTTTCCAAGTTGTGCCTGATCATAATGTGTTGCTGATTGTATCAGTTGGGATAAAGGATGGTGGTTGATTTGATGAGCTGTTTTCTCTGATGTTATGAAAATGAGAATGTCTGTGGGTCATTAGAGACCCAGAAGCTAGGGTACAACTATATCAGGAAGATTTGGGTGATAACCCAGAGATTAAACCAAGGACAGCCGCACAACAAAAATAAAAATGAGAAAACATTTAAGCAAGACACAAAGACAGACTTCCAGTTCACCAATGGCAATCAGTAGGGCAAATGAGGATGAAAAGGCCGATAGTGAACCACAAGGAAACCCTGAACTTAATGGACAGGAAGTAACAAAACTGATCAATCAGGCTCTAGAAAAATTCAAAATGGAAATAATTTCCCAGATAACCATAGAGATGGTGAGCAAAATGAAAGTCGTGATTCGAGACTCTAGAACAGAAACTGACAAAAAAATAGATGATCTCAGGACCACGATAGAAGCCATGAAGGCCCAGCATGAGAAAGAAATAGAAACAATAAACGCCCAACATAGGAAAGAAATGTAATCCATAAAACAGATTCAAACATATCCAGGAGATTAAACACTCCATTGAAAGTGTACACAACAGAATAAAAGAATGCGAAGATAGATTCTCAGATACAGAAGATAAGATTGCAGTCAGTGACCCTGAAAAGAGAGGTCTCTTAAAAACAGTAGGAGATCATGAGAAATCAATCCAATAACTCCTAGATGATGCAAAGAAGAATAACATAAGACTGATAGGAATCCATGAAGTAGTAGGAGAAAATACAAATGACTTAAAAAAGCTGTTCACAGAATTAATGACAGAAAACTTCCCAAACAAGAGGGGAAGGATTTGACATTCAGATAAGTGAGGCATATAGGACCCCAACTAGCCACAATAAAAAAAATGTACACCTAGACATAATAATCAAGATTCCAGAAGCCCAACAGAAGAACAAAATACTACAAGTAGTAAGAGAAAAGAAATAAATCACATGCAAAGGAAAGCCCATCAGAATCACAGCAGACTTTTCAACACAAACCCTTAAGGCAAGGAGAGCCTGGTGTGAGACATTTCAAGTACTAAAAGAGAACAACCTCCAACTTAGACTGATGTATCCTGTAAAACTCTCTTTCAAAATGGATGGGGAAATAAGATACTTCCATGACAAAAAAACACCTGAGAAACAACATAAATACCAAACCAGCACTATAATCAATTCTAAACAAGATCCTAGAAAAAGACAATGACGGCAACAACACCATGAGGTCCAACAGAGCAAATCAAATAGGCAAGGCAAGAAACTAAAAGGAGAAGGTGAAAAAATAAAAAGAGTCAACAAAAGGCCAATAACATGACAATAATAAGTCAGTACATATCAGTTATAACCATCAATGTCAATGGCCTCAACTCACCAATCAAGAGAAATAGATGGGCAAAATGGAATAAGAAGCAAAATCCAATAATATGTTGTATACAAGAAACACACCTATTGCAAAAATAAGCCCATAGACTGAAAGTGAAAGGATGGAAAACAATTCTCCATGTGACAGGAGCCCAGAAAAAAGCAGGGGTAGCAATCTTATTTGCAGACAAAGTAAATTTCAAACCAAAACTGAATCTAGTATTATTGATGTGGGATGGTACTGTATCATACCTCTGTGAATGTAAAATATCTTGTACCTGCTTTATGATACATAGTAGGGACCGTGCTTTCTCAGAGCTATTTTTAATGATATTACTCTGGAGTGTTCTCTTTCCAGATGATGTTTAAGATGCTAATAAAAAAAATGGTGCCAGGTACAACAGTAGCAACAGAACTTTGCTGTTTTCTGGGTATTACTCTTTTCTTTGTTTTTTTGTTTTAGTTTTTTAATGGAATGTGCTGAATGTCTATAATTTTGTTCAGATGACTGCAGAACCTGAAAAAGCTCTTGCTGCTATTGATGCATAACATACTCCTCTTATTGGTGTGTGTGTGTGTAGCTATCAACTTTGGAAAAAGTTATCCCAATTTACTGTATTGAGTTGGCATTGTACAGAAATTGGCAGCCATATTGATCTAGAAGTGTTAATTTTTTTTCCACGTGTACATGGGTAATGCACTATATTAAATATGTAAGGTCATATCTACATGGGTTTGATCAGAGAAACTAATAAAGTATCCTCTAAATAATGAAAAAAAAGAATACCTTTTCTCTTTTACTTTCCTTTTTAGTTTTATTTTAGGATTCCCTATTTTTAATGTTCACACAGAGATTTTTTTAACTGAAGTATCGAATAGTTTTTCTGGTGGAAAAACTATAATAGTACACAAGATCCTAATGAGATAATTAATAATGTGAAATAGGAAGTAAAGGACTAAAGGTGTAGCGAAAGTGGGCAGGGTGGGGGAAAGGTAATAAGGGAGAGGAAAAAATATGAGAAATTGAAAAAATGGAAATAAAGTGTAAATGGGGAGGGGAGGAGGGGTGAAGGGAGGGCAGGGACAAGAGGAAAAAATGAGAATCAAGACCTATCATGTAAAGGTACAGGATCCCAATAATGAATGTAACTGTATTGTATACCTAGATTGTACCAATAAACTCAATAAAAAGAATAAAAAAATGGTTATATACCAGCCGTACTGAAAACTGTTTTGTGAAATTCGAAAAAATTAGCAAATGCATGTTCAGTCACACCACATACCCGACATTAATAGGTCTTTCAATGCTGTAGTATTTTCTGCATATTTTCTTATTGATCTGAAACACTTTGAGTATGCAAATGTTTTGCCCAGAAAGCAGGGACAGAAATGGCTCATTGGGAAGGGTCCATGATAAGCAGTTGTTAGGTTATGAAACTTTTATAGTGCCATATAACCCACACTTTTTAATTACTGAAAAAAATTTTTAGTTCATGATTGCAGAGTCTAGTAAGATGACCTTGATATAAGAAAGCATTCAATAGTAGCTGCCTTCCACAGCAAATTAAACAGGTATTTCCCTGCTAAACACACCCACAGAAGATAGCAAATTGGTTCTGACTTCATAATAGGACTTAGTTCTGTCCATGATTTTTTAAAGTATTACAATATACATTTCCAAGATAATATATTAGATAAAGAAGCAGATGAGTAAACAAAACTAATCACATATATTCCAGTTTTCTGTAGGCATCTACAAGCATTTTGTCATGTTTCCGCTTTTTTCTTGTGTGTTTTATATTATTGAGATCCTACTCGATAAACTGCTTTGTAAACATTTTAAAATTCCGATTATATTATAGATATTTTTCTTTACCAAACCTTTGCAGAAAGTTATTTTAATAGCTTTCTAGCTTCTCATATCAGAGATGGTGTATTTTGGTAAAAATGGCCTTACAAAAACAATAGCCTTGGACCAGGGATTTATCTCAGTGGCTCAGTACCTGCTTTGAAAGTGCAAGGTCCTGAGTTGGATGCCTAGTACTACCCCCCAAAAAAGTAATAATAATAATAACCTTATTAAATCAGAAATATAAAACATAAAGAATTGTAATGCTGGCACATGAAGTATTTCAATTATGTGCACTTAATTCAGGGGGGCATTCATGCTATGGGTGTATTTCCCTTTTTATATGTGTTTATTAGTGGCATATTATATGTGTTTATTATGGTCGCATAAATACCTGAAAGTAACTTGGGAAGGCAAGTGCAAGACAGCAACCATGGGAGTAGTGAAGACTGTAGAGAAGACCAGCCAATCTCCTAGAGGATACCACTGCAGATTTCTTCTGTTGGTGTCCTGGTGACAACCTGGTTATCACAGCACTGTCCTCTTTCCATTTTCTACATGTTTTTGTAGTTCTAAGTTTTGGATAGTGTTGATGGCTTTTGCTTTCTGACTGCTCTTTTCTTTCCCCAGCCCCATTCTGTCCTAAGTCTTCCTTTGGTAATTTCTCTCAGGCACTTGTACAGATTCTGGTGTCTCGTTGATGTTTCTGCATATTCTTCCCTTGACTGTGTTTTCTTTCCATAGTGGAGAAGAACCTTTTAGAACAGAGTGCCCAAATTTCAACCACAAACCCTTTTATTTATAGCAAAGTGCCAGCATTGCAATTAAAACTGAAAATTGAGGTTTCAGTTTACAAGGCAAAACAAAACTCATACATGAATTATCTTTCATCTTAAAAGAAAATACAATAACATATGTGCCATAGGTTTACCACCAATGCTGTAATCTGTCTCCCTGGGTCATCTCTCCATGGTCCTGTCTTTAACTCATTCCTCAGGCTGACTCCCCGGTCCCAGCTGATGTCCTCCTACCTGTGTTTAAACCTATACTCCTCTGTCTGACCTTGATTTTTCTTTTCTTCTTGAGCCACTCAGACCACTTTTGCTTCTACACATAGCATCATGCATGTGTTTGCCATGCACTGTCACCTAAGAGAGAGCATAAGCCATCAACAGTTGGTAAGTAACTAAATGACTACACCCTCACTGATTCCCGCCATCACCCAAGATGCAGCTGTGGTGGTCTAAGTGCATACCCTGGCTTTTTGTTTCTTGTCGACCATACTTTTCATTGGTGTCATCATCTATATTTAGGTTACTCAACAAGCAACGCTAATTATATTTTTGTAATTATTGCTTAAATTTTAATTACATGTTGGTGCTAACTCCTCAAAGTTAAGAAAATTAAAGGGCGAAAGAAATAATACCATATATTAAATTATTTTTGTGTTTATTGACTCTGATTATTGTATTAAATACTGTTGAATTTAGGGACTAAAATGTAATTATAAAAAAGCAGTTCTCTATAAAGGAAGAGAATATTATTGTTTCTGATATCGCAGGGTATCCAATAGCTACTAGCTAGGAGAGCTCTAATATTTACTATTAGAATTCCTTAAAGAAAATATAAGTTACATGGTAGGTGACAAATTAATTTTGTATATAGACTCACACCTCTAAGTGGAACTTGTATTTCCAAAATCATTTGAAGAACTCAAAAGAGATGTATTCTCAGACTCTGTAGTATAACAATTAGGAAATGAAAGAATGTCCTTATTTTGTAGAATCTACTTCGTTAGCTGTACATATTTACCAACTAGCCCCCCCTTGCCCAGCTTTGGGAAATAACAATGATACAGTAATTCTATGCAGGGCTGTGCCCTTTCAATTGATTATCTACTAATTATGAGAAAAATCAAAACCCTGGAATTTATGTTACTTGTGCCTTTCTGCATCATCAGTTACAGCTGTCTTCCGGATTGAAGGTGCTGACTTGGAGCTTTTGTCTTTCCTCTTCTGGACACTTTGATTTCACCTCCTACAAATGGGCTTAAGTGGCATTCATTTGATGTTGTGGAGAAGCTCTCTATTCTAGTTTATCAGGTTGATGGGAAAGCGTAGAAAAAGGTTTCCTGTTTGTATTCCTCAGGCCATGTGATATTAACATGCTCTGATCCTTTTACAGTAAAGTGAATATTGTCTCACAGTCCTCTTCCCTTTGTCCTATTCTTGGACTGTCATCTCCAAGTCTAACTACCTTCATGTTGGAAGTTAGGGCTTTAACATCTGAATACAGTGATACAGTCAGTAACAACCTTCCATCCAAGGACGTATCAGCAAAGGAAATTCTGTACTCTCTCACCTCAGCCTTTAGTGACAGGAAGTCACCGCACTGCCAGTGTCAGAGGCAGCCACATAGTAATCTTACTTTTATTCCCATCTGGCACCTATCAGGGGAAGCATCTCCTGTTTCTGAGCAAAGCAGTATCAGAAGAGGTTTGTCCAAATAGAAGACTTAGGTAACATTTGGAATCTCATACTGTCTAAAACATCTAGCTTTCAATGGAAAGTCATTGGTCTTGAAAAGAACCAAGAACATCTCAATTTAAAGGAGGAAATATAACCAATACACAAAAGCAAGATGACAAAATATTAGAAATATATGACTAGAGTTTTAAAGTAAGTCATATGAATGATATCAGGTAGCAGCTGCAAACATGGTAGAAAGAAATGGTGTGGATGGCAGAGAACATCCCATCGAGGAAATGGAATATATCTGGAAGAGACTGGCGTACTGAATGAATTTTAGAGCTGAACAATGAACTTCTTAATAAAATTCCCAGTAGTTGGGCTCAACAACAGAATGGAGAGGATAGGGGAAAGATCTAGTGAACTTCAAAAGAGAATGATTGAAATTATTTAATCTGAAGATGAGAAAATAACCTGAAAATCAACAAATAAAAAAATCCTGTGCATCAGAGACCCCTAAAACTATAACAAAAGATCTAACATTTTTCACCAAAATACTAAGACAAGAGGAGAAAGACATTGGGGCTGAAAACAAGTTCAGAGGAAGTGTTTAAGTTTTTCCCAAATATGGCATTTTGAAGCACATAAAGCTATTCAGGAAGCTGAGTGAACCCCAAGCAGAACAAATCCAAATAAATGCATACTAAGAAATCCGGGAGTCAAACTTAAGAAACTTAAGACAAAGCTTGTAAAAAAACCTAAACTTTGGCATTCAGAGAAAAGCAACATCTTACGTGTAAGGGAAAAATAATCTGAATGTCATCACATTCTTTTCAGAAGCCAAGAACACTACATAGAAGTAGCAGGCTATTTTTCAAATATTGAAAGCCAAGAACTGTCAGGTTCTAATTCTGTATCTGGTAAAACTATCTTGCAGGAATGAAAAAGGAAGTTGAGATATTTTCAGATGAAGGAAAACAAGATAATATGTTCTTATAATTCATACCATTAAAAAATGGCTAAAGGAAACACTATAAAGAACAAAATGATTAAAAGAAAAATAGATTTTGTCTTCAGACTTCAGTAAAGAAGAACAACAGAAAGAGCAAAGATGCATGAATAAAACATTTTCTTTTTGAGTACTCTTAAGTTATGGTTGCAGTAGAATGTATAACATTATCAAATGTAATTTACAATAACAAGAAATATTTATGACAGTCTTATATGGGCACACATGGGACACAATGGGAGGGAAGAATTTTAAAACCTTCTTCAAACAGGAAAATGTGGACACTAGTATAGCAAGATAAATTATGTAGATATAACTTAGTACCTAAACCAACAACTAAAAAGCTATGCAAAGAGATAAACACAAGAAACATTGTATATACACATAAAAACTTTATAGATACATCAAATTACAATTTTAAAAATTAATACCCAGAAAAGCAGAAAAATAACTTGGTGAACAAACAATAAATGGTAGACCTAGATTCTAAGATACCCATAATAGCTGTATATAAATGATTAAATACGCCATGATAAAGATTGAAAATTTTAGGGTACTTAAAAAAATTGTGATCCAACTATATGCTGTCTATAAGAAACTTACTTAAGAATAATACATTAAAATTAATTAGAAAAAATTCTAATAACTCAGAATACATGTACAAGATATGATAACTCAAATATAACTGGTTATATTAACATTAGATAAGATGGAGCAAAAAACTACAAACACTAAAAACTTCAAAATGATCAGTTAAACAGATAGATACAGCAATCCTAAATTTGTATAAACCAAACAGAAGAATTACAAAATATGTGAGGTATAAGTAAGTAGAATTGAAAAGAGAATTTACAAATCCAGAATTATATTTGCTAAGATTTTGTTTTGTTTTGTTTTTGTACCGGGGATTGAACTCAGACTTTTGTGGTTGCAAGGCAGGAAGCAGAACCACTGAGCTAAATCCTTGGCCCTCCAGAATTATATTTGGAGACTTAAATATCATTCTCATTATTTGATAAGATGGTTTGAAGAACTCAACAATACCATCAATCAAAAGGGTCTAATTGACATTTACAGAATGCTTCACTCAACAAGTGGAATGCACATTCATTTCAGCACATATTGAATATATATTACCAAATTTAAAAGTGTTGAAAGCATATTTTCTGACCACAGTGGCATCACATTCAACATTAATAACAAAGATAACAGGAAAATTTCAAAATGGCTGGAAATAGTGTATTTATAAATAATCCATGAAAGAAGCAATCCAAAGAGAAATTTTTAAAATACTTTGATGATTAGAATACTGTTTTATAACCTGTAGGACCCAGCTAAAGCAGGACTGAGGGATATATATATATATATATATATATATATATAGATATAGCACTAAATTATTATATTAGAAAAAGAAGACAAAGTTTAAAATCACTAAACTCTAATCACTTCTCAGCCTTTTGGCTAAGACCAAGTGTAGAATTGCTAAACTCTATACATTATGATGCTAGTAAAATAAGAATAAGCAAAACCCAAAGCCAAGTAGAAGAGAGAGGGAAAAGAAAGATATGGAAAACAATAAAAAGAAAACAGAGAAACCTAGAGACAATCAAGGAAGAAGCTAATTCTTTATAAGATGAATGAAATGACCACTGTCTAATAGGGCTAACAAATGAGAGAAGATACAAATTACCAATATATAGAATGAAACAGCTGCCATCACAGATATTGCAGATATCAAAAGCAGATAAGCATATACCATGAATAACTCTACACATGTAAATTCAGCAACTAAAATGAAGTGGACTAATTTCCTCAATAAGCATAAAATAGTATAACTTGCTTGATATGGAGGAGATAATTTGAACAGTCCTTTAACTGTTAAGGGAATTAAACTCATGATTTTAAGCATTCCTATAAAGAAATCTTCATACTCAGAACATTTCACTGGATAGTTGTGCCAATACATGTACTTTCTATACCAAAGAGATATTTAAAAACTGTAACAAAACCAAAACAATCTGAACCCCACCAATTCTATTCATTCTCTTGCCAAAAATAGGGTAGATTACTTCTCAATTGATTTTACAAAGTCAGTATTCTTTTGATATCAAAACAAAAAATATGCACACAAATTACAGACTGAACATCTTTCACAAATATAAATAAAAACTCCTTAACCAATTATTAACAACTGGGATTTAGCAGTAAGTTGAAATGAATTATATATGATGATTACATGGTGGTTATTCCATTTACACAAGGCTAGTTCAGTACTCAAAAATCAAGCAGTGCAATCAAACACCATGACAATCTGAAGAAGAAAACTCATGATCGATGCCCCTTCTACCCAGCAAAACAGAGGAGCCCAACTGTACAGGCACCAATACAGAAGTGTTCATGCCCCCCCTCAAGAGAAAGAAGGCCTCTCTGAGGCTCCTGCGATAAAGGCACACCTCACCACCATAATTGGTTAGTCCAAGGGACCAGCACCTCACATCGGAACTTGGTGTAACTTCAGGGGAAAGACAGCTGGAACCTGCAGTAGAACCTTGCAGAGTTCAACCTGGCAGGAAGTCAGAGATCTCATCTTGGGCCTTGCAGTTAGAAATCAGCGTGAACCTTAGGGAACAACTGCTGGCTTGCTAAGACTGATTAGCTTAGAACTGCACACTCCTGTCCATGCTGTCTATTGTATCAACAGTGGCATACCCTGAAGGAGGCCCTGTGTTTTTACTTGTATTTTTCATCTTCAGAGTGATATGTTTCACTTATCTTTAATCATTTAAAATATTTTTATCTTTTTCTCTTCTCAAAGTTTTTCCATTTTATGAATCTTCTTTTTCTTATCTTCTTCCCCCCCTCCTAACTAGATTTTCGTTACTATCCTTTTTTGTTCCTGTTCCTATCCTAATATGAATTTATTTTTTCTTTTCCCTTTCTTCTTTTTCCTTGTCTCAGTTGCCATTAGTTTTAAAAGAAAGTGATTACATTAAAAAAAAAGCAAGCAAAAAAAAAAGAAAGAAAAGAAAAGGAAGTAATTACAGTCTCTAGCCTCCCTATTGCTGTTAGTTTGTTCTGTTCTTGGGTGTATTTTGTTCTGTCCTCTCCTCCTTCCTTCAACAGCTCCCTAGAATTTGTGTGGTCTTCCTGTGTCCTCTGACCTCACTTCTAACCTTTCTCTGTCCTATGTATCTGCCCCAACTCCTAAATCCCCCTCCTGAAGGGTAAAGTTGCTATATTGAAGAGTGTATTCACTATAAACATATTTTGGTTTGGTTCTCTATTTTGATTTAATTCATACAGTTAAAGGTGATAGATTAATAACTACCACAAATTGTCATTTTCTAACCTGTGCTTGATGCTATTGTGTTGCTGACTGTATCATTTGGGTTAAGGTGTTGTGATTGATCTAATCAGTTGTCCTTCCTCTGTTACAATGAAAATGAGTTTGCCTCAAAGACATAGAGTCACAACCTAAAGACCCGCTATATCTGGAAGATTAAACTATTAACCCAAGAATTAAACCAAGGACAGTACCAATGACAAAAATAGAAATGAGAAGGAGTTTAAACAAGACACAAACAAAGACTTCCACCCCACCAAAGGTAAACTCTGGGGGAGATGAGGTGGAAAAGTCTGATAATCAACCATCTTGATACAGTGACCCAATAGCACAGGAAGTTAAAAAAAAAAACAAAGCAAAACAAAACGAAAAACCAGATAAACAAGGCTCTAGAAAAATTCAAAACCGAAATAATTTCCAAGATAACCAAAGAGATGGTGAGAAAAATGAAAGATATGGTTAGAGACTCTAGAACAGAAACAGATTAAAAAAATATATGAGCTCAGAACCATGATGGAAACGATGAATGCCTAACATAGGAAAGAAATGGAAACCTTGAATGCCCAGCATAGGAAAGAAATGGAATCCATGAAAAAGATTCAAACATATCCAAGAAATTAAAAACTCTATAGAAAGCATTCACAGCAGGCTGAATGAATGTGAAGATAGGATGACAGTCAGTAACCATAAAATGAGAGATCTCTTAAAATCAGTAAGGGACTATGAGAAATCAATCCAACAACTCTTAGATGATGCAAAGAAGAATAATATAAGACTGATAGAAATACATGAAGTAACAAGAGAAAGTACAAATGACATTAAAAAAAAAACCAAAAAAACTTCATAGAATTAATGACAGAAAACTTCCCAGAGGGGAAGAATTTGACATACAGATAGATAAGTGAAGCGTGTAGGACTCCAACTAATCATGATTTAAAAAAAAAATCTACACCTAGATAATAATCAAGATCCCAGAAACCCAACGGAAGAACAAAATGCTAAAAGCAGTTAGAGAAAAGAAACAAATCACATGCAAAGGAAAGCCCATCAGAGTCACAGCAGACTTTTCAACACAAACCCTAAAATCAAGGAGAGCCTGGAGTGACATATTCCATGTCCTAAAAGAAAACAACCTCCAACATAGACTAATGCATCCTGCAAAACTATTTTTCAAAATTGATGGGGAAATAAGATACTTCCACTACAAAGAACAACAGAAATTTCATAAACACCAAACAGCATTCCAAACACTTCTAAATAATATCCTGGAAAAAGAAAATGAAGACCACAACTCCATAAGGGCTAACAGAGCAAATATACCAGACAAGGCAAGAAATAAGAGGTAGAGAGGGAAAAATAAAAATTAAATAAATAAAAGAACCAACAGTAGTAAAATAACATGACAATGAAAAGCCAATAGATACCAGTTATAACCATCAATGTTAATGGCCTCAATCCACCAATCAAAAGAAACAGGCTGGCAGAATGGATTAAGAAGCAAATCCAACAATATGCTGTATACAAGAAACCCACTTAATCCACAAAGAAATTCATAGACTGAGAGTAAAAGAATGGGAAATAGTTCTCTATGCAACATGAGCTGGGAAAAAAGCAGGAATAGCTATCTTATTTTCAGACAGAATAGATTTCAAACCAAAACTAATTAAAAGTGACAAAGAAGGCCACTAAATCCTTGTAAAGGGAACAATACAAGAGGAAGAAATGACAATCATAAATATCTGTGCACCAAATACTAATGCCCCCAACTATACAAAACAAATATTAATGGATATGAAAAATGAAATAAGCACTAATACAATTTTAGTGGGGAACCCAATACCCCACTGACACAAATACACATATCATCTAGACAAAAAATCAACAAGGAAATAACAGAACCGAACCAAGTCTTAGAAAAAACAGACTTAGTAGATGTCTACAGAGTGTTCTACCCCCCAAAAATCAGAATATATATTCTTTTTGGCTGCACATGGGTCATTTTCCAAAATAGACCACATGCTAGCTCATAGAACAAGCTTAAGTAAATGCAAAGGAATTGAAGTTATCCCCTGTACATTATCAGATAGTAGTGCAATTAATAAACTGGAGAAAAATAGCCTAAGAAACCACAAGAACTTCACAAACGTGTAAATTAACACCTTGCTGAACAACCATTGGGTCAGAGATGAAATTAGACAGTTTCTACAATTAAATGATAATTTCAGTACAAATACAGGAATCTGTGGGACACAATAAAAGCATTCCTACGAGGGAAATTCATAGCAGTAAATGCTCATACTAGGAAAACAGAAGTAGCTCAAATAACCTAATGCTAAACCTTAAGCACCTAGAAAAAAGAAGAACAAGACAAATCAAAAACTCACAAAAGGGAGGAAATTATAAAGATCAGAGCAGAAATTAATGCAGTGGAAATTAGGAGAATGATGCAAAAAAAATCAATGAATTGAAGGGTTGGTTTTTCAAAACAATAAGTAAAATCAATAGCTCCTTATCCAACCTTGTCAAAAAAAAGGAAAGAAAAGACTCAAATTAATGCAATTAGGAATGAAAAAGGAGAAGTCACAATAGATCTACCAGAAATCCAGAGGATCATCAATACCTACTTCAAAACATATACTCTAATAAAATGGAAAATACAGAAGAACTTGAGAGATTCCTAGACACATATGACATTCCAAAGTTGAACGAAGAAGATATAAAGCATCTAAACACCCCAATTACATTCAGTGAAATTGAAAATGTAATTAAAACATCACCAACAAAGAAAAGCCCAGGTCCTGCCGGCTTCACTGCTGAATTCTACAAGACATTTAGAGAAGAACTATTGCCCCCACTCTTTAAACTCTTCAGTGAAATTGAAACAGAAGCAATACTTCTGAATTCATTCCTGGAAGCAAGTGTTACTTTGATTCCAAAACCAGGGAAAGACCCAACCAAAAAAGAGAACTATAGGCCAATCTCCCTAATGAATATAGATGCAAAAATCCTCAGTAAGATACTGACAAACAGAATACAGAAGATCATCAAGAAGATCATACATCCTGATCAAGTTGGATTTATTCCAGGGATGCAAATATGGTTCACCATACATAAATCAATAAATGTAGTACACTATATCAACAGAATTAAGGACAAAAACCATATGATCCTCTCAATTGATGCAGAAAGAGCATTTGACAAAATTTAACGCCCATTCATGATAAAAACCCTACAGAGAACTGGAATAGATGGTCTTTATCTCAACCTGATAAAGACTGTCTAGGAAAAATGAACAGCCAATATCTAAATTCTAAATGGTCAAAAATTAAAAACCTTTACACAAAAATCAGGAACAAGACATGGATGTCCACTGTCACCACTCCTCTTCAATATAGTTCTGGAAACATTAGCCACAGCAATTAGACAAGAGAAAGAAATTAAAGGAAAAAAGATAGGAAAGGAAGAAGTTAAACTGTCATTATTTGCTGATCTAATACTCCACATAGAAGATCCAAAAAACTCTGCTAAAAGACTGCAAGACTTAACTGACAGATTCAGTGGAGTAGCGGGATACAAAGTCAACACTCAAAAATCGATAGCCTTCTTGTAACAACAAACTCACTGAGAGAGAAATTAGGGAAACAATTCCTTTCACAATAACATCCAAAGAAATAAAATATCTATAAATCAATCTAACAAAGGAGACAAAGACCTCTACATTGAAAACTGCAGCACTCTGAAAAAGGAGATCGAAGAGGATATAAGAAAATGGAAAGACATCCCTTGCTCCTGAGTAGGAAGAATCAATATAGTGAAAATGGCCATACTTCCAAAACTGCTATACAGATTCAGTGCATTCCCTATTGAAATCCCAACAGCATATTTCACAGAACTTGAGAAAATTAATCCAAAAATTCATTTGGAACCAGAAGAGACCTAGAAGAGCAAAAACCATTCTAGGCAGCAGAGACATGGCAGGGGGTAGCACAATCCCCAACTTGAAACTATACTGCAAAGCCACTATGAAAAAACAGCAGGGTACTGGCAAAGAAACAGACCTGAGGATCAATGGAATAGAAGATGCAGAAACAACACCAGACACACTCAGCTACCTCATCCTTGACAAAGGAGTCAACCATCCTCACTGGAGGAAAGATAGCCTCTTTAATAAATGATGTAGGAAAAACTGGCTTTCAGCTTGCCAAAGATTAAAACTAGATCCCTATCTTTCACCATGCACTAAACTAAAATCCAAGTAGATTAAAGATCTAAATATAAAAACAAATGCTTACCTTGCTGGAAAGTAAATTAGGCAGAACTCTAAGACTTTGAAATAGGAGAAGACTTAATGAACAAATCCTCAGCAGCACAAGAATTTGCACAAAGAATCAACAACTGGGATCTTGTTGTATTAAAAAGTTTTTTGCAGTGCAAAAGAAATTACCAACAGAGGTAAGAGAGAACCTGTAATGTGGGAAAAAAATATTTAACAGCCACTCCTCAGACAAAGGACTACTATATAGAATATATAAAGAACTAAAAAAAAAAAAAATCACACCCCACAAATACAAAGACCCGATTCAAAAATGGGCCTCTGAAATGAACAGACATTTCTCAGACAAAGAAGTGAAAGCAGCAAATAAATATATTTTAAAAATGTTCAACATCACTGGTCATTCTAGAGATGCAGATGAAAACAACACTGAGGTTCCACCTTACCCCAGAAAGAATGGCTGCTATCAAGAAATCAACCAATAACAAATGCTGGCAGGGTTGTGGGGAGAAAGGAACCCTTCTCCATTGTTTCTGGGAGTGCAAACGTATACAACCACTGTGGAAATCAATATGGAGATACCTCAAACAACTAGGATTAGAGGTTCCATTTGACCCAGGCATTCCCCTGCTGGGTATCTTTCCAAAAGAATGAAACAAATCATACCACAGTGATACATGCGCACCCATGTTTATAATGGCATAGTTTGTAATAGCTAAAACTTGCAGACAACCCAAATGCCCCTCAACTGGAGACTGGATAAAGAAGGTGTGGGTTTTCTATAAAATGGAGTACTGCCTTGCCATAAAGAATGAGAAACTAGAGACATGTATAGGTAAATGGATGCACATTGAGGCTATACTCTTAAGTGCAATAAATAGGACACACGAGTAAATTCCAAATAATTTCTCTGGTGTGGAAAACTAAAAGTGTAAATAAGGTTCAGATGGTATAATTGGGAGTGTGAAATTGGAAGAAGTGGCTAAAGGGGAAGCGGGAAAGGTAGGGGAAAGGAAATAAGGGAAAAGAAAAGTGAAAAAATAAAATGGAAGCAAAGTCTTTGTAAATAGGGAAGGTTGAAGGGAAGGCAGGAGTGTCGGGAAAAAACAAGAACCAAGATATATCATGTCAAGGTACACAATCCCAATGATAAATGTAACTATTGTTTGCTTTTAATATATCAATAAACTTAATTGAAAAAGAAAACTCATGATCATGAAACGATGCAGAAAAATCATCACCTTTCCTGATACTATCAACAAACAAGGAAAATGGAGACTCTTTCAGTATGATAAATCATATACACAGTAAACCTACCATTTATATTTTTCATGCTGAAATATGGAATCTTTTCCTTTAAGCTTGATAACCAGGCAAGGATTTTCACTATCACCACTGTTCTTTAGTTCTAGCCCACTCCTCTGTTCAAGAAAAAGAAATATTAGGGATACAGATAACAAAGAAAGGAAGGAGTTGTTCCTATTTGCAGTCTATGTAGAAAATCTGAAGGATTCTATTTTTTAAAATAGAATAAATAAGTTCAATAAGGTCACAGGATACAGTATCAACATATAAAAATGAATTACATTTCTGTAAAATAGTGAAAGCATGGAAGGTGAAATAAAAAATATAGTACTATCTACAATTGCTTTTAAAAGAAGTAGGCATAAATCTAATAGACTATGGAGGAATTGATGCTGAAAACTACAAAATAGTAATAGAAATCAAGGACAAAGTACATGAGAGACATAAATCATGTTTATAGACTGAAAGAAGTCAATTTTCTTTAAATTGATGGTTAAATTTAACATAGTTCTTATCAAATTCCTGGCAAGATTTTTTGATATGTATAAAAATTTCACTGTAAAGTGTTTGTGCCTGAGCAAAGGAAAAGGGATAGGTAAAATAATTTAGAAAAAGGTAAAGGGAGAATAAATACTGTTCAGTTTGATTCTTACTAAACAAATCAAAACTGTGAGTTTGTATAGGGGTAGATACAGAGGTCAGTGAAACAGAATAGGGAAATAGACCCATGGAAATGCAGCCACATGGATTTTTACATAAGCATAAAAGCAAATGGGGGGAAGAATAGTCTTTTTAACAAGTCAATGGTTGGACATCCAATCCAGTGTTTTAGGTCCAAACACTGACCTAAATGCTACTTGTTAGCAAAAGTTTACTCAAAATATGATGCATTAATGTGATAAATATCAAGATTTCAGAAGGAAACACAAACTTATACAAGAAAATTTTGGGTTCAGAATTTGTTGACTTATTAATACATGAGTTGCACCTAGGTACAGACTGTCAGTGTAAAGTATTGTGAATCAGAATTCATAAAGTTTATCTATCACGGACCCTGTTCAGGAGATTAAAAGGCATGCTATAGACTGGAACATTATTTGTAAACCACATGTTTAAGAAGGCTATTATTTCTGGAAAGCATAGTGAACATTCAAATCTCTAGAATAAAAATAATAGTAAGACAAGCAAAGACATGAGGAGGATCATTGCATGAAAGAGAATAGATGGATGACAGGGTCATGAAAATGTTCACCATCATTCATTAGGGACGTGGAAATTAAAACTACAAAGAGGTATCACTAAGTAGCCATTAAAACAGCTAAAATAAAAAGTGATAACAATACCAAATACTGGAGAGGATCTGAAGAAGCAATGTTTTGTATATCAGTAGTGGACATGTAGCTACACTGGAAAAAATTTTGTCATAAAAAAAAACAAACATGTTGATTGTAAGATTTAGCACTTATCCCAAGAAATGAAAATCTGTCTACACAAAATGTGCCCAGAGGTATTCCTTAAGCTTTAATTGTAATATCCCCAAATTGGAAATAACTCACATTCTTTGGTGGGTAAATGGTTAAACAAATTGTAACATTTATACTATAGAATATTATTCAGAATAATAAAAGAATCCACCATTAATAAAACAACACTTGGATAGATCTCAGAGAAGTTATGTCAAATCAAAAAAGAGAATACCTCAAAAGGTCACATACTATATAATCTTAAAATGAGAGACTCTATACTTAGTGGGTACCAGGTTGGGGTGGAAGAGAAGGGAGGGTAAGTGGGTCTGTAAAAAGGTAGCTGAAGGGAGATGGTTGTGGTAATGGAGTAGTTTTGTATTTTGATTGTGGTGGTGGTGAAGCCAGTTATATTTGGTAAAGTGACTTAGAGAATTACGCTCAATCACCCTAGTGTCTATTTTCTCTCTCCTTCCCCACTCTCTCCCTCTTCCCCTCCCTCTCCCCCCTCCTTCCCTTTCCCCCTCTTTCCCTCCCCCTTCTTTCGTTCTGTTTTCTTAAGATATATCCTTTATGCAAATCTGGCAGAAGGATAGGTGTTTTTTGCTTTTTGCTATTTCTCCGACTTCCTATGAGTCTGTAGATCTTTAAAAATTAATGTTTAAGAAAAGGGGGAGAGCCTTCTCCAATCTCCCTCAGTAATATCCCTGGGTTCGCAAGAGGAGCAATTATTGTTGATTTTTTTTAATTTTGTTACAGTTTTATCTGTGTTTGTTTGCATCAACAAAATTTTCTCGCCTTTAAAATAAAATCTTAGCTAGGCATGGTGATGCCTGCCTGTAACTCCAGCACTGCGGAGGGTGGGGCAGGAGGATTGCCAGAAGTTTGAGGCCAGCCTGGGCTACATAATGCACTCAGGCCAGCTTGAACCACAAAGGGAGACCCTTCCTCAAACCAAACCAAAACAAAAAAACAATAAAGTAAAATCTTTGTCGTGGGAACTTGACTTTTGGGAAAGTATTCCTAGCTACTTTACAAGATGAATTAACTTTTTACATCAAAGGAGAATTTTATACTAAAATGCACAAAGGTCAGAAATCACAGTTGTCTACCTCTTGGGGGTTGTCTTCCAAAAAGACAGTAGTCCCACACCTGAGCAGCACAAAAGGCTTCATTGTGAGCTCACAGGAACAGAGCATGTGTCACAGGGCCTCCTGCCTGGTTTTTCTATTTGATTTTCTATTAACTGATAAAATATTTTTTGCTACTTGATATTTTATTTGACTGTAGTAGAAAAATACAAGAAATTTCATTAAACTCTTGAAACATTTCTTAGTAAACTTTTGAAATTGCTTACAACAATTTTTTCAAACTTCTTCCAAACATTTAGATAATTTAGTTTTTTTCTTATTTTTCAGTGACAAATCCTGAAGTACTTATGGCCAGTGCCATGGGCAGTTAATTTCTCTGTTATCTCAGTTGTATGCACTTTGTTTTCCTACCTGGATTTCTTATAAAGAGGGGCCAAGTGACAAGTTATCTGTTTCCTTTAGAATGACTATCTTGATGTAAGACCATACTGAACATACAATTAGCAGTTTGCTAGTTAACTGGTTGTTCAATTGTTCTGTATCTTTTTGTGTGTTTTTTGAGATTGTGTGTGTGTGTGTGTGTGTGTGTGTGTGTGTGTGTGTGTGTATGTACTGGGATTGAACTTCGGACCTTGCACTTGTGAGTTAGGCTGCACCACCACTAAGCTAAATCCCTGACCCGGTTCTGAACCTTTTTAATGAGGCTGGAAAAAGATCCGTTGCCCAAATCTTACTTTTCTTTAATAAAGTTATCTACATGGAACTGTGAAGGACTGAGACATTTCTAATTTTGATACAAGAATAAGCTGTTTAGGAAAAAAAATCTTTGTTCTGTTTTAGTGCTTTGTAATGTATTTAAAGAGTCTATATTTACTGTTCTGTATACTAAAACAGAACAGGGAAATCTGAGGCAAAGATCATGAGGCTGTTTATATGTCCTTGCAAGTTAAATCTGTAGTTAATTTCACCCAGCTGTGTGATTGCTTGAACTAAAGGGCACGCAGTTGATTGAGAAAGAACAGAGAGGCTGCTGGGTCAATAATCATGGTAGCCAACCTCCACTTACATTTTAGAAAATTTCTTAGGGAAGGGAGGAGGAGGGTGAAAGGAGGACAGGGAAATGAGGAAAAAATAAGAACCAAGATACATCATGTGAAGGTACAAGGTCCCAGTGATGAATATAACTGTACTATATACCTAAAAAGTACCAATAAACTCAATGAAAACAAAAAAGAAAATTTCCTAGCAGTGTTTGCTTTAGCATTTGATATCTCTATTTCTATTTTTCAAATTATCTCATGGTATAGTATAAAATATTTAATGCTACATCATTAATAAATAGCTGTCTGATATCTTTATTACTATCCCTTCATGTAGTAAAAATTTTTCTCTAAAGCATGAAGTGTGTGTGAAAGCTTTGCTTTTACATTTATATCAATTTCTAACTTTAAAAATAGATTTTTATCTCCAGGATACTTTCAGAAGATTTTTAAATGAATTCATGAGTTACATTTGATAGCATTTTTTTCTAAAATGTAAGATAGCTTTATGTCCAAATATTTGATTTTATATAATTTGAGAAAGTTGATAGATATACTTTTTCATCTTAGGAAATAATATTTGATTTTTAAAAACACATTGAAATTATTTCTAAATATTTTTGCAAATTTCATCTTCAAAATGAGAAGAATTTTATTAATTTTGAAAACATTGCTACCCATTTTTGCTATTTGGGATTCATTTATTCTGTATTTGCTACTGGGTTTATACTTTAGTAATACATCAGAGTTGATGAATAAGTTCTCTGACCTCATAAAGTTTATATGGAAAAGACAGGCAGTTAACAAGTAAGCAGGTAAAGAAAGTAGATGATGGATAGGTGTGAATTACATGAAGGAAAATGTGATTCCTATATCAAAGGTGGGAGTTACCTTGGTCATTGGTCAAGGAAAGCTACTTTAAGAAGGCGATGTGTGCACTGAGTTCTAAAGTGTAAAAAAAGCCAGTGTTAAAGAATAGAGCCTGTCTTTGGAGCCGTGGATATGACAAACTTAAGCTCAAGAGGTCCAGGAAGGACCTCTCTGCACAGGAAAGCAAGAGTGAATGTAGATGAAAAGGTCCAACCAGAGAGGCATCCCTAAGAGCAGATGAAAGTGAGGCAGGGCCTAGAACAGGGGGATGGACTATTCAGGTCCTCTGTATTTTGTTCTGAGCATAAGGGGAAGCCTATGCACACTTTCAGAATGTGACCTCCCTCAAATCTGATTGGTGTGAAAGCTGAGAGACCAGTAGCAGACCTGCCATAGCAGACCTCAAGAGGAAATATCTCAGTTAATTGGTGTCTCTAAAGTGGTTCCTGAATTATCACTTAAATCAGTACTGACCTCTATATAAGAGGGCTAATAGGGCTCTGTTTAAAAAAAAATGACTGTGAAAGAGTTAACACAGATTGACAAGTCATGTGCTCAGTGATATAACAGTATTACAATCTGTTGTTGTTAGATGAATGGAACATCTCACTGCCTTCATGAAGCTCACAACAGCGGACATAGTAACAGACATGTGCTGTACAGTAGTCACATTATTAGAAAAATAAGCTCTTCCTGCTAGGGTAAAATATCAAAGCTACACAAAAAAGCAAGATCCTACTTGGGCTGATCAGCCAAAGAGCCTGTGATTCAGCTCCAGTATCCCCTTTTCAGTGGTGCTGTTATGTTCTGTTTGGTTTAGACCCTCACTCCCATAGCCTCAGTGAGATGTAGTGCCATACACAATACCAGGAGTACTGATTGTTGGGTTGGTTGGGAGATAACATAATGTTGCCAATCAGTTGAGGGTTCTTTTCTTTGATTTATTTAGAAATCAGAAATTGGTAATGTACAGCTCTACTAGTGGCCTTGATGCCAGTAGTTGACACCAGTTAGTGCTGACTGCTGTTGGTCAGCACTTTAGACTGCTGATCTTTGCCATCACAGTTGAACAATGGCTTGTGCTGGAAGTCACAACTCTGCCAGCTTATTTCTGGAGCTCTTCAGAGCAAACAGCCCCTAGTGTTTATAGTTTTTTCTTTTAAAGTAACCACTCTGTCTACACTACAGAGAGTAAGAATCCTGAGTAGATTTATAGGAACTTTGAAGCCCACACTACCCAAAAAATAACTCATGAGCTTATTTATGGAACCACTAGAACGAAGCTTTATTTGAACAGATCCTGTGCAGCAGTATACTGGAGGGCACCCTTCTAGACTAACTGAAGAAGTGTAAGGTGAATGCTGCTTATATTGTCACAGCAGATCTATGATTGGTTCAAATTCAGGTCTGCTGATTTGTCCAAGTTTAAGCCTGTGACTATTTCAAATTCAGGCCTGTGATTTTTCCAGGCAGATACAGGAGTACAGGAAAGCTCCAGCTGTCATGACAGCAGTTCAGTAAAAGATTGGGAGATAGAAGCTGTTTGACAGCTGTCTAGTCTCTGCAGAAAAGTGGTGGGGCTTAAAGCAGGGAATCTTTAGGAGGGACAGCTGTGTTCTTCACAGCTTTTGGGGTTTGAGAAGATTGCACATGTTAAAATTGGGCCGTGATTTGCTCTTCCTGATCTTGGTCACCTTAGGATGGTTTCCCTGCAGCTTCTTCAAAGAGACAGCAGTGTCTGGAGAGGTGGAAGCAGGGAGGGCACAGTATCCTGGAGGATGGTAGCCTCTAACCAGGGAGGGCACTGAAGCAAAGTCATTCCCCCAGCCTCCAACATTACAGAAAAAAGGAGGGGCAGAGGCAGGCACTTTTCAACTGCTTCAATGAAGGGTGCAAACAGTGGAGGGGATGCCATATGGCTGGATGAAGGATTCCCGGAGGCAACTGGCATGGCTTGGAAGAGCAGAAGATCATGGACAATGGTTCAGCCAGTGGGGATGGGGAACCCCCAGAAAGCTTGGGAGGCATTACAGCACCTAAGACAAACACTGCCTTTAGAATGAGTCTGGCTCCTCATTACATTGATGATGGTTGAGAAAGTGTCTTCCCCTCTTGGGAGGAGGCACTGTTTTTTGTATTTTAAAGTCCTTTGGAAGCTTGGATCTGTGTCATAAAGCACCTCTGGGGTGGTTTATCTTTCCATGCCTAAAAAGCCTCTTCTGGGAAAGTAACACCAGGATGATAGGTTTCCAATAGGTTAAAGTAACAGAAAGTTTAAAGGAAGGAAAGGGAAAGATGATGTTTGCACACCTTCTCGTTGCTTCCCCACAGAAACTTTTGTATTCATTTCTTCAGAATCATAGACATCTCCTGTTTCTTTTCCCAGACATATTGTTACTGACTTGCCTGTCTTTAGTATTCAACTGAACTGTGCTCTGTACTCTAGTGTTAGTAACAGAAGGTGCAAAAAAGAATCTTTTCAAATCTGTAGCTCTGTTAGAGTAAGATCCAATCAGTCATTAGAATTCTTTCAGAATCTGTCACCATTCTTGATCATTGACCATAGGGTCAGGACTGGAGCTTTCATGTGGAGCATATACTGACTTTGAAAGCAAAACTATTCACCAATTTAATATTAATCATTGTGCAATTTGCTCATGTTAACTTATTTTAATGACAACTCTTGTTGACAAGTGTTTTATCTAGTAACCATTGCGATAAAGAATGAAACAGAACCAGAAATCAGCACAGCAGACCTTATACTCCAAAATAAATGTCCCATTGATTCATGACAGTGTAAAAGAGAGCATTCTTCAGACCCTAATCCAAAGGTTATTTTGTCTCAGTCCATAAAAACATTTGAGATGTCAAATTAGAAAGAGTGACAGGCAGGTGTACAGCCTCAGGAATGAATGAGCCAACAACCTAACTGCAAAGGAGATAGAGGAATGCAAAATGTGTCAGCAAAAATTCAAGAATTGGAACACTATAGCTACACTGTGAAGGTGTAGATAATTATGTATGTCTAGGGAGCAGGAAGATCTCTGGACTTTAAATTAAAAAGCCTTAAAAACCCACAAAGTGAGGTAGCACAGGGTAAGGAAAGGGAGACCTTACTTACTTCCTCTGATATCAGACCCACTGCTTAAACTTTCACAACTTTTATTTCTTCTTTGTCAAATATGAAGGACAATTATTGTCATGAAGATTAAATGAAGTATTTGTGAATAGGGCTTTAGAACTATAAAAGTACAATATGAGTGCTAGGTTTTTTTTAAGGATTCTTTTTTTTTTTTTTTTTTTTTTTTTGCATTCTGGAACATCTTATGTATGTGGAAGATATTATTCCTTCTGCCTTTTAACATTGTATACAAATTGTGACTGTGATCCAAAAGTCTCAAAAAAAGTTAAATGTCATTTCGTATATTTTAAGTATTTGATAAAATTTCTCTTTTCTAGAAAGTGATACTAAAACAAGTTTCTATGCTTGAAGCATTGAGCATCAAATAGCTGGGAAATCTGTTTTTGTAAGATACTTCATTTCCCAATTGTGATAGAATGAGTTGTTTTGTATGTAAGTCTCAAACATGAAGAGGTTCTAATTAAGAGCAAATTATAATGAAATTAATAAATGACACCATACTATTTTAAAATGGGCTTTGAAAGGATGCAGTGTGGGCTTAGATTAATTGTAATTCTAATCTTTTAGGTTGTGATTCAATATTATGTAGCATTAAAACTCAATTAAATGAAAAATAAATGAAGAATCAAGTAGAGGAACACTCATCTCTCAGTTGGCGCGACCTCTCTAATGATGACTTAAAATATGTTAAATGCTAAGATTGTAATTGTCCTTATTGTTCACTCTGTTCTAAAATAATTGCACATATAATTAGCATCAGTTAATGACAGATATTAAATTACTCTATTCATAAATGCACTAGTTTGTCATAAATTGTCCAAACATAATTGCAAACTTTAGGTTTTATTTCATTTTTTGCAGATGAACTATATACTATAAGTGAGTTTGTGTATGTATCTACTTAGCAAAAATTTTATTAAATTAAAATTATTTGATTCAGCATTCCCTGCTCCATCCCTGTGAGTGGAGGTGCACCAGGTAGGAGCTTCCATGGGGCACCATCCTTGATTGCACATTTAGCCCAGCAGTATCAGGTGACCAGAGAGACTCTCAGTCTCTAGGACCAGGCATTTCTTACCTTTCAGTGACTGGGTAGCAGGGGAAAAATACCTTCTCTTCTGTGCCACAGAAACAAGAGTAGGGATAGAACAGGTACCTTCCAGACCCTGTGGAACTAAAGAAACCAGGTAAGTTGTCATTGGCAGTAAAGCCCATTAGAGTAGGACAGGTGCAGGAAAAATCAGAGCTTGAATGAGAAATACAACCAAGGTCAACCTTGAGATGAATCAGATGGTGGAATGATGTCACAGAGATTTTAAAGCCACCATCATAAATGTACTTCATCAGCAGACTATTGAGACTCTGAACACATGAAGAGAAAATGAATCTCAGCACTGCAGGAGAAATTTTAAAGGTGAAAATTAGTGAAATGAAACATATAATAATGAAGAAAATCTAGCTGACTGACTCAGCGGTAGGGTTGAGATGACAAAGTAAATCGGTAAATATAAGGACAAATCCATAGGATTTACATAGTCTTGAAAACAAAGAAAAAATAGGGGTGTTTTTTAGTGGTGGGAACCAAACTCAAGGCCTTGCACATGTAAGACAAGTGTTATACCACAGAGTGGCACCCCCCACTCAAAAACTAGAGTTTCAAAAAAGAGCCTAATGGACCTTTGTCCATAGCCAGAAATTGAACTTTCAGGTGTTCTAGGTGGACAAGAAAAAGATGGTAGGAATTAAAAATATTGAGAGCAATAATGGCTGAAAAAATTGGGGGAAAAAACCCATGAAACATCAGATTCTAGAAGCTGAATTAGAAATAAACCTTAAGAAATCCACTCAAAGATTCACAATTAAACTGAAAAAAAATTAAAAACCTTCAACCTGTTTAAAAAAAAAAAAACACTAATTCTACATCTGGCAAAAATGTCCCCATAAAAGTAAAGGGAACTGAGATAATGTTTGACTGTAGTACCTTCCCTTAAAGAATGATAGAAGGAAACCTCCCAACAGAACAGTGATGATCAGAGAAGAAAGCTTGGAGCTATGGAAGGAAGAAGAGAGTTAGATAGATGAATGGAGGGTGAGTGAAACAGACTCCTTCTTTATGAGTTCCTGAAATTACAGCTGAGGTTTGAAGAATATAACACCATCTAAATGATGCTAAATGTTTGTAGTGGAAATATAATTATATTTAAGTAATAGAATTCAATACATGACATAATTAAGACTGTGTTATTTTGAAAGTAGGGAAAGGAAAAGAATCTCCATGCTCCACTTGCTGTTGTAGAAGGATGAAACAAGTGGCCTGTGATAGGTTGTATAAACTGATTGTGATAATTAGAGCAACTGCTAATAAAGCTACACAAGTGAGATACTCAGAAAAACTGAATACATCAAGATGGAATCCTAAAAATGGTTCAGCTCCCTGTAGAAAGGCAATAAGAGAGAACAGAAGAACAGGAAGCAGAGGAAATAGATAGGCTCAAAATACACCAATTGAAAGACAGAGTGGCAGGGCCAGGGATTTAGCTCAGTGGTTCCACCACCTGCCTGGCAAGCACAAGGTCCAGAGTTCGATCCCTGATACCAAAAAGGAAAAAAAAAAAGACAACGTGATAGAGTCGATTTTATAATGAAACTCACTTTAAACATAACTTGTATAGGCAAGAAGATGGGAGTCATACTAGAGATTATTTATGTACACATGCACACCTAGCTATATTAATATAACATGGATTAGACTTCAGGACAAAGACAAATTCAAGGGAGAAAACCAGCATTGCATAATGATAGAAATGACTACACCAAGAAGTAAAAACCTTTTTATTGACCTGAAAGGAACCATAGTGAAATCTTTATGGTTGGGAACTGTCACCAACTGATAGCAAAGATATCAAAGGACTTAATACCACTGACCAATAAAATCTAATTGAGAACTACACAGCATACATTATTTTAAAGCACCCATGGAACATTCTACAATGCATACCATATCATGGGATATAAAACCAGCTTTAAAAGAATTGAAATCATACAAAGTATGTTCTGTGAACTAATGGAGTAAAACTAGAAATTACCAACAAACATAGCAGGAAAATTTGTATACAGGAGGATATTAAATAACTTTTGAATAATCCATGGATCAATAAAAAGATCTTAATGTGAACAAAACATATGTGTAGAACCAAATGAAAATACTTCCCAATTCATGTCATGAGGCTGGTAATATCCTGATATCAAAACCAATAGACAGATGCACACACACACACACACACACACACACACACGCAATTATAAACCAATGTCTCATGAATGTTGATTCAAAAATCCTTAACATTGGCATACTGAATCCAACAAAAGGTACAAAGTACTATTTATCATAGGCAAGTGGATTTTATCTCAGGTATGCAAGGCTTGTTCAATACTTCAAAATCGATGCATGTAATCCATCATAGCAACACACTAAAGAAGAAATCTTAGGAGCATGTCTTTTGATACAGAAAAAGGATTTGATAAAATTCAGCATTCATTCATGATTTTAAAATATTCTCAGCCTAGTTGTACAGAGTAACTACTTCAACATCATAAAGCACACATACTGTAAGTTACAACTGACATCATACTTTATAGTGAAGGACTCAGTGCTCTCCTTCCAAAGTTGAGAACAGAACAATGATATTGGCCCTCCCACTCATAATATAGTACCTATCTCGTAAAATAAGACAAGAAAACAAAAGTACAGACATTTGAAAAGAACAACAAATCCTTCATATTTGTAGATGACATTATTGTCTACAGAGAAAATACAAAGCAATTTGCAAGAAAAGTCCTGTACTAAAAAGTGATTTTAGGGGCCGGGGATTTAACTCAGTGGTTCGGTGGCCTGCCTTGCAAGCACAAGGACCTGAGTTCATTCCCCGGTACCAAGAAAAACAAACAAACAAACAAAAAGTGATTTCAGCAATATTGCAAGATACAAAATCACACAAAAGTCGATCACTTTTCTACGTGAAAATAAGCATATTTAAAGCAAATTAAAACATAATACCATTTGGGCATGGTGGCACACCCCTGTAATCCCAGCACTCAGGAGGCTGAGGCAGGAGGATTGCTGTGAGTTTGAGACCATCCTGGGCTAAATAGTGAGTTCCAGGTCAGTCTCACTACATAGTGAGACCCTGTCTCAACACCCCCCCAAAAAAAAAACATGATACCATTATAGTTGATCCAAACAAAATGAAATATTTAGGTATAAATCTAACAATCTGTACTACAAAAATATGCTGACACAAAATGCTGACAAATTTTTTTTTAAAAATCAAAGACCTAAACAGAATTAGAGGGTCTTACTTTGGATTAGAAAGCTTCAACATAGTAAAAATGTTATTTCTCTCTAAATTTAACATGAAAATTACCAAAAACCCAACAAGGTTTTTTGTAGACTTAAGACAGTCTCATTCAAAGTTTATATAGCATGGCAAGGGACCTAGAATGTCTAAAACCACTAATAATGAAGAATATATGGGAGGACTTATTCTAGCCAGTGTTGCTGACAATCATGACAGTGTGATGTTGGCTAAGCAGTTAACACAGAGGTCAGTGTAACAACCGGAATAGACCATGTTAGCATTCCGCTACTGTAATAATTACCTGAGTTCATTACAAAGAGAAAAGGTTTATTTAATCTCATAGTTTTGGAGGTTGGTTGATCTTGTTGGTTTTGGACCTGAGGCCAGGCAGCATGGTGGAACAAATCCTTTCACCTCATGGCCAGGAAACAAAAGAGCAAGAGGAATAGACCATGGTCCCACAATCCCCCTGAAAGGTACAGTCCCAATGGCCTTAAACCTCCCACTAAGCCCTACCTCTTAAAGCTTTTACCATTTCACATTAGTGCCGTTCAGCACATGGACCTTTGCGAGCTAGGCAGCTAAACCACTGAGCTAAATCCCAGCACATGGACCTTTGGAGGACATTCAAGATCCAAACCATATAGCACAGATCCTCAGGAATATGACTAACTTTTCACAAAAAAGAAATGATTCAATGAAGAAAAGATGGTCTTTATATTGAGCGATTGGACATTCATAACCCAAAAAAGAGAGGGAAGGGAGAACCTTGACTTATTCTTTATCCTTTGTTTCTTAAATAAAAATAAGATTTTCATGGAAAATGTGAAACTATAAAATTTTTTAAAATCATCAGAATATGTTTAGGACCAAAGAGCAGAAGGGTTTATAAACCTGATAATATCAAAAGTATGATCCAGAAAAAGAAATAAAGATAGCACTCATCATAAATACTTCTATGAATATGTTGGAACTTAAGAATATGAAAAGACATTCAGTTATACAGAAATTATTTGCTACATATATGATTAATGATCAGACTATATAATATGCTAGGATGTATAGACTACATCAACTACACTGAGAACTCAACATTTTAAAATATCCTATTACTAGAAAATATGTGAAAGACACACATAGACATTGCACCGAAGAGGATATACAAATGGAAATGAGCATGTGTGAAGATATTCAACATCATTAGCCAGTAAGAAAGTGCAAACTAAACCCACAATGAGATACCACTGTACATCTATCAAAGCAGATAAATATACTGAAACCAGGCATGATGGTAGAGGCCTGTAATCCTTCCACTTTGTAAGGCTGAGTGAGGAGTATTCCAAGTTCAAGCCCAGCCTGGGTAACTTAGTGACTTAGCAAGTTCTTATCTTAACACGTTCCTGTTACCTTGAATCACCAGCAGTACATGCATGACTTTCCCATCTGGTGGGTTGAACCACTACTGATACAAACAGATGTAATCACTTTTATTGGTCTTTTTACTAATAAAAATCATTAAAAGTCTGTCACTTAAAAATCAGTAGTATTCCTGTACACCAATAACAAACTCACCAAGTGAGAAATTAAGGGAACAACAACTTTCCCGATAGCATCAAGAAAAATGAAATGCTATACTTAGGAGTCAGTCTAATCAAGGAAGTGAAAGAGCTCTACCTTGAAAACTACAGTACTCTGGAAAAGGGAGATCAAAGAGAATATCCGAAAATGAAAAGATATCTCCTGTTCTTGGATACAAAGAACCAATATAGTGAAAATGGCCATACTTCCTAAACTGTTATACAAATTTAATGCAATCGTGATCAAAATACCAATAGCATTCCTCACAGAACTAGAAAAAACAATCCTGAAATTTATATGGAACCAGAGGAGACACAGAAGAGTAAAAGCAGTTCTGGGCAACAAAGACATGAAGCATTACAGTCCCTAATTTGATGTCATATTATAAAGCTATAGTGATAAGTACAGCATAGTATTGGCAATGAAACAGACTTGAGGATCAGTGAGAAAGAATAAAAGATGCAGAAACAGTTCCAAGAGCACACAGCTACCTTAGGCCAAACACTTTCACTGCAAGAAAAATAATCTTTTAAATAAATGGTGCTGGAAAAATTGGCTTTCTACATTCTGCAGATTGAACCTAGACCCATATTTTTACCATGCACTTAACTAAAATCAAAGCAGATCAAAGATTAGCCAGTCATGGTGGTGCACGCCTGTAATCCCAGCACTGGGGAGGCTGAGGCAGGAGGATCGCTGTGAGTTCGAGACCAGCATGGGCTACACAGTGAGTTCCAGAACAGTCTGAACTACATAGCGAGACCCTGTCTCAAAAAACCAAAAAAAAAGAAAGAAAAAAGGTAGATCGAAGATCTAAATATTAAAACAGAAATAACCTAGTAGAAGATACAATAGGTAAAATTTCTGAAGACATAGCTATAGGCAAAGACTTTATGAAGAAAACCCTGATAGCACAGGAAACACAAAGAATTAAGAAATGAGGTCATATCAAATCTAAAAGTTTTTGGACAGCAAAGAACGCTACCAACAGAGTGAAGAGACAACCCACAAAATGGGGGAAAAATATTTGCCACCTACTCCTCAGACAAAGAATTTAGATCTACAATATCTATAAAGAAGTAAAAAAAATGACCATTAAATTTAAAGACCCCATCCAAAAATGGACACCTGAAGTGAATAGACATTTCTCAGATGAAGAAGTACAAACAGCAAATGAATACACTTTTTAAAAGTTCAACATTGTTGATCTTTCAAGAAATGCACATTAAAACAACACTAAGATCCTGTCTCCAGAAAAAAATGGCTATTATCAAGAAATGAACCATTGGAATTTGTGTTTAAAAGCTAACAAGTTACCAGTAGGTTCTTTTCATGATCGAGGTAAAGAGATGAGAACCATAGGTTCAACCCATGGTGGGTAAGCATGAGCAGTTTCTAGTTTGGCAGGAGACAGGACACTCTGATCTTTAAGCTGCAAATAATGTGAGTAAAGACCTAATGACATTTTATTTATTCTTACTGATTTTAAAAGATTAATATTGGTATTTGTACATATCATCTTATATAATAATTTCTGAACTTCTGTGGCTAGTTTATTATATTTTATTTGAAACTAGCTAAAGAATGTGCTTTGTGAATAAAGAAATTCTCTTAAAAAAAAGAAATGAACCATAACAAATACTGGCAAGGGCTGTGGGGCAAAAGGAGCTCTTTCCATTGTTGTTGAGAGAGTAAATTGGTACAACCACTGTGGAAATCAGTATGGAGATTGTCTCAATAAACTAAAATTAGAATTTCAATTTTATCCAGCCATTCCCCTTCTAAGTATCTTCCCAGAAGAGTTGAAGTTATCATACCACAGTGATACAGGTATATCCACATTTATAGTAGCACAGTTTACAATAGCTAAATCTTGGAACCAGCCCATATGCCCATCAACAGATGAATGAATAGAGAAAATGTGGTATTTATGTACAATGGAGTACTATTCTGCCGTTAAGAAAGATAAACTTGAGACATTTTTAGCTAAATGAATGCATCACAAGACCATAATCTTAAATGAAATAAATAAGACATACAAGTTTAAATATCACATTATTTCTCTTGTGTGAGAAACTATGTGTAAATAAGGAACAAAATTGAGGTTGGATATTGGGAGTAGAAAGAACTTATTCAAATGGGAAGGGGAACAAGGAAGGGAGAGGGAAGGAAGGGAAAAGGGATTTAAAAACAAGAATTGAAGGAAAAAATGAAAACAGCTTTTGTAAATCAGGACAGGAAGAAGGGTTGAAAGGAGGGGAGGAAATGGGAAAAAAAGAATTAAGATATATTATGTACAGGTACAAATTTCCCATTGTGAATGTGATCGTTATTATGTACTAATAAAAAGTCTATAAATGGACTGAATCTAGTTGCTTGAATATGAATACTGCCCAAATAAAAGTATTAATACTATTCACACAATTAAAAAATTATTACAATAATCAACAAATTTATTTCATTAAGCATATGCAAGTTAACTATGTAACATTCAAATAAGAGATGCCTGGCAATGAGACATACAAATTAGAGACCCATCATGAATGTGTTGAAATAAAAGGTTTAGGAAGGGCTAAAAATGTAGCTCAGCGCAAAGGTCCTGGGTTCCATCCCCATACTATAGACAGACAGGCAGACAAATAGGCAGATAAGATAGGCAGGCAAGCAGACAGATACAATATATAAAATAAAAATAAAGTTTATTTTTCAAGAAGATAAAAGCTACTGATAAGAATGGAAAGAATTACTGATAGGAATCACTCTAGGCAATAGATTGGAAGTTTTTCGTGAAAGTAACAGTGTGCTTACTATATGACCCAGCATTTGCAAATCCCAGAGAAATGAGAGCCATGCTCTTACAAAAACCTACATATGACCAAACCTTAGACAACCGAAATATCTTATAGTCAGTTGACTGTTTTTGAAAAGTTGAACTGCTTCACTAACAACAGTTTATTTTTCAGTAATAAAGAGTGACAGACTTCTGATACACAGACACTTTGATGGATCTCCTGAGTATCAGGCTGCATGAAGAAAGCCAGTCTCTAATGGTCATATAGGGTATGTTTCTATTTAGGTAACATTCTTGAGATGCCACAGCTATAGAGAGGGAGAAGAGGTGAAATACTTCTAGGAATTAGGAGTTGGGAAGGGAGCATGGACACCTATGTGACTAAAGAGAGGCCAGCTGGGAGCTGAAGTACTAGGGCAGTTCTGTGTCTTGGATTTGATGCTACACACAGCTATACATGCAAGAATTGAAGAGAGTGTATTTACACACATGTGCCAATAAATGCATACAATACTTGCAAAACTGAGTAATCTTTGGGCTGTACCAATGCCAGTTTCCTGATATCAGTATTAGCTGTTATACAAGGTGTCCATCCCTGTTGGAAAGACTGGTGAAGGAGATAAATTTCTTTGAAAATTGTTGTGAACTGATAATTGAAAAGCACAGCTTTCCTCAAAATATTAAAAAGAATTTTCAAAAATTAAGTAAGACTTTTTGAGAATAATTCTAAATTTTGGAAGGAGGTTCTTACGCTGCTTTGGTAACGTCTTTGGGTGTGCTCGTGATGACTATCTGTGGCCTGACCAGCTGTGCCCTAGAGGGTGCTGGTGTTCCCAGAGAAGGTTGACTTAGGACCAGGTAGCGTAATAACTGTATGAACCATCTGCCATCCTTTAAACTTTGCTTCCTTTGTCAGTTATCCCCTGATTCTCTTAATATCAGCAGGAAGTCTTGCTAACAGATTTTTGTACAATGAACAGTAGACTTCATGAAAGAAGGGAAGGCTAGGAGACCACATCCTGTGCCAAAGCCACTGTAGGAGAAATGGGAACCTGCTACGGGAGAAAGAAGAGCTGAGCTGGAGAAGCTGTC
The DNA here is from genome assembly GCF_012274545.1 of Fukomys damarensis. Lineage (NCBI taxonomy): Eukaryota > Metazoa > Chordata > Mammalia > Rodentia > Bathyergidae > Fukomys > Fukomys damarensis. Next base: position 4,061,834 of record NW_022900929.1, read on the forward strand.
CTAGCAGTCTCTGTCTCCTGGCATGTCAGCCACAGGAAAGGGGCACCATGGGCAATCAGCAAGGGTAGAGAAATACAGAACTTTAAATCACTGCAGGACACACCCCCAGGGGGACAGCACGTGAGATCCCTTCTACATTTCATCAGTCCTTTGTCTGTGTCTGTGCAATTTCAGAACTGTGAGCTCCTTAGGTATGCACATTTTGAACACTCCATAGAGTGCCCCACACAAGGTACTTACAAAGGGCCATGGCATGTTTAACAGTACCTCTCACCCTCTGCTTCCCACGAACTTACAGTGAACTCAGGTGTTCCATGCCCTGGTATGGCTCCTTGGAGATGGGACTGGACTGTAGTAGATGTCAGCACATCCCCTGCTTGTGTTTTCTTTTCTTTTTGTGATCATGCCCTGAGGATAGATTTCTGGCATGCAAAACACCACCTTTCCCCTCCTCTCTTAGGAAGTATCCATTTCCCCAGATGGAGAAGAGAATCAGCACCAGTACTTAGTATTTGTAGGCACTTTCACCCTGAAATTGCTCTACAGATTTGGAACTTCACATTCCTCCTTGGAAAAAGAAAAGAAGTAATGTGTAATATTCAATTTCACACTTGGGAAACAAAAACAGGAGTTAAGTAACTTCCACAATACTAGATAGCATATTGGTGTTAGGAGGGGATTTATGACTTTATAATTCTATTCTCAGGCCATTCTCAAATGTATTCTAAAATAAAAAGCTTCTTTACTCAAAATCTAGCTTTGTCTCCATTGAGCAGTAATTCAGAAGTTCAAAATAAGGCAGCAAATAAGTTAGACCAAATAAGCTGCCTTTGAGGACTGGGGTATAGACATAAATTCATATGATTACCATAAAAATCAGACACCACTTTCCTGAAATAATAGAATAACAGTTTTTATATCTTAAAGATAAATCTTTTTAAAAAGATATTTGTTGATAAAAAAGAAACTAATAAGGGCCACTCTGAGGTATTGATAACAAATAGGGAAGCTCAAAGGCTTTTAGATTTTAGCTTTCTTTATTCACACATTGGGAACAAAATTAGAAAAGTCAGTGAGAAAATTATCTGTTGACCTAATGGTAATATTATGAGCTTTTCATTGTAAAACCTGGATTTCAAACGTGTATTTTTTTCTTTAATGAAGTTTGAATAACTGGAAAGCAACAGTTCATTCATTTAGAAAAATTTTTTAAATGGTATATTAAGTAGTTTTCACTGTGTTACACAATCAGCTTATTATGTCTGAGCAATTTTTATTTTCTGTGCATGAAAGGTAATGATAACAGAAATTTGTGACCCTGATTATTCTTCCTGAGGGGCCTAATATGGAACATTTTAGCCCAGGGAATAATAGAATAAAAACTCAAATGCAATAGAGGTAGTTTTCATTTGTAGAAAGGCCCTTATCCTTGGCTTGCTGACTTCCATGAGGAGATTCAGACATAGGACGTTTCTAGCTTGTATTTCCTCTGTCAGCTGGCCTGCATCCAAGTTTTCAATGGAAAAAACGAGGAGACACCTACTTCTTCCAAGCCTGCCTGGCAGAAGCACACAGCATTCCCACCAAACTGCATTGATAAGAACTTACCACTGCCTGCAAAGAGGTGGAAAACACAGTGCATGACTCAGGAGCTGCTTCCCAGCTACTGTTGTGTACTTTGAAACACAAAATAGAATTGGTGGGGAGCCAACCCAGCTGCTGCACACTTTATTAGGCTGCATTGACCCAGTCATCCCTGTTCAGCTCCATCCTATCTTCCAGTTACGTGGGCCTAGGCAAGTATTTTTAAGAGAAAGTTTGAGAGAAGTCAAATTTTTTTCGGTTGATGAAGGATTTTCTGATTAGAGTTCAGTTAGTGAAGAAATCTTGTTGGGCATTCTGAACATTACAATTAAGTCTGCCCTTATTTTCACTAGAGCTGTGAAAGTAGGCAACGGAATCCTGAGAACAGTGCCCCCAGGACCTCTCATAGCACAGGAGTGCAGTGCATATGCTGCTTCTGGGGCGGGAAATGACACCTGTACTAGTGGGGAGGAAAGTCTGGGTAGGCGCACTGTTTGTTCAGTCATCTTCTGGCCTGCTTTCTTTGAAATCAGAAGATTACTTAGATTCTGACTAATTTTATTTTTTAAAAATCCTTAATCTTATTGCAGAAAAAGCTGAGGTAAGATCTCCCTTAAAAGAACATTAATACTATTGATAATTTGAGTATTCTAACAACTTTTGCCCAATCTTGCCACTCTTTTGCTTTCTACTTTTTTTTTTTGGGTACCGGGGATTGAACTCAGGTCCTTGCGCTTGCAAGGCAGGCCACCGAACCGCTGAGCTAAATCCCTGGCTTTTGCTTTCTACTTTTTTTTTTTGGGTACCGGGGATTGAACTCAGGTCCTTGCGCTTGCAAGGCAGGCCACCGAACCGCTGAGCTAAATCCCTGGCTTTTGCTTTCTACTTTTTATGATAGACCCTATAAAGTTTTCTATGCCCGGCGTATCAGCTGGAAGGCATCACATTTCTCACTTGCTTGAAAAGCCAAGGCCACTGGAGAAAAGGAAATTGTTTATGCTAGTGCAAGAGTTGTACTGTTGTTTGCTCCTTTTATACACATGGTCATGAATGACATCTGATTTGAAACCACAATTTACTACTGTACTAAAGTTTCTAAAATTACTGCAGTTGGAATCCAATTGTATTGAATAGTCAGTTGATTCTGGACTAAAACATGCTTACATCACAAAATAATGACTGGTTTGAGAAAAATAAGGTTATGTTCAGGAGCCAATATCTCAGTGCAAACAGACACTATTAAAATTCTTTAGAGGGAAATAAATTGCTGATTTGTTAAGTATGTTTGGAAAAATACCACCTTATATTTGCTTAGTGCTTGATCCTTAAAGCATCCCAGGGAAATAGTCAAAGCAGGAATTCTCACTTTAAAGAGAGGGTTTAAAGGTCTGAGAAGCTATTACATAAGAATATCTCAGACTACACGGTACTTGGACCAAGTTCTTAAAATTCATTGCCCTTCTCCAAGTGGATTGAGAGAAACATTTCTGTTGAAGCTCAGATTTGGAGGTATGCTCAGTAAAATCTATTAGTTGATCAGTATGAAGAACAAAATTAGTGCTTTTGAATGTTAAAACTAATGATGTAGGCAAACAATGAAATTGGAAATAGTGACTCAACTCCAGATATTTCTTATTAGGAAAGTTTTTCTGGTAGCCTTATGGGAACTTTTGAGGCTCAGTTGTCATTCCTTTGTGTATTTTTCTTTAAGGGGATAAATGGATTGTGTGTATTTGTTGGAGCTTTCTAAAATACTGGCTTTCATTTTATTTAATCCATTATAAGGCAACTGTTTCCAATTTTATTTTTGTTATTGAATCATTTCCAAGGTTATAAAATAATGTTTTTAAAAACTCAGCCTTTAATGCTTTAAAAGCTTTAAAGTATAGATAGTAAGAGCATCAAGCTCTAGATTCTCACATGCATCCAGGAGCTAGTGGAAGCCACAGCAGAATCCAACAGCACCCTCAGTGCTGCCAGGCCTTCCCCCAACAGTGTATTAGACTTCCTGGGATGCCTTCTTCCAGGAAATGCCCCACCAGCTGCCCTTCTCTTCCTTTTGCTCGACCCCTTGATGTTAACCACCCTTCTACTTTGTAGTCTGTAGGGGTATTGATCTCACCAAATGGTCTTTGCTCAACCACTCTGCCAGATATATTGGAAATAAACACCATTTATTACATGCTAATCAAACTGTAATTGCCTGTCTCCCTGATAAATTGACCATGAATAAGGTAGGTCTTTGATTGACACTCTTAGGAATGTTCTAGTCTGCAGACATGACATACTTTTGATAAAAAAAGCAGATTGCTATTATGGAGGCAACAGTGTTTCCCTCTATTGAAAGGATTGATCTATAAAATTTTCTTTTGCATCATAAGTAGGTGTTGGAACAAGTATCTCTCATTGATTGTTTACATGGCAGGTAGAGAAGCAAGTTACTTTGAGTTTAAAAAACAACCTTGTTGCCATATTGATTTTCAGAGTTCCCTTTGTGTCTGCTGATCTAATACACATTAGAATCTCTAAATAGGAAGTGGTTACATTCCATTACTGTGAATTCTGAAAAGAAACTATGATGACTAATGATCCTAAATATTTCCCAATGGCTTGTCACCACCAGAATTCTCTATGTTATTGTCTGTTTTCTCCAATAGTGTTGGTTCTGCCCTACCATCCTTTTGCCCCCAGGAATGGCAATTTTTAAAATAGTCTCAGCAAGAATAAAACATACTTAAGAGCATGCTTCATTTAGATGTACTTAATTTTTACTCATTGTTCTTTTTCTATTCCAGTGTCCTGTCAAGGGTACCACATTACATTCAACCACCATGTTCCGTTAGGCGCCTCTCATCTGTGACAGTTTCTCAGACTTTTCTTGCTTTTGATAAACTTGACAGTTTTGAGTACTGGCCAGGCATTTTGTAGCATGCCTTTCAATTTGGGGATTCTCATGTTTTTCCTATGGTTAGCCTGATACATATTTGGGGAGAAAAGTCACAGAGGTGAAGTGTTTTCTCATCATATTTTAGGATGAACACATGCTGTCAATCTGGCTTAGTTACTTTTCTCATTATTGAGACAAATAACACCCTAAGTTAAGGGAGGAAAGGTTTATTGTAGCTTACAGTTTATAGAGGTTTCAGTTTGTAGTAAAGGTTTTAGCTGGTGAGAAGGCAAGATAGTATGGCAGATGGGCATCGCAGAAGAGAGAGTTCATGGTGGGCAGGAGTCAACAGAGTAGTGAAGTAGGGAAGAAGCATCAAGTAAATGACAACGACAACAGCTTCCCTCCTTCCGCCCTTATATTCTCTCCAGGCTATTTGCCCTTGGAGTGCATAGCCCTCACACCCAGGTTGGGCTACCCTTAAACCTATCATCATACCATGAATCAATCCCAGCATCACAGGCTCCTATACCTCTACCTATACCTGCATGTGGCTTTGCAGGGACAGATAGATACAAGCCATAACAGTGTTGTTGATGTTAACCTTGAGGCTGATGATGTTTTTACCTGGCATCATCCCTATAAACTTCCTCTAACTCCCCACCAAAATCTAATACAAATTCTCCCTATTTTAATTTTACCTACCCTGCCAGAGGTAGCTCAAGGGTCATTTGCTTTTCAGTATCTTCTCTGGAACCTGACCATTTAGGGGAATATTAGCCCAGAGGCATGGGATTTAAAATGGGCCATTTGAGTGCCAGAGATTTAGTTTAGTGGAACTGCGCCTGCCTCAAAAGCACAAGGGCCTGAGTTTGATGCCTGGTACCAAAAAAATAGTAGTGGGCCCTTTGAAAACTGTGTCATGAAGGAAGATGGGCAAACTCTCCAGATCTTAGATGAGTGACCCATACTATAACTCCACAACACATCATAATTAGAGTCTTTGTTTTATAAGTAGGGAAACTTCAGAACTCCTCTCAGAATACGTATGTGGCACTGAAGGGAGTAGACCAGGGAGTCATGAGCCAGTGAACTCCAGTGGCTATTTCTAATATTGCAGGCATACATCAGTGAAGGAGCTAGGGTTTCCAGTAAACTACTCAGGACCTGTCACTTCGCTAGGATTTTAACCTACCTTTGTTAACTTGTAGGACATATGATATATGACCCAGTCTGTCCGAAAGGTTCTCTCCCTAGAGTTTCTCCCCAGAACTCTGGGCTTTTAATTATTCTTGGCCTGTGACATTTACTTTTATTTGTTCTGAAAAAGTTTCCCCCCAATTAATTTTAAATCAGAGCATGTCTTCTGTGTTTTCTGTAACACAAGCCTAGCAGAGCTGAGCATCTTTGTTTTCTTCCCTATGCCTTGTCACATTGTATTATCATTAGTTTTGCATGCCTGTAAGTTTGCTGGTGGCATGAAAAACTGGAGATCCTTCATCCTTAGCAGAGGCAAGTATAACCATAAACTAGAATTTTCAACAAAAACAACAGCAAGAGTCTTGATGGTTGGTAGAAGAAACACAGTATAAAATAACCACAAACTTCCAATGAAATGACTGCACTTAAGAATAAAAGTGTCAGGTGTAGGGAAAGTGGGGAGGGTAGGGGAAAGGTAATAAGGGGAAAGAAAAAAATATGAGCAGATGAAAAAATGGAAATAAGGTGTTTGTAAATGGGGAGGGGAGGAGGGAGTGAAGGGAGAGCAGGGACAAGGGGCAAAGTGAGAACCAAGACCTGTCTTGTAAAGGTACGAGATCCCAATAATGAATGTAACTGTACTGTACACCTAAAATGTACCAATAAACTCAATAAAAAATAGAATAAATTGTTAGTGTCAAAAGTATTCAGTAATGTATTTAAAGATTAGGAAGGCAGTGGCCAATTGTGTTGGTGGAAGCCTTTGGTCCCAGCATTCAGGAGGCTCAGGCAGGAGGATCATGAGTTCATGGTCACTCTGGACTAAATAGTGAGATCCTGTCTCAAATTCTCTTGCAGGAGAATAAGGGGCTATATGTAGTACCTAATGACCTTTGCTCAGACAAGAACAGACAGCATAGGATCCTACTTAATCACTTAGTTTGACCTTAACCAGTAGCTGTTCCTTTGCCAGGATGATGTTGATACTGATTTTATCAGGGCATCACACTTAGCTTGGGAATATTGATAAAAATTTGGATATAAGCACCAGTGACTTCAAACATCTTTTGACTTAGAAAAGCATTTACAGTAATATCTTTACAAATGCTCCTGTTCACAAACAATCCAGTTTCCAAAGAAAAGAGTTTGACAAAACTTTGTTTACATTCACATATTCAACATTGGGTGACAAACACCACCGTGGCTGTCTTCCTCACACAAACACAAATGCAACCATCTTACCCAAGATCCTAAAGCAAATTAAGTTCATGAATTTAAGTGAATCACTACTGTATTGTTTTATTTTACAGTTAGAAGCAAAGATAACATTTGTATATCCAGATATGAAATCGTCTGTCAGCCTAGATGAAACAGACCTTCACAGAAGAATGCATAGTTTAGTGGCTGTGTTAGAAGGGACTCCCTCTTTTGCTGTTTTCAGATTTAGGAGGAGGGAATTACCTTTTAACAATATCTAGAGACACTTTTGATTACCATAACTGGTGAGGGGCTGCTACTAGTATCTTGTGAGTTAAGACTGGGATGCTGCTAGTGATCCTACGATGAACAAAACACCCCCACAGCAATGAATTTTATGGCCCTAACTATCAGCAAGGTCACAATTGAGACTCAGGTGGTTGATTGCACTGCTCATGTTTTTGACTGTTGGGTACCTTCTCCTGGGCCCTTAGACATGCAATTTTTAATTTAGATGATCCCCCAAGATATCTGTGGCTTGGGTTATCCTAAGAATGACTTCTAAAACTGATTTCTACCCAGCCTGTTTACAAGAGAAGGTCAGAACTTTGGAGGCGTTTCATATAATTGTTGAGCTCTCATTATTATCATTCAATAACCAGGAAAATTTAGGATGGTACTAATGCACACAAACAGTAGCTATGGAGTTAGTAATGTATTTAAAATAATTTCTATCTTATTGATCTCAACATTTGAAGACAGTGGGTGTGTGGATGTCTGTAACGCATGATCTCATTTATTCAGCCCTCGGTGCTTGGCTGCAAGTAGACTTGATAGCTCTGGGAAGAAAATCTTTGTCCTCATAGAAGAGAATGCTCAAAACTTAGCCATTATTAACGAGTATTCCTTTTAGACAGACTCCCTGGAGAACACCCACATGTGGAGCTAAAAAAAATGGTCTATCTGGGAGGTGAGAGGAATAACTGAACCCTCCCCACAACACAGTTACTACTTATTAAACTTGTGCACATGACAACAAAGCTCTAGTATAGTTTTCATATTTATTCACCTGTAGTTAAAAGGACCTGACAGCAGAGGCATCAGGCTGCTTTCTCTAGCCCTACTGAGGGTAGGAGCTCTGGAATAAAGCCAGTGGACAGAAAAAGACTTGTGCCAGCACTCTGAATCTTCTGGGGCCATCTGTACAAGCAGATTGTAAAATGATAGGAGAGTGGCACATGGAGCGTAATAGAGATGTGAATGAGAAGATTCTAGGAAGGGAAGGAGGACTGGTGCCAGTGGGAAGAACCCATTAGAATAAGTTTCTTGGCAGCAGAGAAGAGGAGGTGACAAATGGCCTTTTTTCTCTGGGAAGGAAGCCAGTGGTATGCAAGAGTTGTGGCTTGGGTTCCAGATCTTAGATCAGTTTTTCTTACACACAAAATTAAGGTTCGTACTCCTTCCAGGAAATCGCTGAGGGGCAAACAGATCAAGAGCCTGCCAACTGGAACAGTCTTAGCTGGAGTAAAGGGCAAAGTAGAGGGAGAGGACACATGACCAGGTCTTCTGGCAGATCTTACAAACTCTGGCCTTGGAGGTTTCCTCTTGGCTCCCAGCTAGACCTCCTGTCTCTGCCATCAGTCTTCATGAAACACAATATCAGCCTTAAGGTCTCAGATGAACTTCAGGACTACTTTTTTATTAATTTTATTTTTCAATTCACATTCTCTAGCTTTTCATTCAGTGGTGTATGAGTTAGCTATTGCTCTGTGACAACCTACTCCAAATTTAGTGACCCCAAAGAATAACTTTGTTACATTTCGCAAGTTTGTGGGTCAGGGGTTGATTGTGAAGATAATAGTGTGCTCAGGACTTGATGGTCAGAGCTGGTGCAGATGGGATCCTTTCTTGTCTGACTGTCCCTTTATCCATCTACAAGTCTCACATGGGCCTGTACCTAGTACTGGGTCCTGGAGAGAAAGCATAAATGGACTTGTATACTTTCATACTGCTGCTATGTCAGCTTTGCTAATGGACCATCGAGAAGCAAGTCTCAGGACCAAGCTTGGGTGCCACGGAAGAATGTTGCCATGGGGAGACACACATCAGGGCCACTGATACTATCATTCTTACACAGCTGCTGAAATTCATGACAGCCAGTTAATAACTTCTGACTAGTGAGAAAGGCATTTCTTACACTGTTTTGTGCGTAGTTGTGTTGCTCTGGAGCTACATGTGTTACATGTTTTATCTGCCTTGTGGTTGAGCTCTGCCTCAGCAGGCATCTGGACTAAGTGTTGTAAGCAGATAATCTTTCTACCTCGTAGTCAATTCTGTCATTTCACCTATGTAGTAATGAGAGGAACCCCAGAGGTACAAACACCATTCTAGTACAGCATGTGCAGTTGAGCAGAATGAAAGAAGCATATAGATTGAGAAAGAAACAGAAGGAAAATCCCATGGAGAAAACCCTCCTGGCAATTTTATCTTTAAGTTGGAACGGTGAAAGAAGGAGTATGTATGAGCAGTGTCCATAGGGCTTCATTGCTTTCTGTTTTAGAAGTAACTGGTAAGGAAGAGTGAAATGGTGTTGTCAGTAGGGCATGGGGAAGCTGCAGATTTTTAAGTTACTCTGATAATTTGCATGTAAATGTTTTTAAAGATATATAAACAATAATTACATTTTGCATCATGTAGGAAGTAGCTGTCATATTAGATGGAACTTATTTAGGCAAAACATGTTAGAACTTTCTAAAACTCCAAGGAAAGACACAGGGAGATTTTTCTAAGACTTTTACAATTAGACTCCACTTTATACAATTCATATTTATAGCATTTCCATCAGTCCTCTCTTACTTATTTCTATTCACATTTTCCATTTTGGTTCATAATAATTATGCTTTTATTTTTTCATTGGCAACACATTTCTCTTTCTCCTTGGGAAGTGTTCAAAGAGCCTGAGAGGCAAACACTAATTAATCCTTGCAGTATGTCTCTTTCATTGAATTGAGGCACTGAAATGACTAGGAGCACATTCAGTGAAATATAAGTTAAAGGCAGAAAGGATACAGAGCCTCGAATCCAGAACTCCATAGCGGCTGCAATAGCATTGTGAGCTGATACCTGAGAGGTGGCTCAAGGCTTTACCCTTGATGGCAGTGTCAGTGCAATGACCAGAGCATCTTTCATGTATTGTTCCGCTTTCTTTACCCTTCCTTCCCTGCTGTAGAGAATGTGTTCTTCTTCGTTGGAAATCATATTGCAGTCTAGGAAGCAGCCCATTTTCTAGCACGTAATCCTGGGAGTCACAGGCTGTGGTTTTTTTTCCATTTGTCTACACACAAACAAGTGACTTCATCCCTTGCGATCTATATTTTTAACCAATTAAATTAAAACAGTTATTAGGTAGTTTTGTGGTAAGTACAAAAGAATTTGACAAGTTCTTTATAAAGAAGCATCAGACAGCTCTAACTGAATGCCCTCTGTAATGTGGTAAGTCTTTAAAGTATGTTTTCATTTATCACCATGTGTTCTTACATAGGTCAGTTAGACCAAATACAGTGTCCACTAAGATGCTTTATCTAACACTTACAGGATGATGTAAGAATAGTCACTACATAGGTAAGCCCTCTAAATATGTGCAGTTAGATGGCCATTATAAATTATTTTGTAGTAATTCATTCAGTAGAGACTATCTCATGAGAAAGTTTGCATGATTGTTGTGTAGGGACTACAAATAATAAAAATATTCTCGGGCCAGGAATTTAGCTCAGTGGCACCATACCTGCCTTGCAAGTGCAAGGTCCTGAGTTTAATCCCTGGTACCACAAATAAATAAATAAATTAATTAATTAATTAAAATAAAATAAAATGTTATCTTTCAGCAGATTCATTTGACCTTCTCTAGAGAGCTGAGAGTCTAAGTTTGCTAGCTGTGCAAATGGGCCCGCTGAGCAGAGAGGACTGCAAGAGAGTGGCAGGTGTTGCTGGGGGCACTTCCCACTTTGAGTCCTGATTCCAGTATTTGTGTTTACCGCTAGCCATGAATTCAAAAGCTACAACTGTCTTGTTTGATTCTTAGTATTTTATTTGTGAGACGGTTTCTATACTTTCCTTTAATTCTTTAGAAATCCTTTTAGTTTTTAGAATGTATTTTTAAGAGCTCATTTAAAGTTTTGGCTAGAAAGTATAATAAATGTGGTTCTTTAAGGACAAGTTTTTATAAATTGTTCTCTTACCCATCCCAGTATAGGGTACACTTTCCCCCTTCTTTGCATATAGTTATATTACTTAGGGTTCTCTAGAGGAACATAATCAGTAGAAAATATATGAATAATTATGCAATTGGATTTATTAGGTAGGCTTATAGGACCAGAGGCAGGAGAGTCTACGATGGCAGTCTGTGGGATCAGAGATGGAAAAACCCATAATGGCTATCTGTACACCACATTGGAGAGCTAAAGGATTCAATAGTTGCTAACCCAACAAGATGGGATCAAAGGTGCAGCACCAGTTGAAGACTGAAAATCCAGAAACTCACTGTAGAGTCACAGTGAGAATCTACATTGGGAGGTTAAAGAAACTGGAGACTAATGCCCAAAGGAAATGGTGAAGAATTGAGCTCTTCTAAAATGGGGACACTTCCCCCTTTTTTTCCATTTTTGTTCCACCCAGGCTACAAGCTGTTGGCTAGTGCCACTCATATGCAGGGTGGGTCTTTTTCCCTGGCCTATATGTCAGTCACCACAGACATACCCAGAATTGCACTTTACTAATCTCCAAGACATTTCCTATTCTACTATTAAGTTGGCATATCATAATTACCCATCATAATATATCATAAATACTTGTTGAAAACTGGACATTTAATATAATGTGGAAGTTTTGGAAATCAGATTTCTTTGAACGTTGCTCTGCTTGTTGTATCTGCTCCCTGGACTTTTTCTGTAACACATATATTCTCTGTACCTATAGTTCCTGGTCACTTAACTTGGAGATCACCTAATGACTAGACACTGATTTCTTTAAATGACTTGACCAATAAATCGCCCTGCCCTTGACAGGAGACTTGTATGGGTGTTGAGGGGTGAGTTCAGTGTGCTAAAAGGCAGTGTATAACCCTCCCAGGATGAAAATATTAGGAGCTCTTTGGAAATTTTTTCTATACATTTCATAGCCCTGCATGTGTGTTTGTTCTTCTAAATTCCCAGGATATGTCTAGACATACCTTCTCCAGTTTTTTCTTTTAAGTTTTTTGGTCAGTCACTTTTTAGCCCCAACTGGTGTTGTTGCCACAGGCAACTGTGTATTGAACAGTTGTCACTTATTATTTTAAATAGATGTCCTAGAGACTGGGTTTTTTGCATAGAACAACCTTTAAGTCAGTTCAAATAAGGGCATGCACTGGGAAAGCAGCCTCCTGACAAAATCATTGTAAGTAGTGATCCTCTGCCCTGTCCCCCTAGGTGAATTCATGGCTGTTGGTATGCATAGTGACTATAGTTGAAACACTGTTGATTTTCAAGGGTCCTGTAAAGAAAGGGCTATGGAGTAGGGAAAGTTAAATCACTTGTTTGTCTTGAATAAATACTCCTTGATCATTGCAAGCTTTTAATTTATTCCCAGAGTTTTAGACATGTTACTATCATAATTTTTGCCATTATTCTCATTCATCACATGGTGGAGCTAATTCTCAGAGCCTTTTACTTTGACATACTTGGGAGTCTTCTCCACTTAGGACTTCGAGAATTGGGAGTGTGGACATAAGGAAGGATTACTTTGTATAGAAAGGTGGTCAGGGACCTGTCCTTGTGGCCAGTGATCCTATGCATGCATCTGGAACCTTGTGGAGTGAGGTATCTATGCATTGGGAAATCTTGATTTTCTTGACCACATCTCATATGCACTAAGTGAGTACATGTTCTGAGCACCCTTTTAAGTGCCAAGAAGGATGTGAAGGACTGGTAGGGACTGTTCTCCCTCCAAAATGGTGTGACTGAAGTGCTTTGACTCCTCAACCTGAGTCTTGGGAGCAGGCAGAACTTTAGAAGGACCTTGTCAGCAGCCTTCTTCTTGTCTCCTGAGTTCCCTGGGCTACTCTTACCTTTGGCCTGCTCCCTGCTGTGGTCTGCGTGGGGTGTGCACCACACTGGCAGTACCATATATGTGAGGAGCTTATTGTAGCTATCCTAATCATAAAATGATTAAAACAATTGTTTTTTTTAAACTGCTCTGTATTTTATCTGTGTTATTCTTGAATATTGGGTTTATATTAAATAATAGTTTGTCCTAATTAACTTTAATATTGCAGATTTGTGCTTTTTGAACTCACCATGCAGATTTATGTAAATTACATAACACTTCTGAGCTAGAAGGCTGACATTTACAATCCTGTTTATCCCTTTTTTTCCATATGTCACTGACTGCTAAGGAAAGATAGAAACTATTAGTATGGGCGTGCTTGATTACTTTAATTTTACCACAGGTTGAACATTTTTTATCTGAAATGCTTGGAACCAGAAGAGTTTCAGATTTCAAACTTGTTTGGATTTTGGGATATTTGCAGAATTTATGGATTAAGTACACATTACCTGAAATCCAAAATGCTTTAAAATCTGCCTTTTTGAGTGTCATTAGTGCTCAGAAAGTTTCAGATTTTGGAACACTTTGGATTTCAGATTTTAAAATAAGGTATACTCAATGTATTCTCTTCAAATCAAAGAGAAAGTAGTAAATGTCTTTCCAAAATCTCTCTCTTTCTCTCTGAACTAAGACTAAAATCCAGCTCTCTTCACTATAATCCAGATACTCTATTTTCTTGCCTGCAATTTGTGTGTCATTACTATCATGTATATATGTATATCTGTATTAATACAGATAGATGTGTGTGTGCTGTATTTTTTTTTAACTTCAGCTTGAAATAGGCTAGAACAATACTGGGGAAGAAATTTTTAAGTTTTTTCTTATATCTGAAGACATTAAATCCTCCTCCTTCTTTTCCTGTTCCTGTTCTCCACTTTCATCTTTCCTCAGTCTCTTCTGTATCTCTAAATTAATGACATGTAGCCTTATGTGAGATCAGAAGGTACCACTCTACCAAATGGGTTAGTTTGAGCTGAAGACAACTGAGAAAAAGCATTTGCAGGACAAGTTTTCTGCTCTCCTCTAGCTGCTGAAAACAGATCACAAGTTCTCTACCCAAAAATGTCCTTTCCTCCTCTCACTTCTATTTTAATAAGAAGAATTCCCAGATGAAAACTATTGGCTTTATTACCAGTGAGGAAATGGCACTGAAAAAAACTACAGAGCAGCTTCCTGATCAGCCCTGATCTGCTACCAGTTTCTACATTTAGCTGCGTCCAGTAGTTTCCTACCCCAGAAGTTCGAAGTCCCTTTCCTGTGTCTTGTCACTTCCCTTTACCATTTTCATTTTCTCAAATTGTATAAAAACTTTCAAGCACAGCTCTTTTCTTTTGGAGTTTTCTTCTCTTTCTATGAAGCCTCCAGTCCATGTAAAAGTTTGAACACCTAATACATTTGAATGCTTTTTTTTCCTCTGTCTATTGTCACTTCATTTTGCAGATTCAACCAAAGAACCTAAGGAGGAGGAGGAATGTTTTCCTCTCCTGAAAGGTTAGTACCTTTTTAGTTAAATCCAAAGAGACTGGTCAATGGAAAAGAGATCCCTATAGAAATGTATTGCAAATAAAGATACAAAGTAAATCATGTCAGCAAATTATGTAGTGAGACTGGCTTTCTTCAAGAGGACTTATCTACATCATCATTGGTAAGCATGTATTGATATTTGAGATGACATTATTCCTTCTTATTGACAGTTGTGAGCCCGAGTGTGCAGGATTTTCCTGGATTGATGCACATTGTTTATACTAGGAAAGGCCGTTTTCAGGAAATTGATAGGCCTTGGATGCCAAGAACAGGAGAGAAATACTGCAGCAAACCAACTTAATGGGAAAAATCTCTGTGTAAAGATCAGGTGAGGGACGCATGTGAGGTATAGTTTAAAAGAATACTTTTGTTAAGTTTGTGCCTGAAGGAAGTAGCAGATAATGTAGATCTAGAAGATGCTTCTGGCCTCCTGTCCAGGTTAGAGACTCCATGTCTGTAGCTATGGCTCCTGACTGTGAAGTGCTCCTTTCAGCTGCAGGCAGGGTTTGTGGAACTTGAACACCCTGCCTTTTCCTGCCTCAGTGCCCTCTGTTCTCTCTTGTGACTACAACTAGTGGAGCAGAGTGAACTTTTAATTTAATCATAAAACAGGGACAAGTTGGTCCAGGGAGAGTGAATGGTTCTTTCAAGTTCAGCCCCACGCTCTAGTTTTATTTCACTTTACTGGAACTGTTGTGTAGAGATACAAAGAACATAATACCTCGAAGGGACTTGAGTAGCAATCCCAGTAGTTAGCCTTTTAGGAACATTTACTATGTGTAGGGCTTGGTGTGTACTAGCCACTTGGAAGTGGGTCTCTTAGGAGGCGGGTGAGGGGCCGTATATCAATACTGTGTGTTTGAGAAATCATGTGTGAGAGGCCATACTGTTGCATGGAGGTGCAGTGCATAGAACATTTTACTTTCTCCTGTGTCCACAAGAGGACCATGAGAGATCCTTGACAGATATGGGTCAACATATGTAAATCAATAAATGTAGTACCCCATGTAAGTAGAAATAAGGGTAAAATCACATGATCACCTCAATAATGCAAAAAAAAAAAAAAGCCTTTGAAAAAATCCAATATCCATTTGTAATTTTAAAACTTAGGCCGGGGAGTTAGTTTAGTGGTACTGTGTCTGCCACACAAGCACAAAGTCCTGAGTTTGATCCCAGAATGAAGAAAAAAAAAATGTAATTTTAAAACTTAACAAAAATCAATGTAAAAGGTCCTTATCTTAAAATGATGAAAGCCATTTATGACAAACTCACTGCCAGCACCATATGAAATGGGGAAAAAAATGAAAGCTTTCCCACGCAAATCAGGCACAAGATAAGGATGTCTACTCTCACCCCTTCTGGTCATTATAGTACTCAAAACTTTACCAGAGCAATTAGACAAGGAAATAAAGGGAATTTAAATAGGAAAGGGAGACAAAATATCCTTTTTAGCAGATGACACAGTCCTTTATATAGAGGATCCAAATAACAATACAGAAGACTTTTAGAACTAATAAATTCAGCAAAGTGACAGGATATAGAATACACAAAAACTAGTAGCATTCAAGAATGGACCTACTGAGAAAATATCAGATAAACAGTCCTATTCTCAATACCTTAAAATAGTTAAACATCTTATAATTAATCTAACCAAGAGAGTGAAAGACCTCAATAACAACTGTAGTACTCTGAGAAAAGATCAAAGAGAATGTTAGAAAACGTGAAGACATCCCCTCTTCTTGAGTATGCAGAACTAACAACAAAATGGCCATATTACCAAAAATGGTATAGAGATTTTACACATTTTCCATCAAAATACCATCAGCTTTTTTCACACAACTAGAAAAAAAGTAATTATAATATTTATATAGAACCAGAATAACCAGAGTAATCCTTGGCAGCAGTGCAAGGCAAGAGGTATCACAGTCACAGACTTCAAGTTACACTACCAAGTTATGGTAGTGATGCAAATAGCACGGTACTGGCAGGAAAGCAGACATGTTCACTGATGGGGTAGAACAGAGGATGCAGCAGCAACCTCAAGCTAACTAATTTTTCACCCAACTAACTTTTTTCTTTTACAAAGGTGCAGATAAAATACACACTGGAGAAAAGATAGCATGTTTAACAAATAGTGCTAGAAAAACTGGTTATCCACATACACAAAAATGAATCTTGATCCTTATCTCTTGCCCTGTACTACAATCAAATCAAAAACCTGATTATTAAAGTACAAACACTGAATCTACTGGCAAAATTTTGTTGAAAATCTTGAAGACATAGATATAATTTTTTTCCTAAATAGAGCCCCATTTGCTTAAGAAATGCCAATAGTCAACAAATTGGATTATATCAAATTTAAAAGTTTATGCACAGCAAAAGAAACAACCAAGGGAAGAATGGGGAAAAACACTTTTATCAGCATAGTACTAATACCTAGAAATATAAAGAACTCAAAATTTGACTGCCAAAACTAAAAGACCCAATCAGTAAATGGGCCACTGAAATGAATACACATTTCACAGAAGAAGAAATAACAAGTGAAATAAATACATGAGAAAATATTCAGCATCTTTGACTATGGAGAAATACAAATCAAACCAACACTGAGATTCTACCCTACTCCAGTAAGAATGGATATTATAAAAGACCAAAAAAAAAAACAAGTGCTGATAAAGTTGTAGGGGAAAAGAAACCCTCCCACATTATTGGAAGGAATGTAACCAGCACAACCATTTTAGAAATCAATATGGAGATTTCTAAAAAAAACCCTAAAAATAGAAATTTCATTTGACCCAGCCATACCTCTCTTAGAGAGCTCAAATCATCATACAACAGCAATGTATGCATACTCATGTTAAAACACCACAACTCATGCACAATGGCTTAATCATAGAAGCAATCTGAAAGGTGGCTAAAGAAGGTATGTGGGGGGAGGTTGGCTGTGTTACTTTCAGCAATAAAGGATAAATTTAAGTCATTTGTAGGAAAATGAATGGATCTTGAGACCGTAGTACTAAGTGAGATATCAGTCACATAAGGTGAAATCTTGCATAGTTTCTCAATATGAAAAACCCAAAACAGGAGTAATTTAAAGAGCAAAATAAAAAAGCCATGAGAAGAAACAGGGAGGTAGATTTTGTAGAAATGGGAAGGAGATCTGAGGGAAGAAGGGAGTGGGTAAGGTGATTCAAAAGGGGAGTAAGAATGACCAAGATGCTATATGTTTATGTACTAACCACTAAGCTGAATGTAATCACTGTGTTATCACAAATATATACTAATAAAATTATTTGAAAAAGAGATCCCTGACATATTGACAGGGCTAACCACATCACCAACCCTGGAATCACTTATTTCATACTTACTCTGGGTGGTTTATATAACAGTATTGCTCAACAGCCTTCACTTGCACATTTTGCTGCTTGAATCCAAAGCTACCCTACTGGGTATCTCTAGTCACTGCTGCCTCTCTGGTTTTGTCAACAGCCTTTTGAGTTTTTCTGCCTTATGGTCTCTTCTACTACTATTCCTCTGCATGAATGTGTTCCTGATTTTCCTGAAGTCTAATCCCTTGCTTCATTCATTTGCTGAGAAGATCCTCCCCATCCAAACTACCCCCTTGCCTTTTTCCAGTTGTCCTGAAACCCTCACTCCACTTTGATTGTCTTTTGTCCCTAGTGTTGATACCATTACAGTAGAAGTCTCATTTTGGGCAAGAAGTTCATCTGTCAGACAAATACCAGGTATCCTACAGTTCTAACTAAAATAAAGACTATGTGTCTTCTTGGCAGTTGTGCTGCCATTAGGAGTTGTGCTTCCTTTAGGAGAGCTAAAATATCCTTGGGTGCTTCAACAGAAATAATTATAGGAAAGTAGCAGCAGGGGTCAATTTAAGTGGGCCTTCTAATTATGAAGTCTGTTAGCTTTATTATCATTTTAGAAGTGAAAACTTCATAAATCATCAATCCCACTCTTTGCACCAAAGTTCCATATAATTGCTGAATATTATCTTTGGATTTCTTTTTATCCCATTTATGATTTGTATCAAATTAACTAGGTAGATCCTGTGGTATCTTGAAATATCTGAGTTTCATTTCTCTGTGTCTTATGGGAATATTATTTGCTAGGTATATAAATAAGACATATCTTAAACCAACATTATGCTTAGAAGCAAAATCCTAGAGCATTCATGTGCTATCCAAAATTACATTAAGGTACCTGCTTTTGCCACTACTATGTATTTCAAAACATAGACTCTCATTTTGCCGAAATAATACACAGATTCCTGTGGAGCTTTCACCTGGCTTCTCCCATTGGTGGCATACTATGTAAATGTAGTACAATATCAAGACAAAGAAACTGATGTTCATACAGAGCTCTTTACTAGGCTGCAAACTGCTTAGTCATACTATTTTTAGCATACCCTCTGTGTGTTTGTGAATGATTATTTACAATTTGCTCCCAGTATAGGTTCATTTAACCTCCTCCACTATCATCAAGGTAGAGAACTGACCTGTCCCCATAAAGGAATGCCTGCTCCATGTGACCACTTTAGAGCTCCCTTGCTGACCCCCAGCCCCAGGGTCAGTGACGCATAGTATTGTTTTAGGATTTCTAGCCAATGCAGTTAACCATGATAAGCAATAGTAACATTATTGGAAAGAAAAAGAGAAAAGGAAAAACATGTATTGCTTTGCTTGTCTGTCTAAAAAGTGTGACATTAATAGAAACTGTTAATTTGAGATTTTCTATATTGTGGTGATTAGGAACATAGACTCAATGGAGTACTACTCTGCCATAAAGAAAGAGAAACTTGAGCCATGGATGTGCCCTGAGACCATAACATTAAGTGAAATAAATCAGACACAGAAATTTAAATGTCACATGATTTCTCTTATGAGAAACTCAAAGTATAAATAAAGACCAAGATAAAAGATAATAGAAAGTAGAAAGATCTCTCTGAAGGGAGAAAGGAATCAAGAGATGGAGGAAATGGTGAGGGAAGGTAGGAAAAAGGATTGAAAAAAGGGATTAAGATGTGTTGTGTGCATGTACCAACTCACATAAGGAATGTAAACATTATGTCCTGAAGACACGTACAAATTTTAAAAAACAGATTAGTTGTCAGTTTCAAAAACAACATATACTTGGAAGCCTGCTGTGGGTTTTGATCATAGTTCTGCCATGTTCCACCTGTCAGTCATTTGGCAAATTGCTTAACCTCTCTGTAAATGTTTTCGTAACCAGTAGAATAGGGATAATAATAGAAGCTATCACATTGAGTTATAGTGACAAAAGAATATAGCATACCACACTAGACTGGTAATGGGGAAAGCCATATGAAATAGTTATTTTTATTGATGAAAATGGATATTGTCATTTTATGTCAAAAGTAATGGATTAAGTGTTTTCTCTCATTATGTTAATATCACCAATAATAGAAGTCAGTTGAGTAATTTGTTGAAATATATAGGCAAGAGGATTAAGAGATAGGTAGAGGGAGATGGAAGAAAGGGAAAGTGGATGTAAAAAGGAACTAAGGTGTATAATGTACATGTACTAATTTCCCATAAAGAATGTAAACATTATGCACTATATACATGCTTTAACAAAATGAAACTTTTAAAAAAGTATTTGCATCTATGACAGCATACTATGATTATCATTGGGTATCACATTAGTAAAAATAGTGCCTTCAAAATATTAAAATCTTTGTTATTCTTGAAAAAAAAGTAAGAATTTAAAAATCAGAGGACATTACTTTCTAGCATAATAGTATATGGGGCTGCATGACCCACTCTGCAGCAAAACTAGAAGAAATTATTTTTTAAAAATTAAAGCCTCTGTAAATAGTTTCATGGATAAGTATTTTCTTTCTTTTATTGAGTTTATTTGGTACATTTTAGGTATACGGTACACCTGCATTCATTATTGGGATCTTGTACCTCTACATGACAGGTGGTCTTGGTTCTCATTTTTTCCCGTTTCCCTGCCCTCCCTTCACCCCCTCCTCCCCTCCCCATTTACAAACATTTTATTTCCATTTGTTCATTTTCTCATATTTTCCCCCTTACTACCTTTCCCCTACCCTTCCCACTTTCCCTACACCTTTACCCTTTTTCTTCACATTTCACAATGTCGGATATCTCATCAGGATCTTATGTACTATTACAGATTATTCACACCAGAGAAACTATTTGGTATTTACGCATATGTGACTTATTTATTTCACTTAGAAGTATATCCTCAATATGTATCCATTTTCCTGTGAATGACTATAATTTATCATTCTTGATGGCTGAGTAGTATTCCATTTTATAGAAAAACGACATCTTCTTTATCCAATCTTGAACTCTGATTGGCCAATGGGCTGTTTCCAAGTTTTAGCTATTACAAACTGCTCCACTATAAACATGGGTGTGCATATATCACTCTGATATGATTCTTTTAATTCTTTTGGAAAGATACCCAAAAGAGGGATGACTGGGTAAGATAGAACCTATAGTCCCAGATCTTTGAGGTATGTCCTTATTGATTTCCATAGTGGCTGAACCAGTCTGCACACCCACCAACAATGGAGAAGGGTTCCTTTCTCCCCAAAATCCCACCAACATTTGTCATTGGTTGATTTCTTGATAGCAGCCATTCTTTGTGGGGTGAGGTGGAATGTCAGTGTTGTTTTCATCTTCATCTCTTGAATGACCAGTGATGTGGAACATTTTTTCACATATTTACTTGCTGCTTTTACTTCTTTGTCTGAGAAATATCTGTTGATTTCAGAAGCCCATATTTCAATTGGGTCTTCATATTTGGGGGGAGGCTGATTGTTTTGAGTTCTTTATATATTATAGATAATAGTCCTTTGTCTGAGGAGCAGTTGGTAAAATTTTTTCTTCCCACGTTGTAGGTTGTCTCTTAGTTCTGTTGATGGTTTCTTTTGCAGTGCAGGAGCTTTTTAATAAGATGAGATCCTATTTGTTGATTCTTTCTGCGTGTTCCCGTACTACTGAGGATTTGTTCTTAAAGTCTTTGCCTATGCCAATGTCTTCCACAGTTCTGCCTAACTTATCTTCTAGCAAGTTTAGTGTTTCTGTTTTAATATTTAGATCTTTAATCCACTTGAGTTTTAATTTAGTGCATGGTAAAAGATAAGGTTCTAGTTTTAATCTTTGCCAGGTTGAGATCCAGTTTTTCCAACACCCTTTATTAAAGAGGCCATCCTTTCTCCAGTGGGGACAGTCAGCTCCCTTGTCAAAGATAAGGTTGCTGAGTACATCTGGATTTGTTTTTGTTTCTTCCAATATGTTCCACTGATCCTCAGGTCTGTTTCTTTGCCGGTACCATGCTGTTTTTATCACAGTAGCTTTGTAGTATAGTTTCAAATTGGGAATTGTTATACCCGATGCCATATCTCTGTTGCCTAGGATGGCTTTTGCTATTCTAGGTCTCTTATGGTTCCAAATGAATTTTTGGATTCTTTTTTCTAGTTCTGTGAAATATACTGTTGGAATTTCAATTGGTATTGCATTGAATCTGTATAGCACTTTCGTAGTATGGCTATTTTCACTATGTTGATTCTTCTTACCCAGGAGCAGGGGATATCTTTCCCTTTTCTTATATCCTCTGATCTCTTTTTTTCAGAGCACTGTATTTTTCAGTGTAGAGGTCTTTTGTTTCTTTCGTTAGATTGATTCCTAGATACTTCATTTTTTTGGATGCTATTGTGAAAGGAATTGTTTCCCTAATTTCTCTCTCAGTGAGTCTGTTATTTATGTACAAGAAGGCTATTGATTTTTGAGTGTTGGCCTCGTATCCAGCTACTCTGCTGAAAGTGTCAATTAAGTCTAGAAGTCTTTTGGTAGAGTTTTTTGGGTCTTCAATGTAGAGTATCATATCATCAGCAAATAATGACAGTTTAACTTTTTCCTTTCCTATCTTTCTTGCTTTAATTTCTTTCTCTTGTCTAATTGCTATGGCTAATGTTCCCAGAACTATATCAAAGAGGAGTGGTGATAGTGGGCATCCTTGTCTTCTTCCTGATTTTAACATGAAGGTTTTCAGTTTTTGGCCATGTAATATGTTGGCTGTTGGTTTTTCACAGATAGCTTTTATTAAATTGAGATATAGACCATCTATTCCAATTTTTTGCAGGGTTTTTATCATGAATGGGTGTTGAATTTTGTGAAATGCTTTTTCTGCATCTGTTGAGAGGATCATATGGTTTTTGTTCCTGGCTCTGTTAATATAATGTATTACATTTATTGCCTTACATATGTTGAACCATCCTTGTATCCCTGGAATACTTTTGACTTGGTCAGGATGTATGATCTTCTTGATGATTCTGTGTATTCTATTTGCTAGTATCTTATTAAGGATTTTTGCATCTATATTCATTAAGGAGATTGACCTGTAGTTCTCTTTTTTAGTTGTGTCTTTCCCTGGTTTGAGAATCAAAGTGTTACTTGCTTCTAGTAATGAACTTGGAAGTATTGCTTCCCTTTCAATTTCATTGAAAAATTTGAAGAATACTGGCAGTAGTTCTTCTCTAAATGTCTTCTAAAATTCAGCAGTGATTCCATCAGGACCTGGGCTTTTCTTTGTTGGTAAATTTTAATTACATTTTCAGTTTCACTGATTGTAATTGGGGTGTTTAAATGTTTTTATCTTCTTTGTTCAATTTGGTAATTCATAAGTATCTAAAAATCTTTCCATTTCTTATTTCCATTGCATTGATTTCTGCTCTAATCCTTATAATTTTCTCTCTTTTTCCAGCTTTGTGTTTTTCTTGCTCTTGTTTTTTTTTCTTTTCATTGAGTTTATTGGTACCTTCTAGGTATACAGTACAGTTACATGCATTACTGGGATCTTGTACCTTTACATGACATTACTCTTGTTTTTCTAGGAGTCTTAAGATTCATCATTGGGTTGTTTATTTGAGCTCGCTCTGTATTCCTTAGTGTGAGCATGCAGTGCTATGAATTTCCCATGTAGAACTTCTTTCGTTGTGTCCCATAGATTCCTGCATGTTGTACTGGCATTTTCATTTATTTGTAAAAACTGTCAGATTTCTTCTTTAATTTCCTCAGTGATCCATGTGAGTGTTGTTCAATTTCCATGTGTTTGTGAAGTTCCTATTGTTTCTTGTAGTATTGATCTCCAGCTTGATTGCACTATGATCTGATAATATAAAGGGAATAACTTCGATTCTTTTGCATTTATTCAAATCTATTCTGTGAACTCGTATGTGATTTGTCTTGGAGAATGACCCATGTGGAGCTGAAAAGAATGTATGTTTTGATTTTGTGGGGTGAGACACTCTATGGATGTCTATTAAGTCCATGTGTTCAAAAGCTTGGTTCAGTCCTAGCATTTCATTGTTAATTTTTGCCTATATGATCTGTCTATTTCTGAAAGTGAGGTATTTAGATCCGCCACTACAATTGCATTAGTGCTTATTTGGTTTTTCATGTTTCTTAATATTTCTTTTATATCTTGGGGGCATTAGTATTTGGTGCATATATGTTTATGATTGTCATCCCTTCCTCTTGAATTGTTCCCTTTACAAGGATGTAGTGGCCTTCTTTGTGTCTCTTAATCAGTTTTGGTTTGACATTGCTTTGTCTATTAATAAAATTGCTACCCGTGCTTTTTTCTGGGCTCCTATCACATGGAGAATTGTTTTCCACCCTTTAACTTTCAGTCTATAGGCTTCTTTTTGCACTAGGTGTGTTTCTTGTATACAACATATTGTTGGATTTTGCTTCTTATTCCATTCTGCCCATCTATTTCTCTTGATTGGTGAATTGAGGCCATTGACATTGATGGGTATAACTGATATGTACTGACTTATTATTGTAATGCTATTGTCCTTTTGTTGACTCTTTTTAATTTTTCCCCCTCTACTTTTCATTTCTTGCCTTGTCTATTTGATTTGGTCTGTTGGGTCTCATGGTGTTGTGACCTTCATTGTCTTTTTCTAGGATACTGTTTAGAATTCCTTTTAATGCTGCTTTGGTATTCACGAAGTTTCTCAGGTGTTCTTTGTCATGAATGTATCTTATTTCTCCATCCATTTTGAAAGAGAGTTTTGTAGGATACATCAGTCTAGGTTGGACGTTGTTTTCTTTTAGGACTTGAAATACCTCACTGCAGGCTCTCCTTGTCCTGAGGGTTTGTGTTGAAAATACTGCTATGATTGTGATGGGCTTACTTTGCATGTGATTTCTTTCTTTTCTCTTACTGTTTGTAGTATTTTGTTCTTCTGTTGGGTTGCTAGGATCTTGATTATTATATGTCTAGGTGTAGTTTTTTTTTTATTGTGGCTAATTGGAGTCCCACATGCCTCACTTATCTGTATGTCTAATTCTTCCCTTCTGTTTTGGAAGTTTTCTGTCATTAATTCTGTGAACAGCTTTTTTAAGTCATTTGTATTTTCTTCTGCTACTTCATAGATTCCTATCAGTCTTATGTTATTCTTCTTTACATCATCTAGGGGTTGTTGGATCGATTTCTCATGTTCCCTTACTGTTTTTAAGATATGTCTCTGTCACTGAGTGCAATCCTATCTTCTATGCCTGAGATTCTATCTTCACATTCTTTTATTCTGTTGCATACACTTTCAATAGAGTTTTTAATCTCCTGGATCTCTGTTTGAATCTGTTTTATGGATTCCATTTCTTTCCTGTGTTGGGCATTCATTGTTTCCATTTCTTTCTTATGCTGGGCCTTCATGGCTTCTATCATGGTCTTGAGCTCATCTATTTTTTTCTAAGTTTTTGTTCTATTGTCTTGAATCATGACTTCCATTTTGCTCACCATCTCTATGGTTATCTGGTAAATTATTTCTGTTTTGAATTTTTCTAGAGCCTGATGGATCTGTTTTGTTATTTCCTGTCCTATGGATTCGGGGTGTCCTTTTGTTTCACTATCATACTTTTCATCCTCATTTGCCGTACTGTTTGCCATTGGTGAACTGGAAGTCTATTTTTGTGTCTTGCCTTAAGTGTCTTCTCATTTTTATTTTTGTTGTTGGCTTCTCCTTGGTTTAATTTCTAGGTTATTACTTAAATCTTCCTGATATTGTTGTGCTTTAGCTTTTGAATCTCTAATGACTGACTCATAGACATTCTCATTTTTATAATATTGGAGAAAACAACTCATTAAATCAATCACAATCCTTTATCCCAATTGATAAAATCAGGTACACAATAGGATGAAGCACAACTTGCAAATTGACCACTTGTGGTACTCATTAATCTATCACATTTAAACCATGTCAGTTAAATTATAATCAAGAAGCAGCCCAAAATATGTTTGCAGTGAATACACTTTTCAATATAGCATCTTTACCATTTAGGATGGGGGCTTAGACAGATTTAGGATGAAAAGAGTAGATAAGTGAAAGACTTGGAGAAGGTTTCAAGTGAAGCCAGAGGACAGAGAATGACCATACAGTCTTTATGAAACTATTAAATTCAAAAGGGATAGACAGAGTGCAAGAATTAGGACAAGAATATATTCCCTTAACACTAATAGTGGCTCACTTTCCCTTGAAACTGTTAACCCATGAATGAGGTAAAATGACAGAAGAAAACATAAAGAAAATAGAAAAAATGATAAAAGAAGAATTCTGAGTAAGGGCAGTCGCAGGAACAGAAAGGGAGATAAAGGATAATATGGTGGAGCAATAGACTTAGTTGGAGAAAGAGGACAGAAAAAAGAAAGAATGTGCAGAGTGGAATGAGGAAAAGAAAGAAAAAAATGAATTTGAAGGGCCTCTTTCAGACTATATCTGTGCCGTCATAATATACCAAATGCACAGCCATGTGCAGATCCAAGTCCCCTGATCTCAGCTAGCCAATGACAGATCCCCGCAACTCAGACTGACCTCAGGCCACAAGGCCCAGATTGAGTTCCCTGACCTACAAGGTTTAACTCCACACAGTTCTATTACAGGTTTTCCCCAACCCTTCTTTAAAGATGTTCAAAGTTGGGAGCTCAGAAAAATACCCTTTAGGATCACCTATGCCTCTACAGAGTAGGTCCAAGGAATGGCCCACTCACAAGGTCTGGTGGCAGGGGCTTTCTTTCTGGAGGTGATGGTGGAGCAGGCAGGGGAGGGCGCGGCTACCCTGTCCCAGTGAATGGGCACAAGGAGGTTGGCAGGAGAGCAGATCTCAGAGTTGCCTTCCAAATCTCGCCTTCCTCACTGGGGCTGGTGGTGTGCAGGCAGAGCTTAAGGATAACTATTAAATAAAGAAATATCTGTTAGAGAAAATCTGCAAAAATTCAGCAAGGAAATTGAGAGTCTGGGATGTGAATCGAGACTGCTCCTTGCTCTTCCCTCCTGGCTCAGCCAGGTAGAGACCTCCTTGCAGTGTGCTGTAGCTGCAAGCCAAACTCCTTCTCCTTCCCAGGAGGGCAACTAAGCCACAGCAAAAGATGAAGGTTGTCTACGGAGTCTGTGCCAGTGGGTGGAGGGTGTATCCTCACTGGACACTCAAACAGGCCCTGGTTGCCCTTGAGGTGGTGGTTTCGTGATAAAAGGTGCAAGGTGACTTTGGCTACTGCACTGCCTCTGCACCAAAGTCAGCTGCTGTGTGTGTGTGTGTGTGTGTGTGTGTGTGTGTGTGTGTGTGTAAGATAAACTTGCCAATGTTTGCAGCCCCAGCTTCAGACCCTGCCTCTGAGATTTTGCAGGTTGGAAACCTCTCTTGAGGTCACAGAATATACCAGACAAAACATCTGGGACATATGTCAAAGGAATCAGAATATGAATTACATAGTGGAGAGTTATACCTAAGGACATTATTGGAAACAGAGTGATCAACAAGCATTTTGATAGCTAGTTATTGTCAGAGAAAGGTATGAAGAGAGCCCTTCCTAACCCTTGTCAGAGGATCTCTGGTCCCGCCTAGGGCCACATCTTCCTGAGCGGCAGCATCAAAGTTTCCTTCTTGGGGAGGAATAAGTGTTGCTGTGATAAAATAATCTATCCACTAAATAAACAAATAATAACCCTCACCATTGGGGGGGCATACTCCTAGTTGATACAGAATATTTTTTAAAATGTCCAATTTCTAAAATAAAATTCAGGCATGCAAACAGAGAGGAAAATGGGACCTATACCCTGAAAACAAAGCTCCTCATGAGAGTGATTGGGTTCATTAAAAAGAGTCTCCAAAGTAGCCACTGAAACATGCTCACAAAACTAATAAAAACTGTCTAAACAAGTAAAGGAAGGTGTGACGATAGCATTTCATCAAATATAGGCTATCAACAAAGAGATAAAAATTACAAAATGAACCAATTGTGGCGATGAAAGTGCAGTAATTAAAATTTTCAAAAGATACTTTACTGGAGGGGCTGAGCAATAGAGTTGAACTTGCAGAAGAAAGAATAAATAAACTTGAAAATCTGTGAGTAGAGATCATGCAAGCTGAATAAGAGAAAGAATAAATAATGTGTAGTGGACAAAGAAAGAGAGCCTCAGAGGAATGTGGAATACCATTAAACATAGCAGCTGCACCTGTGGGAGTTCCAGGTGGAGAAAGAAGAAAAAATTATTCAGAGGAAATAATGGCTGAAAACATTCCAAATTTTTTGAAAAGTAGTAGCACACCCATACAGGATGCTTAGCAAATTCCAAGGAGGATAAATGCAAAGACCCACAAAGAGATACATCATAGTAAAACTGTTTAAAGTCAAAGACAAGGAGAAAATCTTAGAAGCAGCTTAAGACACATGGCTTTTTACTTCCAAGAAAACCTCAGTGAAAATCCTAGCTAACATCAGCAGAAGCAACTGGGACCAGACAGCATAGTCATTGGGTAACATTTTCAAACTTCTCATAGAGGGAAAAAGTACCTATCAACCAAGAATCATATGCCTGTCAAAGCTGTCTTTCAGAAATAAGGATAAAATAAAGACTTTCCCAAATAAGCAATCACTGAGAGAATTTGTTTTTAGCAGACCATTCTTATAAGAAATACTACCAGAAATTCTGCAGGCTGAAAGCACAAGACTCAAGGTGGTAATTTGAATCCACAGGAGGGAACAAAGAGTATCAATAAAGACCTATCTGAACATTAACATCATGGGGTAAATTACCAGTCCAAAAGCTGGAGACGTGGTGAATGAGGAGAATCAGAGCTCAAATCAGCTACCTAAAAACAGAGGCTCCCGGGACCAGTACCTGGTAGGGACACTAATGTGATTTTCATAATGAATTGCGGCAAGCAGTACAGATTAGTTTGAGGTTAACAACTGTTGAGGGCCCAGACTTCAGGAGGTTTCCTCACTTTTTTGGATTATATCTCTTGTCTTCACATTAGATTCTCACAGTAACAGTGGGAGAATAACCCTCCCTCCTTGTTCTGAGCAGATAAGAGAAAAGTAACCATTGTGAAATTCACCCATGTCAGTCCTCTGATAAAGGCCAGTCTTCCATGGGAAAGTGATTTACCATAGTGTTACCTGACCTGGAAAAAGCAGTTAGCCAGTTCTACTGCCCTCCAACCTTTCTGTGTCATATAAAAGGGAAGAAGAAAAAGGTGCCCAAGAAGTTCTTGTGATGGTCCCAACCCAGGTACTCAGGCCCACCCAAAACTGAGGTCTAATCATCAGATTGTAGAACTCTTTCCCTCCCAAGTGCTTTACCACTGTATCATCATGGCACTAGTACAGAAACAGCAGGTAGTGACTCAGAGTTGCAAGACACAGACTCTACTTAAGAAGGACTTCTTAGGGAAACCCAAAGACAATAGAGGAGGAAAAGATAAAGGATAAGAAATCTTCAACTATAGCAAACATCAGATATAGCCCAACCTCTAGCCATACTAACATAATACCTCACTTTAACAGACTAATTACTTTGATTTCTAATACCCAATATATCAATCCTGTTTTCAACAAAAATTTTACACCACATGCTAATAGTAAGAAAAATCACAGAACAGTATATGTTTCCTTAAATACACCAAAAATGGAATGTCATAGAAATGACTGTGGAAGCCGGGCATCCCAGCACTTGGGAGGATGAGGCAGAAGAATCACTGTGAGTTCGAGACCAGCCTGGGCTACATAGTGAGTTCCAAGTCAGTCTCAACTATATATTGAGACCCTGTCTAAAAAAAAAAAAGAAAGAAAGAAAAAGAAAAAAAAATGACTGTGGAAAAGATTTTTCGATAAATAGTGAAACTGATGGCTAGTTGAAAAAAGGATGTAATATATAAATTAGGATGAAATATGTAAGTTATATATAATCAAGGTAATGTCTAAATTAGACGTGATGTAACAAATTAGAATAAGATGTGCTAATAGAAAATTTTATAAACAGAGTATCATAGAAAAACTACCAGTAGCAGATAAACATATAAAAACTAATTCTCATTTGTAATTAAAAATAGATTTTAAAACATCAAAAATATATAGTTTCTACTATCAAATAGACAATATATAAAAAATAATGATTTAGTGAAAATCAAAATGTATGCTTTTAAGAGTAGAATAAAAAGTTTTTATGCCATTTTTATGAGTGATACATGAAAATATTTATTGAATACATTTAGAATGAATGTTACTTCTGACAGTTATATATATTTATATATGTGTGTGTGTTGTGTGGGTACATATATATTTTTTTTTCTGGTGCTGAGCCATTGTGGTTTGGATCTTAAATGTTCCCCAAAGGCACAAGTGTTAAAGGCTTGGTCACCAGCTTACAGTGTTATTGGGAGGTGACTGGACCTGTAGAAGGTGGAGCCAAGAGGTAGCAAGTCAGGTCATTGGTGGGGGCATGCCCTTGAAGGAGATATTTGAACCCTAGCTCCTTCCTCCTTTTCTCTCCTCTTCCTCTTCCTCTCTCTCTTTTGTTGAAGCCATGAAATGAGGAGGGGAGAGGCTTTACTCTACTATGCATCTCTACCATAATTTTTTACATTACTGCAGGCCCAAAGTGACAAGATCAAGGGGCCACAGAAACAATGAGCCAAAATAACATTTCCTCCTCAGGTGTTTCATCACAGCAGTGCAAAGCTGACTAACATCAGAATTGGATATAGGGTCTTGCACATGCTAAGTATAGACTGTTACTGAACTGTGCCCCCAGCCCTAATGGTTATAATTTTAAGAATTTACTTGGGAAAGTGATCTGACATGCTATGAATTGTGCTTAGTATGATTTTATTTATAATCAGTTTTTTATTTTTCATATTCTATTGTACATCTTCTCTGGGTGAGACATATGCTAAGAAATGGGAATATGGTAGTAATAAAAAGAGGAAGACAAACATTAAATGTAGTGTGCCACAGTTCATGAACTTAATCTGTTCTACTATTTTGGAAAAGATTTGTGTTTGTGTAGGAAAGATGGCCACAGTTGTGTTTGTCACCTGATGCAGTTTGCAAGCAAAACAAAATTTTGCCTTCTGTTTGTGAACCACACTGTTTGCCAACAAAAGCACTCATGAACCGAGTAAGCACTCATGAACTGTAATGCTGAAAAAGTAATCCCTGGTGTGAAAGAGGAAGTACTAGCCTGTCACTTGAAGACCTAGGCCACTATGGTTGCAGAGATTCTCTGAGGAAGTGAAGAATGCTGGAACACAAGTGAAGGTGGGTGGGCAGGGAGGGCATCAGGAACCTGTGCGTGGGAGGCCAGAGAGGGAGCAGCACAGGAGGAGTACAGGCTATGTGGGGGCAATGTAGTGAGTCATCGTGCCTTTTCTGTAAATGTAAGTTTTACCTGGAAAATTGAAATAAGAAATGAATCATTCATTCATTCATTCATTTATTTATTTATTCGTACTGGGGATTGAGCTCAGGTCCTTGTGCTTACGAAGGAGGCACTGAAACTACTGAGCTGAATCCCCGGCCCCAAGAAATAGCATTTTTAAAGGATTTTTTTTAAATGTGTTAAGGATTGAACATAGGGTCTGTATGTGCTATGCAAGTATTGTGTAACTGAGCTACATCTCCATCTCTTCAAAAGAAACTCAATGATACAATATTAATTCTGTAATTTGAATGACATAAAACTAGTAATGTTATTATAGCAACTGTATATGATTTTCATAATGATTACATAATCACAGAATCCCTAATATTAAATGATATGATGTTAACAAGTTACAATACTCTATTTAATGACACAATATTAAATAATAAAAATTGAATACAAAATAGCCATTTTGAAAATATCTATATGCATGCAGAACTACTCCAGATTGTTAAGGTAGTGGATTTCTATGTGATAAGATGATAAGTGCTTTTTATAGTCTTCTTTGTTTTCCAAATTCTCTCATGATGAAGGATTTATTTATTTAGAAAAATATGTAGTATTTGAGAAACCTGGGTCCATTTATCTTGGAACATTTAAATGAATAGCCTATATGTATGATAATGATCTTATGGGATGGTACTGAAGACTGCCCATTAAATGGCAAGTTACCTTGGCTGATGTTGGCTTTTGTCCTCTGTTGGCTCCTCAACATATATTTTTCCATTAGGGACCCTTAAGCTTAAAAATTTTAATGGTAAATATTACTTAATCATATGGATCTGGGAGAGAAATTGACGGAAGCTAGCCTTGAGCACTTGCTTTAGAAATTCTAATGCATGTTCAGGTTTTTTATGTTTCATGTGTTGTAAAAATTCTGGGTTTTTTTACCACAGGAAAATCAGGGTAAATTAAGTCTCATCCCTGTTTTATTTGAGTAGAAGCAAAAGCAGATCTCAAAATTCAGAAGTACTTGATGCAACCATATAATTACTATACATAAACCCAGAATCTCAGCTACTGTGTACTTTTGTTTTCAGTCTTATTTTATTATTATTCCATAGCAGTATTATTATCCAAAATACCTAGTTTATAATGTGCAGACCCTGTTTGGGGGTTTGTTTGTTTGTTTGTTTGATTGAATCCCTTCAAGAAGAGCAAGGAGAATATCATCTCTTATTCTGAGTAAGAGAAGAAATTAAAGTTCTGATATAAAGGCAAAAGTTGCTATGGTGCTGTTCAACCCATTTCCCCTGCCCAGCCTCTCATACTATACCCTTTTGTCTCAAGACATTCCAGGGTCAGTAGAAGAAGGTTCCTCTTGGCTTATACCTGGGGCTGGAGTTCCAGATGCAGACTATCATTCTTTGCATCCTGGTGGTAGGAAGGTACCCGGCAACTCCCAATGCAGGAACTTTTTGGTAGAAAATAGCAGTAGGGCCAGGGATTTAGCCCAGTGGCACTGTGCCTGTCTTGCAAGCACAAGGTCCCGAGTTCAATTCCCAGTACAAAAATAAATAAATAAGAAAAGAAAAAATAGCAATAAAGATTAATGTAGACACAGTTGGTACTATGAAGAATATACAAAAATGAGAACAAAACCACATCATTCCCAGATATGTAACCCATGATAAATTGGTTGAGCATGAATTCTTCTTGTTAGCATTCTGGCATTTTTCTTACTTTTTATTTTTTTATTATTTTTGTCATACTTTGTAATACAAAGTTCATTCAGCCTTTATAGACTAAGGAAGAAATGTATTTATGGATCAGAAAGTGATTTATCTAGTACAGAATTGACTTATTAAAAAGAATTGGCAACAAATTTTCTTCCCTTAATATGTGCTTATCTTAACTCTTTCAATTAAAAACTACTTCATAATGTTATCCTTATGAAGGAAGACTGGAGGTTTAGTGAGGTATCTTACAGGCATCTTTAAAAGAACACACTTGCTTTAAGCAGAAAAGTGATTGGTTGGGCAACAAGTCTGTGAAAGAGGTGCTCATTGCATTGTAGAAGAATAAGAAATAAGCTAAACTACTTAATTTTGACATTTACTGTCACATGCCAAATCAAAAAGCATGAGAGTCTTTGAATATATAATCTATATTATTTCTTTCTTTAGGTAATGGTTAAGAAAAGATTATTCAGTGGCAGTTGTTAAAGGGGACAAGAAAGACTTTATTCAGGACCATTGCATTAAGGAACATTGTGATGGGACCCAACAATGGGGGACAGAGTTTGGGCCCAGTTCCTAATACAGCATGGGTGGGTAGGAATTTAAAGCCAAGGAGCAGAGTGGCAATCAGTGGATGGAAAATTACTAACAGTAATTCTCAGGGATGAGGAGAATCCTGGCTACACTGACCTAATAGGATTCTTGCTGAAGACAAAGCAGGGCTATCTGATAACTCCTGGGAGATGATGGGAATGAAAAGCTCTCAGATGCTGAGAGTGATCAAATAACGAGGATGGGGATTCTGTCTAAACTGACAGAGTGTTTTGTTTCTTGTTTTTGTTTGTTTGTTTTGTTTTTTTATAAAGCTGGACTTTACAAGGAAATATACCAAAGGGCCTAGGAAAAGTTTGGAAGCTTGACTAAAGTTTGGCCAAGAACAATCTTTGCCAGTAAATGCTAGTGAAATGAAAAAGATTCAGTAGAGGCAAACAGGATAAAAGACATATCCTTTTCTTTTTTCATACCTTTTCTGATTAAATCATGAGGCTATGTCAGATATGATGGCAACCTTGCAGAGGTGATCCATATCAAGGCCTCTCTCTTCTTGTAACCAGCTCGAATACTGCAACTGCAAAAGCTTCCCTTCAGAGAGTTTCCTATTCCTTCTACAGAGTGAACCTGTTTCCCACCAACAGTTTCTCAGCTGCTGTCACAGAGGAGGGCCTGGGAGCTCCTCACTGCTGCAGGTTCAAACTCACCCTCTGTTCCTTTTCCAGCCTCAGGGCTTGTGCTTCTTATACTATTGTAATCAGGCTTGCTTGAGAATGGTACTTAAATTTCAGCCCATGATTTTCAGTATGTCAGTCTTTTGAAGGACTGATAGAACTAGGACTTTGCCCTCTTCTCTTTCTGTCCCAGAGACCTTTAGATCAGCACCTCTGTTCAGGATTCATTGTTCTTGCACAGTTGCTCACCCCAAGGTGCTACATGTAGGAAGCAAAGCCTGCCAACAGAGCAAAGGCTAAGGCCGCAGGAAAGAGACCTGTGGGGTCAGGAAGTGCTCAGGAAGGACAGTCTCATAGAGGGTAGTTCAAGGCTCAAAGCCCAGTGCTGCTTAGTCACCCCCAGTCATCCAGTGTGGACATTCCCACAGACCTGACTATCTCTGTCACTGATGATCCTGATAGCCAGATTTCCTCTTGAGAAGTCCTTTGTCCCAAAATAAATCATTTCATGTTTCATTGATGGTGGTTCTGAGCACAGCATCCGCAACCCAGGGATACTGCACATAGCCCCTCATAAAGTTCTTTGGAAGGTAACTCCCTCTGAAAGCCCTAGAAAATGGTTTTCTACTGCCATTTCTTTTTGTGGTTTGGTTATGAATTTTGTGTGGTTGCTTCTAATATTTGAAAACTTCATAGATGGTGAGGAAGAGGCCAGTGATAATATTTCACAGGAGATATTAAAAATGAGCAGAAGATAAATTGAACCCACAGCTACTGGAAAAAGTATTTATTTTACCTTCTATGACCGACATGTCAAATCAGTCTTTTGAGAGAAAGCTAACCAGTAAACACATCCTAAGTGACTGCTTATATGATTAAACATATATTTCAGTTTTGGTTTTCATCATGTCCAATCTGGTAGGTGAGCCTGAAAATCAATTCTGTTAACTGTCTCCCATGAGGTTTTATTCAACTGTTTTTAAAGACTTCAGACTATGTAATGAATTTATTAAATCAATTATGTTTATCTAATGCATGTTTAGGACTTCAAAGACCTCTTTCTTTTGATTTTTTTCCCCATTTAGAGAGTTGTTTGAACATCACCGTGTTGGTGCCTTTACTTTGATACATAATTACTATTCTGCAAGAGACCCCACCTAATACTTTTCTTATCACCTTACTTTGAGATTTTAATAGAATTAATGACAGATGAAATAAGAGTTGGGGAAATTTTATATATTTACTGAGCTTTGAGTATTTTAAATTCTTGGTCAAAGTGTGATTCTGTGTTGAAATCAAAAACATACCAAAAGATGTATTTAT
Source organism: Fukomys damarensis (assembly GCF_012274545.1). Classification (NCBI taxonomy): domain Eukaryota; kingdom Metazoa; phylum Chordata; class Mammalia; order Rodentia; family Bathyergidae; genus Fukomys; species Fukomys damarensis. Next base: position 4,097,375 of record NW_022900929.1, read on the forward strand.
AGAACAACATTTATAGGAATTGCCATTTTTAGCAATTGATTTTAATATTTTTGCATGGATTTATGTGTCTGGGACTGTATGGTATAATCTCTTTTCCTTATTCTCTAATCCCCAATTCTAAAATCTCTATGAATTCATTTCTTTCTTTTAATTTTTATTATTACAATCATGGGACCATCTTCCAAAGCAAAAATCGTATTGGAAAATGATGTGTGAAAAATTGTGAGTTGTGACCTGTAAGTAAAAATATGTATGTTATCTTTACTCATCTTTGAAAGTTCCCACAGTATTTATAACAAATCTATAATAAATATTTTTAACTTTTTCCTATGTAAATTTAGTTATAATATCTCAGTCTTAAATTCCATCTCTCTCTAATTTCTACCTGTCCACCTTGAAACATAAAGGTTAGACAGTCATGAAGCTACTACTTATCTAACCATACACAAGGACAGGCTTTGAACTGTCAGGAGATCTTTGAATTCCATTGCTGTCAGATCAATATGATATCTAAGGTGGTGATCAAACATTAAAAGGATTGCCAAAGTATTTTCAGATATAGTAATTGATAAGCTATTTATGATGTGGTCAAAGTTAAATTTTGTTACTATTTTCAGCCTAAATTTATAGAAAACTAAACTCTCAGTTATTCTGTAGAACTTGATTTCTGAATTTCCATGGAAACTCTTGATATGCAAACCATAATACCTTATAGTATAACATCATCACAAGCAAAAAGCAAAACACATCAATGTCAGTCTTAGCAAGAAATTCAGGTTTTTCTAGAGAGTTTGTGCCACTTAATGAGTCTTTATAGTAGAAGATAGATTTTTATTTCAGTATTACAGTGAAAAAGAGACATACAAGGCAGTATCTCTTTGCAGAGCAGAAAAGGAGGGTGATCCTTCTTGTAGTCACTCCGACACAGGAAGGCTTTTGAAATTCTGTTGCCCTTGGTTCTTGACTCTTCCCTGAAGGCTCATAGGATTGAGGGTAAGTGGCCAACCGCCAGGCCCATCCTCTGGGACATCTGTAGACTTCTGTGTTTTTGAGGTATCTAACCACAGTGGATTTTGCCATCAGTGAGATTGATGAGATGACAGTCCTAGGTGGAGCAATCGGCTTTTGTGGACTTCCTAGGACAGATAGAATCGGACACCTCAATATTCACCTCTACTTTATTATCATTATTATTTTTTATTTTTGGTACCGGGGATCGTCTACTTTATTATTTTTTGCCATAATTGATAAAATATGTCTGTGAGAATTCAGCATTACCTATAAAATAGAATTTTGAAGGAAAGTAAAATTTTTTTAAAAAATTAGTGATTTGATGAGGAAAATCTGTCTAAAAGGGATGTGATATTTTTTGGCTGGCTATTCAGGACTCCTGCCCAAACCATGAAAGTAAACAACCAGGCCATATGGAAATTGGTAGTGAAAGATGTTTCAGATTAGCCGGTCACTCCAGGAGCCTTTGATGTTATGCTGGCTAATGAAGTTGGCTCTTGGAGAGGTTTTTATTCCACTGAACTGCAATTCTTTCTCTGAGAAATTTATATTACATTTTAATACAATTGTCTTGGTTCATACCCTAGGGATTTATTTGAATTATAATTGAATATTGCATTTTTAAGAAGGCTTCTTAATTTATTGCTTCCTTTAGCAAATTTTGCTTGCTATTGTTCCGTCAGAATAATTTAATTTTACATTGGCTAATTTAGCCCATATTAATATTTCCTCTGAAATTCAAATAGCTTGGCAAACAGCTACAGGTGATGAGAAAGAAAACTTTTATAGGGAGTGTTAAAATATTAAATCATAGTGGAATGAAATCTTCAGTCTTTGGAGGTATTCCATTACTTATATTGGATCCTTTCAAGAAAGTCAGCTTGTACTTTAAGCTGGCTCTCCTTTCCTGATACCTCCCCCTGCCCCCTAACCTCCTCCTTCCCAGAAAATGCTTCCAAGATGGCTGCTGCAGTGACAGTGGCAGTGACAGCCCTTGTCAGTGCGACACTACACAAGAAATAACTCTGACATGATGGAACACTCTCCCCTAACAAGACTGCCTGTTTTTCCAAAAAGCTCATATGGAAAAAAGGATGGCATTGGTAAGGGGCCGTGAGGAGTTCAAGGGCACTGTGACTTTGGAAGGGAATGGCCACATAAGGAGCCAGGCCAGCTTCCTTTCTTAATTCATTACCCTTGAGTCTCTTGCCTTGCTGATTACATAGCATCTGGGCAGTTTTCTCTAATTCCAGGTAAAGCTTTACTTTGAAGTGAGTTTGCTTCTGTGGAATTACACAGAAGCGTCAGAGCTGCATCAAAGCTTCCACAGCTGGGAACAAGGCTGAGGCTGGGATTCAAAGGCAAGGCAAAGGGGCAGGAGCTGCTGGTACAAAAAAAAAAAAAAAGGCTCAGCCAATATTTGGGACATAATTACCTTTGTGTCCTGTATTTTTCTTTGCTAAATTATTTTAGATATAAAGTATTTTAAGAGTTCTTCACAATAATCGCCCTAATAGTGACACATGTGGTACACTTCTCTGTACTGAGGAAAGACTTGGATAAGATTTGACCACGGTCATGGAGCTTGAAAGCTGGCTGTAAAAAAAAAAAAAAGGCTCAGCTATGATCAGATAGAGGCTGCTGGATGGGGGAGCCAGGGTGGCCTACTGGCAGGGGTGTCCTTGTGCCATTGGTTGCAGGGGAGATATCTCGGGCCCTCTTTCTCAGGTCCAGTAATTCACTAGAACAGCTCTCAGAACTCAGGGAAGGCACTTCATTTACTCTTTACAGGTAATTGTAACAAATTCAGCTCAGGAATTGCCAAAGAGGCAAGATGACCACCAGGCAAGGTTTAGGAAAAGGGTAAGCTCTTTCCACATATCACCCTCCTAGTGTCAACTCAGAGACCTCCAAACTCCATTATTTAGGGTATTATAGAAATTTCACTCACTGGGCATAATTGGTTATGCCACAGACACTGGTGTTTAAACCCAATCTCCATCTCCTTTATCCTTCCTGGAAGTTGAGGGGTGAGGAGAGAGTTGACAGATTCTAATTAAAACCTGGTCCTATCCCCATCCTGAAGCTATCTAGATGCCCACCAAGAGTTGCCTTTTTAGAACAAAAGACTGTCCTTTCACCCCATAGTTTCTTAGACTTCCATCCTTTGTGGGAAAGCAGTTAAGCTTCATTCCAGGAAAGAAGAGTATCAGATAATTTGTAGTGTATGCTAAAACACCACAGTATTTATTTAATGTTCTTCAGGAGCTACATTGAGGTTGTATGCACATATCTATTTTTCCTAAATCTTTGCCCTTCAATTTCAGAACTTAGTAGTAGATCTTGCTTATGTCAGGTATTATGGTAACGTTCTAGTGATGATTTTCTGATTTCCCTCCTTTCTGCATTTACTTACTTATACTTCTTGTACAGGTGATATTATTTCTCCTATAGTTAGTTATTTATTCACTTATATCATTATAAATACATGGATATTTATGCTAGTCTTTGGGTTATAATTCTGTTTTAACTTTGTAGCTCCAATAGTTCTTGCTTTGCCCTTGTGAGGTTTCTTAGGCTGACTCCTTCTCACCTTCTTTTCCTTGGCATTTCCTTTCTCTCTGGCCCGGTGATTTGCTCCAGGCTTGTTTCATAATATTACAGCACCAACTTCAAATCAGCCATTTCTTCAAGAGTCTGGTTTCTTTTAGTGGAAAATGGAATTAGAAACTAAGATCTGGGTGCTGAGTGTGCTTTCATAGCTGGATTTTCAACCACTTCTGGGCCTGGCAGTGCACAGAGGTAACGTGTTTTCTAATCCATATATACACACAATTTGTTACTTTTATGTCTGTCTGTATATAATTTTAAACAGCCATGAGCTGATCTCAGTGTTTCCTGCTCTAGTCCAGTGCCATAGGGTTCATCTTTATTTTCCTCTGTTGCATATTTATAATTTATTTCTTTGTCAGAGATCTAACTCCCATTATCTACAGTTTACTTGTTTGACTCTAGCATACATGCAAACTACTACTTTTAGAATCTCTAACTCATTTTCCTGTGAGAAACAAATTCAGCAGCTAGAATACAGTGTTTATGTACAGCTTTTATTTTCCTTCTAATAATCAGACAAAACACTGTCTTCCAGAAGTCATTAGATCTCCTTTTGCCCTCTCTGCTCTAGTAATGTTGGGTCCTACATTTTCAGGATTCATTCCCAGTCATTCCAAGTCACCATTCCATCCTGGGATCCCCAGTACCCTGGGTGATTTTGTACATTTACTTCATTTTGTATATGGTACATTTCACTCTGTTTGTTGTACTCCTGTGGTATTCACAAAGGTGTGTAGGGTGTCTCCATCACTGTGGGGCCATATGCACATCACCCGGAAACTTTGTAACCAGTCTTTCCTTCCTAAGCCTCTGATCTGTTTCTGACCCTATCATACTGTGTGTTGTGAAAAGTCATATTAATGGTACTATACAACTTATAGTCTTGTTGATCTTTCACTTAGAAAATTGCATTTCAGATTTGGTCCTGCTGTTGTATGAATTGGTGATTCATTCCTTTTACTGCTGAGTTGTAGTACATTGTCTGGATGTGTCACAGTTCATTCATTCATCTCTTGAAAAATGTTTTGGAGGTTGGGATGATTATGAAAAAAGTTGATATAAACATTTGCTTACAGATTTTTGTGAACTTATATTTTCAGTTCACTTGGGCAGATACCTAGAGATGGGTCAGTTATATGTTTAGTGTTTAAGCATCTGCAAAAGTTTTGTCAATTTATGGCTCAGAATGAACAGAACCTTTCTCTAGTGAGTATTTTGACTTGTTTCCTTTTTAAGCTGACTGCCTTTTCCATTTAATTTTTTCAAAAAATAGTTACTCTTTTGATTATGCACAATTTGTCCCATACTTAAAATCTATTTAGTTATTTGGTGGTAGCATCTAAACAAATTATTTAGGTACCATTTCATCTTTTCTAGCCTTAAAAAACAAGCCCAACCACTATACAAGGATGATAAGGAATACAAAAAAGATAAGAGGAAGCAAACATGGAAAACATGTAGGACATTGGGGATGAAAGCAAAGGACATAGCAATGACTCAGGAGTTTGATGATAAAAGCTTGAATTGTGTAAAAATGTTCAGTGCTGCAGTAGCTAAAAGATGGAAACATTAAGGTTATGAAATCATGCAGGACTGGAACAGTGCAGTTCGATGATCTGAAAATTGATAACAAAAGCTGTAAGAATAATGTATAAAAACAAGTATGATGACTTTTGTATTTGCTTAGATTTTGAGTAGAAGAATGAATTTTCACGTTGGGCTCAGTTGTTTAAATCTAGCTCTAGGCAAAAGTACCAAATATTGTTTCTGTAAGTCTTTCACTGCTATTTGAAATTCTGTCTTTGTAGTGAACTACAGTCACAAAGTATCAGTAGATGACTGTATCTGAGCATGGCTTTGTGGGGTTGGGTGGTTTTAGCCACAAATCATTATAAAGAAGTTGAAGATATTTTTATATTAAATTGATTTAGGAATGAGAAAATGATAGGCTAGTAATTCTGTTTTGGAGAATATATTTCTCCTATTGCAAACTAAATTGTCCTGAAACAGTCCTTTCACATTAGATCAGTGGTTTTAACAGAGTGATGCTGCCTCACTTGGATTGTGTTGAGATTTGTGGATATGTTTTTGGTGATCCCAGTGACAGAGGCCATTGAAGGGCAAGGGACCAGGCTAGAACTCCTGTGATGCTCATGATGTTCGATGGATAGTGCCCTCATGTGTCCCTGAATGTTTCCATAGGTGACAAAACAAAACATACTATTTGTCAATATCTGAATCTTGTGCTCCATTTTAAAAGCAAACACATATTAGATTTTCACTATAATGTTTTAACATACACTGAAAATGTTCACAAACGTAAGTACTCAGCAAATTGAGGAAAAATTGTACTTTTTTTGGTGGGGAACTTTACCAGGAGTCAATCTCTATTTCTGCAGGGCTGTAGTGTTATGGAGCCTCCAGCTCAGCACACCTCTATCTATCTTTATATGCAGCGGAGGTGTGCATATGTGTAGCAGAGGGGATTCGGGTTCATTGTACCAGACTCTTCTTAATTAGAAGAGCATAAAATGTGACAATATCACTGAATTTTATCAATAAAGTTTTTAAAGATATTATCATCTTCTCTGTATTTTTAATAGTATGGCAATATGGTATATGCCATAAAATTACAGATTTAAACTACTCACTTGGGAGGTTGCCTACGGCTTTTTGGGCTTACTCTGAGACTGTGCTCAGAAGTCTACATTTTAATTTTGTCATATTATCTTGGTCCTCTCCCTCTGAAGTGTCAGAAACTGGTCTATTACTTGATATGTGATGGGATTTGAGATAAGGCTATATTTTCTGGGACCCTTTGTGAGTACCATATCCCTTGTCAACACAGGTCATGATTTTGACAATGCATTTAAAAATAAACCTCATTATTTCTGGTAGTGTCGTATATGTTTTTTCTTCACTTTAACAGTGTAGTTTGTCTTGAAACTTTAGTAAAGATTAATTATTCTTTCTCTTATCACAAATTAGCCTTATCTGTTGTTACTTCTTAGCATTTTTGACTTTTTAAAGTTTAACTGAATATTTTAAATTCTAATATTTCAACTTTTTAAATAGAAGTATAACAAGCTGGGTGTGGTGGCACATGCCTGTAATCCCAGCACTTGGGAGGCTGAGGCAGGATGATTACTGAGAATTCGAGACCAGCCTGGGCTACACAGTGAGTTAGTTCCAGGTCAATCTCAACTACACAGTGAGACCCTGTCTCAAAAAACAAAACAAAAATAAATAAATAAATGTGTGTGTGTGTGTGTGTGTGTGTGTGTAAAAATAAATTGAAGTATAGCATACATAGTAAAGTACACATGTCTTTTTTTGGTACTGGGGATCGAACTCAGATCCTTGCATTTGCAAGGCAGGCAGTGGAACTGCTGAGCTAATTCCCCTGCCCTAAGTACACATTTTAAGTGTACAATTTAAGTGTACAACTCATCGAATTTTTCAATGTTTTATTACCACCATTTTCAGAGGAAAGCTGAAAGAATTGTGAAATGATCTTACACCACCTAGATTCTTTGGCTCACATATCTCTGTATTCATCTCATCACGTGTCTGTCCATCTCCCTGTCTCTCTAGTCTTCCCCTATTCCATCTTATTCTTTTGATGCATTTCAACCTAAACTGCAAACATCAGTATAGTTTATCCCCCAGTACTTCATATACATATATTAGAGGTCAGTGTCTGTTTGGTTTTTGACATAACATTTGCACACTATGAAATACATAATTTAAGTGTGCATGGATTAAGTTTTATGGATGGCATACATCTTTGTCTGGTGAACCCCCTAAAGGTAATAAATATTACTATAATCCAGCCAATTTTCCCCTGTGCCCCTTTTCAGTCAACCTGTCCCCAACTCTAGGAGGAAACTACATAATACAAAATTTAGCTTTGGCTTGTGGGTTTTTAAATGGCCTTGAAACCCATGAGTGGAGACCACAGGATCAAAACTATTTTATAATGCTACTTTGATGTTATTTTCCCTTCTTTTTCTCAGCTCTATTAATGGGGCTTTCCTGGTGCTACTGGGGCATTTTTGTTTTTCCACATCATATTCTCCCATCACCATCTTTCCCCTCTGCCCCTTCCCCTTAGTTTCACATTTGAAGGGAGTCAGTGTATATGATATATTTTGTCATTTTGTATTGTATTGCTCTTGCTCCAAATTTCTTCAATCCCAGTGAGACTGAGGAATTAAGACTTTAAAACATGATCACCACCTTAGTCCTACTGGACACAATAAACAACAGATATTTCATCATGTCTCCTTTACTCTGCTGCAGTGAAACTTGCAGCCTACACATACAACTTTTAAAAAAATCATTACAATGTCCTAGCCTTGATATAAAGAAATAAAAGAGTAATTCATAATGAATATGTATTTTAATATGTAAATTGAATGTAGAAATAGATATGAGAATCCAGCTGTCTTCTCTTAAGCCAAACATTAAAGAGAGTTTCAAAAATGTAAAACGGTACTTTTCTGTTAACATTTTTTTCATTTTGGAAAATACAATTATTTTTATAAGTATGTTATATATGTAAACATGTAGTTTACCATTGTCATTTTAATAAATTATGAATATTTTATGTCAATTTAAGATTTAATATGCTAAATTGTTTTGTTTTGTTTTTTGTTTTTTGAGTCAGGGTCTCACTATGTAGTTGAGACTGACCTGGAACTCACTATGTAGCCCAGGCTGGTCTCGAACTCACAACGATCCTCCTACCTCAGCCTCCCAAGTGCTAGGATTACAGGCGTGCACCACCATGCCAGGCTAATATGCTAACCCAGGCTGGTCGAACTCACAACGATCCTCCTACCTCAGCCTCCCAAGTGCTAGGATTACAGGCGTGCACCACCATGCCAGGCTAATATGCTAGATATTGATGATATAAACAACATATATCAAGGATGTAGGGAGTTTAACATAATTGTAATCTTATAGCGTATGAGACTACTGAGATCACAAGTTTGTGAGCCACTGGTTCAGCCTATACTAAACCTTTTTATATAGAATGTCCAGGAGTCTTTGGTTAAGGCTCATTTCACTCAGTGTTTCTCAAATTCGTCCCTATTTTTTGTATGGATGTGGTTGATTGATCTTTTTTATCAATAAATAATATTACATTGTATGAGAAGACCCACAGTCAATGAACTTTTAAATATACACACACCCATGAAAACACCATTGTTATTAGTTTCTTTCCTCTTATTGCTGAAATACCTAGCACTCAGAGTTAGAAAAGAAGGGGTTTAATTGGCTTACAGTTCATAGAGGTTTCAGTCCATAATCAGCTGGCTCCAAGGCAGGGATGACAGGCATGACAGAAGAAACAACACGGCACACACAAGACAGCAAAGGTAACAAGAGAATTACCAGTGTCTACCTGCCTTTTATGTTGTTCAGACTACTTAGGGCAATGAGCATTCACACCCTAGCATTGCTTTATGAATCAATTCCAGCTTCACACATTCTAGATCAAGCCTGTGACCACATGAGACTTTGGGGGGTCATCTAGACTGAAACCGCAACAACCATCAGATCAAGTATGAAATATATTTATTATTGCCTCTGCTCCCGGTGGGTAACTTCTTCTGCATGAATGTATATCACATGAATGGGATTGTGAAGAGAGTGTTTTTGTGCAATGTTATGCTTGTGAAACTCAATGGTGTGGTTGCATCTTGTGATTTTTTATTTTTTTTTGTACTTCTAACACTCATTTATGTTCTGGTATCTATCTGGACCTGTGCTTTTTCATCTTACTGAACTTGCACAGAGAATGGCTTTTAATCTTCTTTTATTTCCACATCCATACATATTTATTATAAGAAGGTGAAGCATCTAGTGACTTCATTATGCTTCTAGTATAGTCAGCTTAAGAATTTACATATTGAAAGGCATAGTCATTATAAATTGCTTACTTTTATTCTTCATATCATGTTAGAGTATTATATTGGTATTTTAAAATTATATGTAAAGGTTGGTTATTTTATCTATGAATTTCATTTCTGGAGAGTAAGGGGTCATTATTAAGTATTTTTTATTAAAGGGGGCATGAATCCCACAGGACTGAGACTTTTTTCTTAGATCACATATTAAAGTACTGAATTTGATTCGATTATTGTCCAATTTGGTTTGCATTTAGAATCATGGAAAGAATTAAGTTCATTAATGGAGGTTCCACCATATTTATTCTCTTCTTAATTACTGTCCTCACAAAAACATAAAACCTAGTAACAGTAGCAATACAAAGAATCATTTGCATGATAAGAACATGTTTTTAATAAATGTGTCATTTATTTTAAGTATGGCATTTTCTCAGGGGATAACATTTTGGCCAGTTGTTCAGCACATTCAATGATGAGTAGAAATTTCATATTTGAGGATTGACATCTTGAATTGTGTGCAGACTTCTAATAGTGATTTATAGAGGACATTATTTTTACTGTATATGATCACATTTATCTCCTTGATTCTCATTTGCGTTAGTTAATATTTAGCAAGAAAACTAGCTGTTCATTTTTCTCAGTCTGAACACTTTCTAAATTTATGCCTCAAGAAGTTTATTCCAAGAAAATGATTTGAACATCATTAATTTTATTATCTTATTTTTTACCTGGGAAATAAGCAAAATGGCACCAGAAGTAAGGTCTCTGGAGTTAGACTACCTTCATTTTAACTCAACTCTACCAGACAAGTGACTTCTTTACTTAAGTTGCTTTATCTATAAAATGGATGATTCTGTCTGCCTGATAGTGCTAGCTATTCTTACTTTTAGTGCTGCTCTCATTATTAAGTAGAATAATATGATGTGAGATATTTTATAGTGTTTTTAGTAAACTTAGTAATTAATGAGTAGTTTGGGGGTTTTATTGGCTATTACGATTTTAGAAATACTGAATGACTGTAGAAATGTTCATAAATAATAGGATTGAGTTGTTTCCTGTGATGATAGTTTTGGAATTTGTTTTTTGGTAGACAACAAATATTTACTATTATATACGGATACTTGGAAATTAATGATACACATAATTGTTACTCCTTAGAGCAAGCTCATACCATTGCCTACATAATATACCCAAAGATTGTTATATTTAAATTCCACAAAAGAGAAGTAATTATGTCACATGGAACACCAGGTTTATTGTCTACTAATAATCATAAATAAAGGATAAACCACATGACTAAAGATGGAAAGGAAGTAGAGGAAATTTGGGGGGAATTTTGAAGGAAATAGAGTGGCCACCAAGAGAAGTCTTTTTCTAAGGACAGGAGGCAAAGAGGTATACCATTAGAGTAGGTTAGGCCTTTGGGTAGAGTTGGGAGATTTGTAAGATGGTTGTTCAAGCTTTGGCACTGACCTCTAAATTTACCTAGAGGCTTCGTAGAGACAGCTTGCGACTATTGCTGAAGTGAAGAAAAACAAGAGTAGTTCAAAAATGTATTAAAATGCAACAAAGTGATGTCAAAACCTAGTATGAGAATATGTAAGACTTTTTTTCATTTTCCGCTATTTTTATTGCAATTACTTATTTTAACACAAAATGAAAATCCTAATAGCTAACCACTTACATAGTACTTACTATATGCCATGTACTATTCAGAGTCTGAGTAGTTTACATATAAAAACTCCTTCTATCCTGCCAACAACCTAGAAGCTAGGCACTGTCTTCCTCCTCACTTTATATGACAGGAATCAAGGCAGTGAGATGCTACAGGTTTGTGATTAGGAGGAGGAACTGTTTCTGAACTCCAAGTCTATATTCTTAATTACTCAATTACGACATGTGGTGCCAACAGACAAAATCTTTGGAGTCATCTAGAAGGAAACAAAAATATAGTAGAACCAAACTATAATTTTCTTTCTTCTAGGACTTTGTTATAAAATGACATCTTAGCCAAGCAAGGAGAGATGATGATTGAACATTTGCTTTAAGCTAGTTACTGTCTTCAGACATTTCTATCACCTTCTTTTAATCCTCATGCCTCTAACCGGTGAGAACTGTTTGTATCACCCTGTTTACACACATGGAAGCCAGAGAACCTTGATTTTCCTAAGGTCATGCAGCAAGTAAGGGTGGCAGCACAATGCCACCATGGTCTCTTGATTTCATGCTAGCCGTCATTTATGTCTCATTTATGCTTCAGGTTGTTACTTTTAACAACTGGCTCTTTAATTACATTTACTTTTATCTTCATAAAGCAGCTGTGAATGTAATAGCAAAAATTATTTTCTACTCCTGAGTTTCAACAAAGAACTTGTTGCCTTCAAGGATATGTCAGAGGGTGGCCCTTCCCTACATAAGGTAGAGAGTAGTGGCCCCCAGTGCTCAGATACAGTACTGTGATGCCTACATACAGCAGTTTGGCATGCAGTCACAATGCTGGTGTTTTCTCTGGGTGCCCTATTTGTGGTTTCTGTGAAGTTTTGATTAGTTGAGCTTTTAATGGAAATTTAAAATTTTGAACTCACTGTAATGCACTTGTAAAAAATAATACAGAGAGAATAATATTATAGTAATAATCATTCTTGTATCCTTTTCACAATTTCCTGCAATAACATCTTATAAAACTGTCCCATAATATTACAGGGAGGATATTGATGTTGAAACAGTACACCAATCCTACATAGATTTCCTTAGTTTTACTTGTACCCATAGTGTGTGTGTGTGAGTGTGTGTGTGTGTGTGTAGGTCTAAGTAATTTTATCACTTGTGTAGGTTTGTATGTCCTTACACAGTCATACACAGAATCATTCTGTCACTTAAAGGACCCTTCCTAGTACCCATTTCCTCTTTAATACCACCTCAGCTCTCTCCAGGCCCCCACAGCATGAACCTGTTCTCCATTTCTATAATTATTTCATATCAAGAACATTATACAAATAAACTGCATAACATAAGGTCTCTTGAGATTTTCCCCTCAGTATAATTCCCTTGCAGTCCATTTAAACTTTTGTGTATATTAATAGTTTATTCATTTATATTGTTAAATAATTTTCTGTCATATGGATATGCCACAGTTTGTTGACCCATGAATTTCTTGTAGGACTTGTGGATTATTTGTGTATTTAGATTATTATAAATAAAGCTGCTATGAGCATTCATGTACAGGTTTTTTGTGTGGACTTATGTTTTTATTTCTCTGGGGTAAATATTCACATGTGCAACTTCTGTCTTGTATGGTACTTGTACATTCAGTTTTTAAAGAAATTGCCATGGTGCTTTCCTGGGAGGCTGTTGTATTTTATTTCTTACCAGCATGTGTGAGTGGAACAAAGAGGCTTCCCTCGTGGTACTTGTGGTTAGGTCAACCCTTGCTGCTGCTTCCAGCTGCTGTGTGGCTTGGTGAAGTCTCAGGACTCATGGGGGAGGAAGATCCTTTTTCTGGCTACTAATTCTACGTGGGCTCCTGACTGATCCCCTTGACTGTGCTTCCTGGCTTGCCCTCCGATGTTGATGGGACCACTGCTGGATCCAGATGAGGACTGGGATTGCAGGGCTGCCTTCTGTAAAATATCAGCCCTGAATCATGTCTTCTGTTTGGTGGGTGGGGAGTGAGCTGTTCAGATGCTCTGCCACTATCTTCCTTCATTGCCGAGGTCCCTACCCAGTTCACCTGCTTGTTCACAGTATGCACTTATTATTGTTCATGGGTCTCTGGGTCAGCTGTGTACCTTTTCTGGCTGTGGCTGCTCTCAGGCAGGTGTTTGTAGTTGATGGCAGGTCAGAGAATGGATCTACTGATGTAAACTAGACTCTCCTGTTTTGAGATCACTTGGCAATAGGCCAATCTAGGATAACCTCAACTTGAACAGTCATGCCCTTCCCTTTGGTTTCTCTGGTCCTTCGGCAAGCCACCATGTGCTTGTTTGTGCAGCAGGTGCAGGGTGCTAGAAGGGTGTGGAAGTGCCCAACCCCTTGGGACTTGACTTAGAACTAGCTAACTATCCTTCAGCATCACTGCATCGGAAACAGAAAGTTACAGGACCAGCCAAGATCCAAGGGAAGGGGAATAGACTCTCATACTTGAAGAACATTAAAGTCCTGCAAAGAGCACAAAAACAGAGAAGGGTGAAATATCGGGGCTATTTTTGAAGTACCTCACCCTCATTGTTGCCCACATGTATGTTGGGTTAGTCTGTTGGGGTCCTGAATGACTTTGGCTCATGTGGGGGTTGGGTACAGAAACTGAAATCCATGATGCTTTGCTTTGTGGAGTGGATTTTTTAAATTCACTCATTTTTGAAAAGCAATATGCTTTATAGTCTTCAAAAGGGTGTCTTTATCAGATTATTTCTTGATATTGTTTTGCAAGTATTCTAACAGAAGTATGTGTGGCAGCTTTTTTTTTCATTTCTTATTGTGACAAAAATATATAGTTTAAAATTTACCATCAGAACTATTTTTGAACGTATAGTTCAGTTCTGTTGAGGATATTCATATTGCTGTACAACTATCACCACCTTTTCCTCCCTGGAGCTCTTTTCATCTTGCAGAATTGAAAGTCTACATCACCTTGATTGAACAATAATTCCCCATTTTCTCTGTTTCTAAGTCCATGGCTACCGCCTATTTCCTATCTCTGTGGTTGTAACTACTCTGAGAACCCCGTATTTGTGGGCTCATACAGTGTTCTTTAGAACTCACGTAGACGGGATAATTCAAGGTGGTTTTTTATGTGACTGGCTCATTTCACGTCTTTCACATAGAGCTTTCAAGGTTCATCCACATTATATCGCCTTTCAGCATTTCCTTTGTTTTTAAGGCTGACTGGTGAAGAGACATCTGTCCATCATCTCACTACTCCTTTTCTATACAGCCTGCAGCTTCTTTGCCTTTCATTCTCTGCATTACTGTCTTCCTTTGTGTTTAGTTGATGTTTTTGGGTTTTTTTCCTCATTGAGTTTATTGGTACATTTTAGGTATACAGTACAGTTACATTCATTATTGGGATCTTGTACCTTTACATGACAGGTCTTGGTTCTCATTTTTTCCCCTTGTCCTGGCTCTCCCTTCACCCCTCCTCTCCTCCCCTTTTACAAACACTTAATTTCCATTTTTTCATTTTCTCATATTTTTTTCTTTTCCCTTATTAGCTTTCCCCTACCCTTCCCACTTTCCCTACACCTTTAGCCCCTTTCTTCCTATTTTACATTGTCTATTATATCATTAGGATCTTATGTACTATTATAGTTTATTCACACCAGAGAAACTATTCAGTATTTGTACATGTGTGACTTATTTATTTCACTTAGGAGTATATCCTCAATATCCATTTTCCTATGAATGAATCTAATTTCTCATTCTTTATGACTAATATTCCATTTCATAGAAAAATCACATCTTCTTTATCCAGTTTCCAACTGATGGGCAAATGGGCTGTTTCCAAGTTTTAGCTATTTCAAACTGTGCTGCTATAAACATAGATGCGTATATATCTCTGTGATATGATTCTTTTAATTAAAATCCAAGTGGATTAAAGATCTAAATATTAAAACAGAAACACTAAACTTGCTGGAAGATAATTTAGGCAGAACTCTTGAAGACATTGGCATAGGAAAAGACTTTATGAACAAATCCTTAGTAGCATGGGAACTAGCAGAAAGAATCAACAAATGGGATCTCATCTTATTAAAAAGCTTCTGCACTGCAAAAGAAACCATCAACAGAACTAAGAGACAACCTACAATGTGGGAAAAAAATTTTACCAGCTGTTCCTCAGACAAAGGACTATTATCTAGAATATATAAAGAACTCAAAACAATCAGCCCCCCCCAAACATAAAGACCTAATTCAAAACTGGGCATCTAAAATGAACATTTCTCAGACAAAGAAGTAAAAACAGCAAGTAAATATGTGAAAAAATGTTCCACATCACTGGTCATTTGAGAGATGCAGATGAAAACAACACTGAGATTCCACCTCACCCCAGAAAGAATGGCTGCTATCAAGAAATCAAACAATAACAAATGTTGGCAGAGTTGTGGGGAGAAAGGAACCCTTCTCCATTGTTGGTGGGAGTGCAGACTGGTGCTACCACTATGGAAATCAATATGGAGATACCTCAAAGATCTGGGACTAGCGGTTCCGTTTGACCCAGCCATCGCTCTGCTGGGTATCTTTCCAAAAGAATTAACAGTTGATGTTTTGTAGTGAAATGTTTTAATTTCTCTCATTTAATTTTGTTTACATTTTATGTGTTCTCTTTGTAGTTACCATGGGAATTACATTTAATGTCCTGAAGTTATACATGGTAATTTGTCCTTACACCAGCAAATCCTCAATATCATGCAAAAACACTGGCCATTTGTATCTCTGTCCCCACTCCTTGTAGTTGTTGATTTAAAGAAAATCCCATCTTTGTATCTTATGTGTCCAAAGACATAAACTAATAATTTTTTAAAAATGTATTAACTTCCTAAATGATATAGAAAACAAACTGTGATTTTATAAGCCAAAGCTACAATAATACTAGCTTTTAGACTAAAATATGATTTTTAAACTGTATAAAAATCTGAAATCATATAGGAAAGATCTCTAATTGCAAACAGTTGCTATAGTACAATTAGCTTTTATAATTGCCTGAGTGCTTACCTTTACTGAGATCTTTATTTCTTCATTTGACCTTAAGTCCTTTCATTTCAGCCTGAGGGATCTCTACAGCATTTCCTGCAGGGCAGGTCTACTGGTGATAAATTCCATAGGTTTTTGTTCTTTTTTCAGTCTAACTTTAAATGACTTCATTTCTTCCTCAATTTTGAAGGATAGTTTTTCCATATATATTATTCAGTTGCAGAATAGTTTGTCTTTTCACAATGATTACATTGACCCACCACCTTCTTTTTTTTTACATTAATTTTATTGGTACATTTTTTATATTCATAATGATCACATTTATCATAGGGAATTTGTACCTGTACATAATATATCTTAATTTTTTTCTCATTCCTCTTCCCTTTTTTCAGTCCTTTGCACTGCATTTATAAAACTTTGTTTCAATTGTTTTCCTTCCATTCTTTTTTATTTTTTATCTCTAGTCTCCTTTTTTACCCCTCCCCTTCCCTTAGTCCCCTTCCCATATGAACAGTTTCTTCCTACTGCCTAATGTCTAGCCTCCATTTTGGTCCGTATTTACCCTTTGGGTTTCTCACACAAGAGAAACAATACAACATTTAATTGTGTGTCACACTTATTTTACTTAAAATTATGGTATCAAGGTGCATCCATAACCTAAAAATGTCCCAAGTGTATCCTTCTTTATGGCAGAGCAGTACTCCATTGTATATAAAAACCACATTTTCTTTTTCCATTCATCAGCTGATAGGCACCTGAGCTGTTTCCAAAGTTTCTGATGAGAAATCTGGATAATTTCATTGCTGATTCCCTGTATGTGATGAGTCACTTCTGTTTTACTGCTTCTGTGACTCTCTTTGTCTTCAGAGAGTTTAATTATGTGTCTCAGTGTGAATCTGAGCTTTTTTTCTTTAATTTTATTGGTATATTTAATGTATACAATATGATGACATTCATTGTTGGAAATCTGTACCTTCACATAGTCAATCCTGGTTCTTAATTTTCCCCACTCACCTGCGCTCCCTTAAATCTCTCCTTCCCTCCATGTCTGCAAAGACTGTTTCCATTATTTTTCATTTTCTCATATTAATTCCATTCCCTTCTTTCCTTCCTCCTACCCCTCCTATTTCCCCTAACCCTTTCCCTTTTCTTCCTATTTCACATTATCTGTTATACCTTTTAGTCCTTTGAGTCTGTTTGAGAAGCATCTTGGATCTTAATTTCTATGATTTTTATCAAATTTGAGTAGTTTTTAGCCATAATTTTTTCAACTATTGTCTCTCTTTCCCATTTCTTCATTCTCCTTTCCTGCTAGGATTCCCACAATACAAATATTTTTCTGATTGATGGTGTTTCACAAATTTCTTAATTTCTTATACTCTCTTTAAAAACTTTTTTTTCTTTATATTACTGAATTTAACCATTTCCTTTTACCTATCCACAAGTTCATTGATTCTCCTGCTTTTGGATTCCTTAGGTGAATTTTTCTCTTCAGTTATTCTTACCTCTAGAATGTCTTTTTGGTTTCTTTTCAGGTTTTCTATCTCTTCATTGATATCTCTTCATTGATATTTATTTCATTCAGAGATTATTTTCTTGACTTTCTTCACTTCTTCCGTTGGTTCTTTTAAGATATTTAAGAGAGTGTTTTAAAGTCCTTTCTTTGTCTAGTAGATCCAACATAGGGTCTTTTTCAGGGACAGTGTATATTGGTTAGTTTCTTGTTTCTTTTGCATTCTCACTTCTTTGAATGCCTTGTGGGTTTGTCATTGTTGCTGTTTCTAGAAGTGAACATTTGAATATAATAATGTGGTATCTGAAAATAAGATTCTTTGCTTTACCCAAGGATTGTGTTTTTCCCTTTTTTTTTTTTTTGCACAAGGTGTAAACTTAAGATCTTTTGAGTCTTTTCTGAGCAATCACTTAATGAACTTTCCTATATATGCAGTTGAATATCCGGATGTTAATATGTTTCCTAAAAGGGAAAAAGAAGTGAAAAGAGAAAGTACTTAGGCTTCACATTCCTTAGCAGTTGCTCCAGCTATGTGGAAAAGGGGTTACAAAGTGGGTGGAGTACAACAAGAAAGATTGCTGGCCTGTTGGTCATCACAAACACAGTCAGAAACACATCTGACTTTTGCAAGGCAGGGGACTTTTTGCTTACCCTGGCTCCCGCAAACTGTGTGCAAGCTATTCCAGGAACTGTGCACCACTGCTTCCCAAGGGATTACAGGGTAATGGGTGGATGCTCCTATACAAAGGCCTGAAATTGACTGAAATTAGCTGCAGTTTGCACCCCAAGCTTTCCATGGCTTCCTCCAGAGTTCCAGAATAGTAACAGAGCATAAATTCTGTCAGTGTCAGTTTTGTCCAGGAGGGAGACAGATTCTTGGTGCTTCCTGCCCCATTGTCTTGCCTGAGTCACCCTCTGTATCATTTTTATATTAGAGCTGTATTTCCAGGTCTGTTCTTTGTTTCTGAATTCTACTCTTGTTTAGTTAATTTGTGGTTTTAGTTAAGCCTCCTTAGAGTCTTATAAACCGTGATGTGATGTGATGTGACTACTCCTAATGGGACTGTTAAGGAATCACACTCTCTCCTATGTGAGGGGACCTTTGGTTTCTGTGGCAGGTCCACTGCAGTGGCCCATCTGTGAGGACTGGTGCTGGCTGACATGGGGTCAGTGCTGACAGGAGTCCTACTCATGCACTGCCACTGCTCTGCAGAAGAAAGTCACCTTCCCTTATTCTTTTTCTCCATTATTTAGAGAATACTTTATTAGTTTCTCTAATCAAACCCATGTAGATATGACCTTACACATTTAATACAGTGCGTTACCTTTGTGCTAATGGAAAAAAATAAAAAAATTTTTAAATTAACATTTCTAAAACCAAATATGGCTGTCAATTTCTGTACAATGCCAACTCAACACAGTAAATTGGGATAACTTTTTCCAAAGTTGACAACACAGTTAAAGTTTCCAAAAATTCAAATTATATATGTGTGTGTGTGTGTATATATATTTATATTTATATAAAAAGATCAATAATAGTAGTATGTTATGCATCAATAGCAGCAACAGCTTTTCTAGGTTCTGCAGTCATCTGAACAAAATTATACACATTAAGCACATTCCATTAAAAAAAACAAAAACAAAAAAGAAAAGAAAAGAATAATATCCAGAAAACAGCAAAGTTCTGTTGCTGTTGTGGTACCTGGTACCATTTTTTTTTTATTAGCATCTTAATCATCATCTGGAAAGAGAACATTCTAAAAATAGCTCTGATAAAGCACGGTCATTCCTACGTATCATAAAGCAGGTACAAGATATTTTACGTTCATAGAGGTCTGATGTAGTACCATCCTACATCAATAATACTAGAATCAGTTTTGATTTGAAATTTGTTTTGTCTTCAAATAAGATTCCTACCCCTGTTTTTTTCTAGGCTCCTGTCACATGGAGAATTGTTTTCTATCCTTTCACTTTCAGTCTATGGGCTTCTTTTTGCACTAGGTATGTTTCTTGTATACAGCATATTGTTGGATTTTGCTTCTTATTCCATTTTGCCAGTCTGTTTCTCTTGATTGGTGAGTTGAGGCCATTGATATTGATGGTTATAACTGATATGTACTGACTTATTATTGTCATGTTATTGGCCTTTTGTTGATTCTTTTTACTTTTTCACCTTCTTTTAGTTTCTTGCCTTGCCTATTTGATTTGCTCTGTTGGGCCTCATGGTGTTGTTGAAGAGCAAGAAGCAATTTAAATATGTTCAGGGACCATTTTCATCTTCAGAATTAAGCATTATTTTAATCTTACATCATTGCCTTTTCTCTTTTACTTTCCTTTTTAGTTTTTTTTAGGATTCCCTATTTTTAATGTTCATACAGAGATTTCTTTAACTGAAATACTGAATAATATCTCTAGTGTGAAAAACTATAATAGTACACAGGATCCTAATGAGATAATTAATAATGTGAAATAGGAAGTAAAGGGCTAAAGGTGTAGGGAATGTGGGAAGGGTGGGGGAAAGGTAATAAGGGAGAGGAAAAAAATATGAGAAATTGAAAAAATGGAAATAAAGTGTTTGTAAATGGGGAGGGGAGGAGGGGGGTGAAGGGAGGTCAGGGACAAGGGGAAAAAGTGAGAATCAAGACCTATCATGTAAAGGTACAGGATCCTAATAATGAATGTAACTGTATTGTATACCTAGATTGTACCAATAAACTCAATAAAAAGGAAAAAAAAAGAAAATCACCTTCACAAAGGTTCAGTCTGTGATTTTGGAATTACCTGGGTCACTGTTCTGTATATGCTGGGTTTCAGTATATACAGGTTAAAATAGAGGTTTTGAAACAGTTCAGGATATTTGTTTTTGTGAATCCCCAATAGCCTCTCTCTGTGGTTTTTACCTTCCTGGCTTCTGTAAATGGGGCCGTATGCAATTGTTATTGTGTAGCTCAAAAGCAGTTCAGTATGGCAGCTGTACATGGTTTAGCCTGGTGCGGCACATTTCACCTGATACGAGCAGTGGCTTTCAATGTGTCCCTTTCTCTGCTTTCCACAGAAGCTTCTTTCACTGACTAGAGATCATACTCTTTCCACTTTCCATTTTGGGCATTCATGCTGATGTTTTCAACATAGTTTTCTGCTTTTGTAACATTTTCTATTTATTATTACCTCTTTAAATGAAATATTATTTGATTGAAGTCTTCTCTCTCCCATAGCATAATTCAGGTTCATGTGCAGAATGCCCACCTTATGTTTTCCACAATGTTCTTCCTTACCTGCTGTTCAGAAAGCCAGGTGCCAGGCACTTGGGTCCTGAGTATGGTGGTAACATGCATATAGTCTGTGCTTAGTAGATGCCTGTTGAATTAATATGTGAGTGAAATAGAGAGAACAAAGGCTTTGAAGGAGTTTTTAGTCTTCAAAAGAGAGGAATTTGTAAGCAGATAGTTTCGGTTAAGTGTGTAAAGGACAATAGATGTGCATACATTGAGCTTGGGAACATTGTGGAGACATTTGTTTTCGTGTGCATTATGTCCACATTCTGCTTCCCAACTACACACTAACACAAGCTTCTGTCAGGTTTATGTTTGGGTAATTTAAAGGCTGTATTACTATCATCTGAAAAAAATGTGCAGGTTTCTCAATCTCATTTGACATTTCCAGCTCAATATGAGGCATCCACTTTTATGTAACAGTTTTCTGATGAAGGCTGTCCTTGGTGCCTCGCAGGCTTGTTGTGAGACTTGAATAGGAATAGCATGGGATTGTGTATAAACCACTGTGTAACTGCCACAGCTGTTAATTACTGCCCACAGTAAATGACCTGAAAAATAACTCCTAAATGGAAAAATATGTTTTGCTTTTTGTGGAAGAAATAAAAGATACCTAAATTTTTTCCCAGTAAAATTCTTCCCCAGACAAAGATGAATCCAGAATAGACATTTAACAGAAATTGACCTTGGTTTTTGTTATAACAACCTAAGATGTCAGACAGTAGTCTAAGAAAACCACCATATAGTTGAAACTTCTCAAAATCTCCATGGTAACATGCAAAGCGCTGTATTACAGGGAACTTTGTATACCTCCATGGACTCTGATCTAGTAAAAGGGACCCACCACTGTTCCCTACACACTATTGCTCATTTTCATCCATGCTTCTTCAATGTCTCAGACACCTGCTTCCTCATTGCTAATCATGGTGGCATTTTTCTCTAAAATCTATTTCATAATGTGTACTATCTGATTTTGCTCTCTACTCTCTTGACACTTACATAGGATGAGATAAAGGTGTCACTGTAGGGCTGCAAAGCTTATTATGATAAAGGGACTTGAGACATAAAGTGAATACTTTAACTGCAAACCTGAAAAAAACACAGGTTTGAACTTCAAGCGACTTTCATCTCACCCTTTGTATTTGGATGTTTGTGCACTAATTTCCACTTATAAGGGTACTGCTTGATAGGTATTCCTAAGCCTTTTACAGACAGTCTAATGTTTGAATAAGACTTTATAGCTGTGAAAGTATTTACTCATATAATCCAGTTTGATTTTCACCTTGTGAGACTGTCGGGGGCAGGTGTTCATCATTTTATAGTCAAGAAAGTATCCTCTGGGGTGGGTTAGCCAAGCCAACAGTTGAGCTAGAATAAAAACCAAGGCTCTTGACCCTGATGCCTGCTGTGGAACTAGGTACAGCCTTAGTAAGGGCCCAGGACCTCCGTCAGCCATGTCCCTTTGCAGGTATTGGTCTATTTAGCTTCAACCCCAGGGAGGGGATCCAGAGATTTTTTTATTGACCACCAGTTTACATCTTTCAGTGCCATCCCATGATGTATATAAATATCATTTCACGATGGTTACTGTAAGTTAGGGAACTTTACAAAAAATTTATCCTTAAATTGTTGCTAAAAATATATAGCAATTATTAAAGGACATATGTGGTCTTTTCTTCCTCCCCTAATTCTAAGCAGTAAAAGCACCAGCTCTTTCTGAAAAAAGATCAGCAGGAAATGATGGACACTGTTATTTGGTAGCTGACATTTCCTAACATGGTTTTATTTTACATAAGTAGTTTGGAGTCTTTTTCGATTATTCTCTTGTCTTCTTTTCAGACAAAGTAAATGTTTTTTGCTCCTAGAAATCAAGCAATCCTACACATTTTCCATGCCATTGTCATCACTGTCTTGGTAACAACCAGGATGAAAACCTTCCTTCCTTAAGCAAATTTTGTTTGCCCTGTAAAGAAAGGTTAACCTGAAGCTGGAATTGTATTTACTAACATCAGTCCATATTTTAGTAGCACCTTCTTGAAGAAAATATGTCAGTACGAAAAAGCAAGGTAGCATTATATTTTAGAAAAGCCTCTCATGGCTTCGATTTAAAAATAATGCTTTTGTTAAGTGGCTTAGCTTTGAACAGAAAGCCTCCTTGAGAATCCCTATTTCTCACTGCATGGTTCTTTAATTGTCTGGGTTCAAGTTCATGTTTTTACCTTTTTATAGCTGACAAATATATACAGAGAATGTTTTTGTTTCATCTAACAGTTATTTCTACACAACAGAAAAGGCAGCATGCAGACATATATTTATGCATAGACAACATGAGTGTATTTTTTGTGTTTCCTTACAGGACAGTCCTTCACATATGTTTCTAGCAGTCTGAAGTATATTTAGATCAAACATGAGTCTACCATGATCCATAAACTAAAATATACTTAGTCTTAACAGAGTAGACTTGGTGGAACAGCTGACTTTAACCATAAGCTTAAACAAAATGATGAATTCATAATTATTTAATGTAAACTGAATAAGGTTGAAGGGCCCTGTGGGGTCAATTATTTTAAAATGCTTCAATAATTATACATTATAGACCGTCTTTCCAGTAAAAACTCTATACAGATGGGAGGCTCACTGGCAGCCCTGTAAAGTACCTAAATGGTTTCAGACTAAAGAATCTGTTAGTTTTGTAGGTTTAACATCCTTGACACCTAATAGAATTTGGGATTCCATTGTAGCAGCAGCATTTATTGCATGACACTTTAATTGAATGCCTTAGAGTAAAATGAAATTAACAAAGACAGTATTAAATTATGGATGTTTCTTTTTTATCATTTCGCTAAGAACTTAGCAGAGTTCCTTTTCTAATTATATTATTTTAAATTGATTGGTATGAAAAAATAAACACTATCTTTAGGAGTAGGTATACCATCTGGTGCAAGGAATTCTGAATTGGATGAGGATGGAGTTGGAGTTGGCCAAGTTGTCTCTCCTAAGCTTCAGAAAGCAGTTACATTAGGACTAGAGTAGTTTAAAAATGGCCTCCAATAAATCCCCATTCTTGACTGGTTGAGGGCCAGCCAGCTCTGTCTTCTGTGTTGCAGCTACCAGAATTACAAATGATCTGAAAGACAGATGGGAGGCATTGCACAGGAGTTGATTTTGGTTACGGAGTCATGCTCTTTTTAGTGTGGCAAAAACAGAAGACTATATGTTTTAAAATCAAAGACAGACCTCTTCCAACCTCTGTATCTGAAGAGTGAAAGGAGAAGACAATACTTTTAAATTATGCCATGTATTACAGATCAGTTACTGCCCCTCAAGTTGAGTCCTGGGCTGTCACGTTGCCATCCTATAACTGTGTTTACTTATCCATGCAAAATAGTGAGATAAGTAGCCCTTGAACAGTTGCGGTATCTATTTCTAATAATGACATGGATCTCCTTATCTGGGATCATTGTTGCCAGGTATGGAACACAAATGTGGGCACTTCCAAAATAAGACTTGGTGTTCCTGCAGAGAAACAAGGGTCAGCTTTTCACCTTAACCACTCCTTTATTGTTCCTCTTTCTTTTGGTTCTGCCTATTGATTTCTCTCTTGCTCACTCTCTTCCTCTTCTACTTCTAGATAACAGTTTATACATGCTAGATAGAAGGCTGTGTAGCTTAACTTAAAGTGCAGTCCTCTTGGGTAGCCACCATCTTCCCACATAGTCAATAACCAGTGTTTTTCTACTTGTGACACAGAGATTTCTGGTGAATGTTGGCTCTAGAAGAGACAAATATGTGACATTAATAAAAACAGACCATCAAAGGGACATTTTGTAGCTCTCCCTTCTTTTTCTCTTAAAAAGCAACAGATAATTTTGAGTAAGGATCTTAAATCCTGACTTCATGACAGTCATGCATGAGAATGACAAGAGTCATAAGTTATAAGCCTCTCTGTATAAAGGAATACAGGTAAAAATGCAGAGAAAACCATTGTGTTCTGATTAATACAGTTATTTCCATGTTTCGGTTAATGGACTGGGGACTGGTAAAGTATTTTTACCCTGATGACAAAACATTCTTATGCATACTTTCTCTCTGTGTTCAATGAATGTTTGTGTCACAGCTGGAGGGAGAAGAGGTATGTCCAACTACTCTTGGGCACTTTACAGTTTCCTTTTCCTTTTTAAATCAAAATGTGGAATGCATATGAGCTATGCTGCTCTGCAGCCGGCCCCCTATGACTCCCTTGGACTCCTCCTTTCCCTCCACCCTCATAAACATACCAACCTGTGTGAAAGTAGTATCATTGGAACTCCAAGACATCTTATTTTTAAAATATCCAAGAAAATAGAAGAAAGGGGCAATAAATATTATTCTCCCCCTTTGCTCCAAACTGAATTGATAGATATGTTTTCCCTCCCACCTTAGTGGTGATTGACATAAACATTATTTTGGTTTTGAGGCTGCAAATAGAAATTGTGACTTTTCCTGACAATATATACATTATTATTAAATTCTTTCACTCCAGAAAAGACTTACTATTGAAATCACTAAAATAAAAATCCCACAAGGAAGACTTCTATAGTAGAATGTTGCCCTGAATTTTTTCTTTTTTTTTTCTACTATTGAATTTTAATTTTCTGGCATTGATTGATAATGATAATTAACAAAATTATTTTTTTTCTAAACAAAGACACCTAAATTCTGATTAACTAGAGAAAGCACAAAATATTTGTTTTATATACAGAAAGAGAGCGATGACACAGTGCAATACCAGGGTGGGACTGGTCCCACTAGAGCTCTGCACCAACCCAGAGAGGAACAGAGGGAAGAAGTAAATATCACAAGAAACTGAGTGCAGTTCTAGAAAAAAACAGTCATTTTTCTGAATCATCAGGACAAAACCTCTTCCAATTCCCTCCATTTCTGACCTCAGGGATCACTAGGAGGACCTTGTGGTAAATAGCCAGAGTCATTACACTACATAATGGGTCCCTTGTGCTTTCTGGCCAGTAAACCACAGCTGTCCTTTCTTACTGCATATTGGCCCTCTCCCCTAACACAGTTAACTCTGAGACACACTCTTCAAACCCCTCTGAAGTTGACCTGAGTGGCAGAAGTATACCACATCCTCACTCTCTGCTGTCCCTTATATGCTTGGTAGCTTTGTGAAGTACTGCATGAAAGCGTTTTTAAACATAGGAGGTCGTTTTGCTGGGGCTCTCCTACCTCAGGACAACCTGAGTTTCTGTTATTGTCAACTGTACTGTGTGGCATAGAGAGTACTCACAGAAGTCTGAAGAGAAGGGAGTTAGATAGGAGGGGTAGCTGCTCAGTGGTTGGGAGGACTCAAGATGTGAGCAGGTTATGGCTGAGCTTGGAAGTGACTCTCAGATATAGTCACATTGAAGGCTGTGATTCTCTCAGTGGGGAGTGGTTCTCTCATAGTCGTGGCCTCAGCATCGAGCCTCAGTCCTCCCTCAGCTGCCTAGGTCAAAAGCAAGAAGCCACTTCTGCACCCAGAATCAAGTGGAAGGTGTGTCCTGCCCCTTGACACTTGTGAGTGGCTGCTGCGGCCTCCGCCAGACACCCCTCCCTTGTGTGTCAGGAAGAAGAGCAGAGACACAGGCTCCTCTCCTGCCCCTCTACAACTACAGCCCTGTGTGCTGTGGGAATGCAAAACTCTACAGGGGCATCAGGAGTACTGTCCTCCTGAGATTTCTATCTTTGACCCTGCTGAATAGCCTACTGCAAAGAGATGGCAGGCTGAGCAAGCTCTCCTGGGGCTGTGACATCTGCCCCACACTCTGGTTTGATATGCAGTTAACTCCTGTAGGCAGATTAGTCATGCTCTATAATATGTTTTCATGTAGAATTCCTCTGTGTTCTACAGTATTCCAGTGCCTTTCTCCCTATACCTTAGGTATTTGTATGTCTCAAATAGTGCTCCCCCAAAATGCCCCAGAAAATGTTGCTTGATGTGGCATCTGCAGGAAGTGGATTTTCTCAGGCCTCAGTTGATGGTCAGGGTATGGGGCTCCTCAGTCCTGGGAATGTGGCTGGCAGGGTAGAGTTGAGAGGTGCACTCCAGCTAAGTGATGGGACACTCTTCTGCTCCCTGAATGTGAGTTGTCACTTATTGGGGCAAGCACTATGCCTAACTGTTCTGAGAGACCAGAGCTTGACCATAAGTGAGATATTATCTTGCTGAAGGAATATCAGATCCTGAAGGAATGGATTTGATTGACACTAGGGAAGTCTGGTAACTGGGAAAAATAATTCTACTTCTGTCTGCTTTTACTGCTTTATACATGCGTAAATAATTTCTTATAGGTAATCTTTAAAGTTATGTCAGTGGTACTTCTTGTATTCGATTATTTTAGAAATGTTAGTGAAGTCATTTTTACATACTTTCTGAATGAAAAACAAAAGTGATAACATGTGGGAATTGTATCATTCAGCTTCTGATGGGTCATGGACTATTTATTACCTTTCCACTTTTATCTCCTATTCCTCTTGGAACCTCGTGGATATGACAAATGAGAATAAGAAAGCATGGACTGCAGGGCAAGGGGATGGGAGAGCAGTGGCCATCAGTGAGATCATTCAGCATACTGAAGAGCATTTAGAGGCACAGGAGCTGAGTGGCAGAACAGGAACAGTGAAGTCAAAGGGATGGCAGGTCAGTTTGCCCATCTCCCAGGAACCGCTCAGAAGCAAGCAGGGACTAGGTAAGGTCCAGGAGGAAAATAGCAGGGTGGGGGCAAATGGATGTACAACATAGTAGCCACCTTTTCCCTATGTCCACCACCACCTGTCTCTATACCCTGGCCCAGATATTTACTCCATGGACAAGTTGACCTAGAGAGAGACTCTACCCTAGGAATATGGGTATAGCAATAGGTGGGCAAGAACATGAGAGAAGTCTACATAATTGAATGATTGGACCGCCACTCTGTTTCCTGACTTGCTCCCCCAGTACCAGTAACCAGGTGTTTCTGTAGGTCTGGAAGCCAGGGGATTGTCTCTGAAAAAGCTGGATGGGTCCAAAGATAAGACTTTAAGACATCTGTTGTTTTCAGTAAGAAAACAGAATTGTGCTAGGTATTTCAATGTAGGGATTTAACACATGGTATTGACTTTAACACATGGTATTGAATTGGGCGGGGGGTTGAAAGATAAAAACACCACCACCCCATAACCTCATCCAGCAGGAAGCAGCTGGATCTGGGGAATACAGAGACCAAGAATTCCTTAGAGCTGGCTTAGAAGTCTAAACATGTGGCACCACCTGGCGACTGCTGGAGTCTGAGAGAGGCACAGAAGATGCTCTTGAGAGTGCCCAAGCAGGGCTCAGAGCCACTGCTCCTGGAGTGAAGTGTTGCTGGGGCACACTGCCACTGCCCACAGTGGGTGACAGGGTAGAAGCTGCACTCCCCTCTGAGCTCTATAGCTTCTTGTTGGCACGTCCCAACAAGGAGTTTACTGGCAAAGGTCCCAACAAAATTTACGGGCGTCACTGTGATCTGCAAAGGTCAGGGTATCCAAGGAGAGTGAATGGTGGCCACAGAGGCAAATACCAGAACAAATGGGTAAAAATAACTATTTTAAGGGAGTGGAGTAGGGCAGGAGGCTGCTGAGTTTTTGGAAGGAAGCTGATCTTGGTTAAAGGTGCCTTGATTCTGTACTCCCCTACTTAGGTTGAATCACAGCTCTACCACTCACTTGCTGACCTGAGGTGAGTTACTTAGCCTCTTTGTGCCTTTCTCCCCTCATCTATAAAATGATATGATAACAATGTCTAGCTCCTAAGATATTATAAGAATTACTTAATATTTTGAAAGTCCTCAGGACAATATCTGTACCTGGAAAAAAGTACCTGGACTATGGCTTGTCCCATTACAGCCTCTGAGAGAGTGGTAATACCCATGTCTAAGTGATCTGGAGCATAATGTTGCCACATTAATCCATCAGGTAGAATTTTATTTTATTTTATTTATTTTTTTTATTTTATTTTTTGTGGTACCGGGGATTGAACTCGGGTCCTTGCGCTTGCAAGGCAGGCCACCGAACCGCTGAGCTAAATCCCCGGCCCACCAGGTAGAATTTTAGTGATGAATGGAAATCTCAGAGAAAGTTTGACCCTTGGCAACTGTTTTGCATTGTGTAGATGTCAAGGATTCAGAATTTATAGGGAAACTGAGACGGAAGCCAGGTCATATGAACCAGGTCATCACGTTATAGGCATGAGGAAAGACAGCTTGCATGGCAGCTGGCCACTGAAAGTCTCCCCTGGCCTGTGAGTCATCAGCCTGCAGTAGCACCAAGTTCCAGACCCTGCTCTCCAGAGGGACAAGGCTGCTAAGGTGCTTCTTACCTGGTCATCTTCCCTTCAGCACTCACTCTGAGGCTGAGAGTGATGGGCAGATGGCTACCCAGCATAGAAGTGGAGTCACAGAAAGTGGGTCCTCAACTTTGGAAGCTCCCAGTTCCATTTACCTTTTTCAGAAAGGTAATTCACTGTGTGAAGTATACTTTCACCAAGAATGGTCAGTCTAGGGCAGTGATGGCAAATCTTTTAGAGCTTTTGGTGGTAACAAACAGCTAGTTGCAGCACATGTGTCATAGATTTGCTACTACTGGTCTAGGATATACTACAGGGATGCAGCTGAAATCTGGAGCTTCAGGCAGAGACAGAACAGAGCTGTTGGAGTCCTGGCATTACTGCAACTTGTATGGCCCTTAAACTGTGCCTCTCAGAACTTCCCGGCTCCAGATCATCCTGGTTGCCCAGTGCTGGACTATATAACGGCCATATTCCAATCTGCAGCTGACTTGTGGAGCAGCTCCTATACCCCTTAATCACAGACCTGGCTGCAGTTGCTGCTTGTCTTATCCCTTTTTGCTTCCTCTTCCTTTTAGTCTTCTGTCATTTCTAATGAACCCTAGGGAATTATTTTTTTCATTTCTCTTACTAAGATGTATGTTCCTTAAGGCATGCACTGTCTTAATCAGTTAATATTTATTCACTTTGCCCCTGCCCAAGCAGACCCAGCAAAGAACTGACCCCTGTAAATAAGGATTGAAATGTATAATTGATAATCAAAATAGTAAGAAAAAGTCTAAAGAAGTAGGGAAAGTGGGAGGGATAAGGAAGAGGAAAGAAGGGAAAATAAGAAACAAGAAAAGGAAAAAATGGAAACAAAGTCTGTAAATAGAGAAGGGTGGAGGGGGGGTGAAAAGCGGGCAGGGAAATAGGAAAAAAATAAAAACCAAGATACATCATGTAAAGGTACAAGATCCCAATGATGAATGTAACTGTATTTTGTACCTAAAATTTATCAATAAACTTAATTAAAAAAAATAAATTAGTTACCAAAATCAGGACATTTTTCTTTACTCTCTCCTATGATGCCCAGCTGATCATCCTTATCAGATGCCTGAATTTTTCTTTCTACTCAGTTCCTATCTTCCCATCCACTATTCTCTTATCCATCTATTCATCTGCCCATACATTTTTATTCATCCATCTATCCATCTCCCTTATTCATCCATGCATCATCCATCTGTACATCTACCCACCTGCACACACATCCACTTGCCTTTCCTCTGTATTCTTTGATCCATGCATCACTCTTAAGCTTGTTTGCCCTAAGAGAAGGACTATTGGTGGCTTATGCTTAGATTACACAGCAACCTCTTCAATATAGTCTAGCTTAGCATTTTAACATAACTTAATGAATGCATTTAGTTGTGCCTTGAAACATGGAATGTTAATGTTTATATTACTCAAGTCTTTCATTTCAGGAGAAGAAAAAAAGATGTGTTTCATAGTAATACTGAAAATTGTGTGCCAGTAGAACAAAGGTCAAAGGATCCCAGAATCCTAAAAATAGTGGAATGACAAAATTATTACCATTAAGAAGAGTGAAGTGTGTTATGACAGATATCTCCCCAAAGGTCAACTGAAAAAGCTTTATTTTCATGTAGGGTTATAATTTCAATATTTGGCCTACATTCTATAAAAGACACATTTCTAAACTTAAGGCAATGCTCCAATATTAAAAGATCTTTCAAATGATGAATTGATTTAGCTTTAAATATTGTTGTGTTCCTCCTTGAAAAGACTTAATCACTATTAATATCATAATCAGCTGCACATAGGTATTCTGCACAGGCAGAAAAGTTGTATATTTGAAGGTTTTTATGCTCTTCAAAGGAAAGCCTTCCCAGCAATTGACATGCCTAATACTGAAATTTTTGGTTCACAGAAATGGTTGCTTTTAGTTCTTGAAAGGCACCCTTGTACCTTAGGTAGATTTCCAGTTTCCTTCTTAGCACCAACTTTCAAGTAGACCCTTGAGCCTTTGTCCTTTACAAAGTTGCATCCTTCTTATGTCGATTCTATAGCTATTGTCAGCAACTAAGCAATCTTGTTTTTTCTTTAGATTTGACAAGCTATAAACTATATCTTTTTTAACCTCTCATTTTTCTGCCACTTACAGAGCTGCTGAAGGCAAGGTTTAAAGTATAAATGGGGTGTCAGCATTCAGAATACCAGATAATTTAGTGGCTGTGCTGGGCTGTTATTCCAGGATCACAGATAGGGGTGGGATGGGGAGCAGCAGTTTTTCACATTTGCAGCCACACTGAAAAGTTTAGCTGGATCTACTTACTCTAAGCCTGCCTAGGACCCTCTCCCTGTCTAGGAGCTGGTGTGCCCTACCTTGCTCCCTGGAAACCACACACCCCTCCACTTCAGGCTTCTTTCCCCAAGATGCTCCGTCCCCACTTACCAGGAGTTGGCTGTCACTTGTGTGAAGATGGAGTCCTCAGACTCATAACATGCCAGAGTTGTTTCTCTTTTAATATATATTATCTTTATAAAGGCTAATACACTCCTTGAGTTTGTTTTATACTTTATGATTTTCTCTTCTTTAAAAGTACATGTTTATAGCAGCACAATTCACAATAAATAAATTAAGGAAGTGGCTTATATGCCTAGTAACAGTTGAATAAAAGAAATGTGGTGGAGTACTACTTGGCTATAAAAATAATAAATTTAAATCATTTGTAGGAAAATGAATAAATATTGAGACCATAATACTATGGAATAAATCAGATGCAGAGGTTAAATATTGCATGATTTCTCTAGTAAGAGAGAGCCAAAATATAAACAAAACACAAAATAAAAGATATGGGAGGAAGTAGGGAGGTACACTTTATGAAGATGAGAAGGAGGGAAAGGGATAGGTGGAGGGAAGAAGAGGGAGTAAATATGATCAAGATGCAATGTGTGTATGTACACTTTCCCAAGATGAATGTAATTTTATGTATTATAAGTATTTACTAATAAAATAAAATATGTATTGTAAAATACTTCAGATGTTCAAAAAGAGTGTGCAGGAGAATGTCATGAAGCCCCAGCTTGCAGCTGGAAAGCATAATGTGTCATCAGTATGCTTAAGGCCTTTCCTACTTCCCCATCCCCCAAGACTTAGACACTGACCAGTTTCCTCTTTTGGAGCATCAGGGCCTGATGAGGACATGGAGCTAGTCCCAAGTTAGTGCACAGCTGATTACAGAATCTGTCAGCCCACTAAGTGAGGGCTATGAGTGGGACTTAGAGGGGGCAGTGTCTGTGGCTGTCACTTGCTCTTTTGTGCAGTTATGCTGCACAGGTGTCTTGACCACTGATGACACTTGGCATGCAGGGCAGGGAGACCTGGCTGTCAGTTCCACCTGTGGTAGTTTGGGAAGGGGCCTGGCTCAAGCCTGGTACTTCATTTGTGAGTTTATTACAGAGAGGAACAGCAGAGGTCAGACACAAATATAACACACACAGGACTCCTGCAGAAATGGGACCTGAGAAGAGGGAAACTTTAAAGAGAAAAGGAGTAGGATTAGCTGCATGTACTGAGTTTCTTTTTCCTCCCTCATTATATCTGGTTGTTATGTGTCTTATAGTGATGTTCTCTTTCTTCCTGTATTTAGCATGAAAAGTTATACAGTATTGCATTAAATTGGAAAGTGACACTGGTGGGTTATAACCCACTGCATTAGATTGAGGACTGAGACCTAACTTAAAATATGTCTTTTCTGTCTGGAAAGTAGCTGGTGTTGTGTAGTTGTACAGTAAAGTCACCAGTATGTGTGTGCGCCCATTTGTATTCTTCCTGGAGTCAAGAAGTAATATCTGTGAAATTGACTGATTATGCTCAGAATAATATCAGCGAGGGCAATAAATCTAAACTTTAGTTCTCATAAAATGTGTTTCTAGGAAGGTCATGATTCATGATCAGGTGCACACACAGATATGACAAGTGCTAAGAAATAGAATCTGCAAACTTTGGCTTTAAAATCGAGAGTATACTTGGCGGTTCACCAGCCTGCTTGGGAGCAGGCTTGGGAGACCGTTTTGTGCAGTCTTTTTCTTTGACACTCCTGATTTGCTTACAGATATAAGACCATCTTTGTGTATATGTTTAAAAGGAAGGAAAAAAGATTAAAGAATAGAAGATAGTTCTGTACAATGAAAGGGAAAGTTGATTCTATATCAGCTAACAAAAGGTAAAAGGATAAGTGTGGGCATGCTGAGGAGTTCAGACCCAGGCCCACAGTGACTGGAGACAGCAGAAGAGGTATAGTCACAGAAGGACAGACATGCTTGGTTATACAAAACACACCCTTTTCTTTTTTTAAGTGCTGGGGATTGAACCCAGAACCTTAATCTAGTATGATAGATAACCACTCTATCACTGAGCTTGTGCATCTATAGTCCGTTTTCTTCCTTTTTCTTTAAATCCTGAGACAGGGTCTCGCTAAATTAACCAGGCTGAATTTAAACTTGAGATCTTCCTGCTTCAGCCTCCTGAGTAACTGGAATTACAGTCTGCAGGCATGTGCCACCACATGGCAAAAAAAATTTTTTTTAAAGTATTTGTTCATCGAAGTAAAAGAGCATGAAGGAGGGCCTCAGCAATTCTTTGGATTCCCTTTCCTGTTTGCCTGTTGCTCAGGACAGGGGCCAGAACTTGGTACTTCCTGCCAACCTGGATGTAGGTTCCTCTCATCTCTGACTCCTCATTCTCTCCCCGCTTGCATCTGATCCAGGCTTATCCTTGTTGCCTCACCCTTATTCAGTGTCCAGTAGCAGTCACTTTTGGTCTCCATCCTGGCCACCATGGACCAAGCCAACATTTAATGACACTTGGATTGCTTTGGGTACCTCTGGGTTTGATAACAGAAATGATCATTATTTTGAATAACTATGTTGAGCATTTTTCACACATACATGTTTTTAATTTTTAGATGAATTTTGTTTTATATCTTTTTGCCAGTTTGTCTTTCAGTTTTCTTTTTCTTTTAAATAACCTGGACTTGTGTAGTCATTTACTATTCTCTTCCTTTGTTCTTTATTATGTACTTTCTACATTTAGAAAAGTGAGTTCACAGTTATTAGTTATATACTTTCCTAAATTTTATTTTTAATATATTTAATTATTATTTATCTTTAATTTCTTTAAGAGTTCACACATTGTCATTTTAAATGGGTACATGATGGTATACATCTTTTTTTTTTTTTCTTTTGTACCAGGGATCGAACTCGGAACCTTGTGCTTGCAAGGCAGTCGGCAGAACAACTGAGCCAAATCCCCAACCCAGATGTTTTTTTAAAGCTCATTTTTTCTTCCTTTTTTTCTTTACTTTTTCTCCTTTTATCTTTACCTCTGACATACATTAATAATCTAATATATGTCTTTTCTTACTTTACTGTAAAGTTAAACTCCCAATTAGACATGGGTGCACACTCTTTATTGCCAACATTTAAAATATTGATTCATATTTTATGTTTGTTTTTTGCTTTTCAATGGTATATAAGATAAAAATAATTGAATTCCCTACTTATATTGCTCTTATTCACTCTTCTAAATGATTATATAGTATACCATAGTGTCTATGTCATAATTTATAGTCTTTTTCTATAATTGCATTTCCATAGGAAAATTCTGTGAAATTTTATATTGCTGTATGGTATGAGGTAAAATTCTATTTTTTCCAATACCTAGCCAATATTTTCTTGATGTTTTGATTTATTTCTATCCTATTGATTTAAACCCTTTTCTTTATTACGTACTATTCATCTATATCTATAGTTGTCAATCTGGAGGTTCTGTATTTTGTACAGATGTCAACTTTTTTGTTATTGAATTTGTTCATTATTTTAAAAATATTTTTATGTTAAAATAATTTTAGACATATAAAAAACTGCAGGAGAATTTTGGCATTTACTCCACCTAAATTCCCTTCCTGTTAACCTCTTCCATGTCCAGGATATATTTATCACAGCTTAGAAGTTTACGTTAATGTAACACTGTTTGAGCAACTACTTTTCTGACTTTCCCAACTTTCCTCCTAAAGCCCTTTTCCCATTTAGGACCCCACTCAGGATTCCACCTTGCATTTAGTCATCATGTCTCCTTGGGTTCCCCCAGTCTGGGACAGGACTTGGTTTTCCTTATTGTTGATGATTTTGACGCTCTTGTACATTATTGATCAGTTTTTTTTTTTTTTTCTCCTGATCCCTCAATGTGAGCTTGTCTGATGCTTGCATAGTCAGGCTGGGGTTGTGAGCCAAGGGAAGAATCCCACAGGCCCTTCCTCTATATGACTGTTGCTGCTTCTATACTGACCCTGTCCATATACTGTGCTTAGAAAGAAGCAAAGTCAGTCAAGCCCACAGGCAAAAGGGAAAGTAATCAAGCTCCAAATATTTGTACATTCGTTAAAACAAAATTTTGAAAGTGAATAAATATGTTGAGGTTATTCAAATATCCTGTTTTTCCTTTCAAAAATTTGCCTACTTATTTTAGTATTCATCCGTGGATCCTTCCCACAACAGCTATTTCTGTGGATGTTTAATGATAATTTTCCCATTCCCTTCAGTCCTCTGTGTTTATTAACTGGAATTTTCTGTAAGCAAATTTTACCCCTTCTTCAATACTATATCATTCAGTTGTTATTTACGTTCATATGGATTTGAGCCATTTCATAACTGGTAGGAAAAGTCCCTTGTGTTTATTTTCTTTCCAAAGTAATTTGGGGGCTTTTATTACTTATTTTATTCTTGTAAACTTCAAAGTATTTTCCACTTTCAGAAAGTTCAGTTGGGATATACTTTGGAATTTTGTTAAATCTTGCCACTAAATCTGGAAAGAAATTCTTTATGATCCAGTGATTCTCCTACATAAAAGTATAGCATGCCTTTCCATTTTCCAATTATTATCTCAAGACCTGTTCTGGCTTCACCATTTATTCCAAAATACACATATGTGAGCTCATAACTGTTCTCTACCCTTGCTTGAGTTTATAAGCTTTACAAAATGATAAATTTGCAACTATTTGTTTTTTATATTTTTAAATTTATTGACTGAATTATTATAACAAATATTTGGTTTGTGCTTTTTTATTCTACATTTTTCTTACTCTTCTGGGTTAAATTTTGATTTCTTGTCCCCATGAGATAGACAATACTGTATGTATACCTTTCCCCAAATAGCAGAAGTATTTAGGTCACTGCACAGGTTTCACTGTAACCTTTTTGTATGTAAGATGGAAACCAGATGTCTTTTGTTTTGTTGATAACAAGGTTGTGTATTTGGCTCCCAATGCCTGACTCTTCTGAAGGAGGCTTTGGTGTGATATGTGTTCTACTTTGTGTCCTCGCATGCTGTTGGAAAGATTCTAGTCAAAAGGAGGGTGGTGGTGTATAGCAAATCTGTTTTCTTACTAAAAAAAAAAAGTCTTGTTCTATCAATTCTTAGCAAACTTACTATTGGAGTAATGGCATATGCATACATCTTCATTCCCATTATTCATTAATGAAAATTTCTAGCTACATTGATTTACTCTTGGCTACATTAGTAGCTCTTTCATTTGTTTTAAAAGTCCTGTTTTTTTCCGCCATCACAAACCAAATGATTCATAAAGTACAACAGTATTCAGAATTTTTTATCTGAATCACTCATATATACTCATACACACCTTCTCCCTGCATCAAAAGAGAAACAGTCTTTTGTTCCCTTTGAGATCTGTTATCCCAATTCACAGAAACTGAGGTGTGCAGAAAGTCAGGTATACCATTGAACTGGCCCAGTCTGATTTTGGCCTAGCAGACCTGTTCTTGTCACAATTCCTGGCTCTGCTTGACCTAACTTTCTCTAACTTTCTTTCATATTGACCTGTTCATCCTCCTCATTCCAGCAGAAATGCTCCAAACTTAGATATTTGCAAAATGAAGTGGAGTTTTTAGCAAAGTCCTTTTCTTTTTTAATACCTTCAAAAGCACAGTTTATCTTTCCAGACTCAGCTGACAGCTTTTGTGTGAAGGAAGACATAGATGCAGAGACAAGACCTTACTATTTCATTTATGAGACTTTGTATAATTAGCCTTTCATATAAGTACTCTCTAACAGTGGAAAGTCATATTTTATTAACATAGAATTTTTCCCTATTTGTGGTAGCTTTAAGGGAAACTTTTCTTACCTGTTTCCACTTTTCTTTGGAGCTTAGTCCATATAAGTTTTCCTCATTGTCACTATAAGGTTATAATTAAAAGCATAAATTCCGGTTCCATGACACTTAGAATCTCCTGGGCTGTTTAATATTTTTTTAAAAATTCACTAAGTTGCCTCAGCCATGCATTTTGAGTCTATGGCTGCAGTCATCTGATTTATTTTCAGTGTAGATTGTCAACACACCATCTCTGTCCTCCCTTATCAGCTCTTAGGGTTAAGCACCCACATTGTCAGACTCTGTAAGGCAGGAAAGGTTCTTGGTGCTGTTAGCTGTGGGTCCTTCCACACACAAGGACATCTGAGGAAGGGCTGACAGCCCTGTTGAGATGACAGGACTGCTCCCAGCTCCTGCCTCCTCCATCTCTCTGGTTTTCTCTGCCCTTGCCTCTGGGCCCTCCCTGGCATCTTGTTCCAAGCTTGTCCCACTCCGACCAGATCCTTCCACCTCCATCTTCTTTGTATATCATGATAACTATAATAACAATATATCATTCTTGAAGGTTGCTAAGAGTTGATTGGAAGTATTCTCACCACAAGATAAATATGTGAGGTAACACAGGTGTCAGTTGGCTAGATTTACCCATTCTCAATGTATAAATATATATTGAAATACCATGTTGCACATCATAAATATATACATTTTATTTGATATTTTAAAAGTAAATTTTCACTATTTAAGCTTTAGAAAGGGGGAGGGAGGAAGAAAAAAATTGCATCCTGAAGCCCTTGCTGAATTTATTTATTGATTCTTTGTGTTGTTTAATTTTGGATTTCTTGGTATTTCTTACATAGACTATGTCATCTGAAAGTAAAGTCAGTTTTACTTTTTCCTTTCTGACTTGTATGCCTTCATAGTGATGCGCAAAGTGGCCCTGTTTTGTGTAGTGGAATCCTTTTACGGTTGATTCAAGTCCATTTGCCATGACCTAGCCTTTACTTCCTCACTATGTGCTACAAGATGTTTGAGGCCCATCTGTACATTTTCTGCCCCACATTTATCATTAAGAATTTCTCCCCAAAGCCCTGGATCCTTTTCCTGCTAAATGGTACCAAGAGACCACAATCTGGCATTGAGGGTTGGAGACAGCACCATTGACTACCACTTCCCCACTGGACTCTGATGACTGTCTCGTTCCCATGAAACTCTTGTCTATCAGCAGATACACTAGTAACTGCTCATACTTGTTTGTCCCATGGTTAAATGAAAGAATGAACATTTCTGGCCTTTTATTCTGTTCAGAATTTAGTATTTGGTCCATTGTAGCCATTTTGGTTCTAGGTGTCAAGTTTACCACTGCTTGTAGCAAACATAAAATGCCTGTTGAGAAGTATGGCCAGGGACTAAGAATAATAAATATATTACCATATAATGGACAGCACTGTCATTCTCTAAGAAGACAAATGGAAGTAATATTGTTTGATGTTATTGTGTTATGTTTGTCAAGAAAATGAACAGCATGATTATCAAAAATGCAAGAAATGGAGACAGTTGGAGAAAACTAGACATTGTCCTTTTCTCTATTTTTATCTGCTATTTCCTGTTTTTATTTTCATGTATTTAGGGACTAACAGTGATATTACCTAAATATAAAAACCCACTGCCTGTTTCTCACAGGTACCTTGTCATGGTTAATAATGTATGCAGTATGCCTAGACTTCCTCAAAAACGTCTTCTATAAATTATATATATAGGTATATTGGGGGCATATCACCATTCACCCAGGCAAATCTGAAGTAGCCTTCTTATTTTTTCATTTTAGACACATCCTAAGTGTTCAAAACAAGAGGTTTTATAAAGCTTTTCCTGGGAGAGTCCAAAGTTAATAGCTCTTGAGAAAAAAAATAGACCCTATCTCCAAAGGAAAATGTTTTCATTAATCTTCAGTGACTGAAACCAGAGCTCTTGGTTCTGCCTCTTATTAGATGGGCACATGGCTTTTACTCAGTCGAGAAGAAATTTCTGTAGTAGAAACTAAGAAGGCCTGGCTTTGAGGGTTCTGTCAGGTTAGACAAGGAAATCTTTAACCCCAGCTTACATAGATGGATATAAAGTGAGATCCTTCTGAGAGCTCAGTTCCAGCTTTCCTGCCTAGGATGGCATTGGGGGCTCCCACAGAGCTCTAGCATCTGGTGGTATAGTCATTTGTCCAGTTTTCTTAGAGCTGAGGCACAGCACCTGCTCTCAGTTCCCCCCATTTCATCCTTATCACTCCCCTGTGTGGGCACTGGTGGATACCTGGAAGTCAGATGGGAGTCCTGCAGAGGATATTGCAAGATGCAGCAGGACAAAAGTTTGCAAAGCGTGATGTTTCTGGCATGTGACCTAACTGGTCTGGGGACAGGAAAAGTGGCATAAACTAAGGGTAAGAAGATACAGTTGGGATGAGTACTAGGTTCCAGTCTTTGCTCTTCAGCTTCTTTGGAGGGGGGAACCTTTGCCTCTGAGCCTCAGTTCCCTTCTGTGAAATGGAAATTATCAACAGTAGCCAGCTGGTTTTAAATTCTGAGTGCATGCTAGATGTGTAAATTGTTTTTTAGACATTATTTCTTGTGAGAGATGGGCAGCATTATTATTCTCTTCCGAAGACAAGGACCTGAGGATTAATGCCATGAGTCAAGCAGTTTACTCAGGGTTACAGTGTCATATGGCTAAGAAGTGTTAGAGAAGAAGCTGCCATGCAGATGCCCTGCACCCAAACCTTCAGTGTCAGCCACTGGCTGCTGTTCAGGAACATGGTTACTTGTGGAGTTTCTGTGAGGACAAACCAGGGAATACATCTAGAGTACTTGGCCCCTTACTGGCCCTTTGGAAATGCCCAGGGAGGCTCATTCTGGTCATTACCATGAGGAGTGTAGAGCAGAGGCAGCTTAAAGAGAAAGGTTGAAAGGGGTGGGGTGAGTTAAGCAAAGCAGCTGGAAGATCAGGCCTTGGGGAGATGAGCCCAAAACAAATGGGCTCATGGCTGCAGTTGTATACTAGAAGGTCTCTTCAGACTCTGAAAAGGAACATTGGTGCCTTCTCTCTGCCATCAGGAGTAATGGCTCAGCTTCGTTCACAGATCAGCACCTTGGGAGCAATCCCAGCACAGGTATAGACAGCGCAGGGCCTGCTGGTCCCAGCCCAGTCTGCAATTTGGGGAAAAGTGCCTTGCTAAGCCATAGCCATATTCATTAAAAGGTGCAGCTCTACTCAGTGCAAGAGAGATTCATTCCACACTTACAGAACTTAGTGAACCTTCCTGAAGGTCGATATAGGGGTCCAGGATTTCATATAACCAGGAGCCTTTTTCCATAATTAGCTTCTCTCTCTTGAATGATTTCACCATTGCTGTGCACTTGTTTGCCAGGACTGTTTCCAGAGAGTGAAGGTTCTGGAAGTGGTGTGAGAAGGCAGAGGACCCAACAGGCACTCCATTTACACGCATGCCTTGCCTACTATGGTGGCTTCCAGAAAGAAAAAATTAATGAAAAAAACCAGGCTTTCTTCTACGTTTATTTCCATCTATCCTATTGACAGGAGTTTTATGTGGAGGATGATGCCTGTTGCACTGCAGCTTGGGAGCCCTGGTTCTCCAGGAGCCACTGAGAGACCCCACTGTCTCTTGAGATCCGCTGTCACACTGGAGTCAAGAGTTGGTCTGGGCCATCACAGGTGCTCCTATCTCTGTAGGCATAGCTTTGTCACTTAGTAATCAAAAGGAGTCTAATAAAAGACTGGAACTCTTGGCAATGATTATGCTCCTTCAAAGAGGAGCTACACAGAGACAGATGTGAAAGGTGGAGAACATTCAAAAAAGCAATTTGCTTGCTTGTAATTTTTGAGTATTCCTGTGAGATTATTGCTTTTAGAGTAGATCTGTCTCTTTCATCACTGCTGCTCCTGATGCTTGATCCTGCCACAGAGACATAATCCCATGCTGAGGGGATCCTGCGGAGCTCAGGTCAAGTGCTCTGCCCACACCCCTTCATCTGCACAGGGAAGAAGGGCTCCTGGGCACCTTGTGCTGAAGCAAGGAGGATGTGGAGAGAGCTAGGACTAGAAATGTGAATTTCCAGCCTCTGGCTTTCCCTTCTCAACCTCATTGTCGATGTCAGCTCCATGGGCTAGGGTTGCAGGTGTGGACAGCTGTAAGGTCTTGTCCCTGGCTGCTCAAATCCTCCAGGTTGGCAGCATTACTGTTCTTGATCTGCTGTCAATTTGGAGGAAAGTGCCTTGCTAAGGTATAGCCATATTTATTTAATTTGGGGCCCAGTCCTCTATCCCTTTATCAAGTGAATGAGCTTAACTTTGTTTACAGAGCATCTCAAGGAAAGAAGGGCTCAGGAATAGCCCCATCCAGAGATGCTCATGTTGGTGCCTTCTGCCTTGTGCATGCCTGTCATCTTTTTTATAGTTTCTAGTTTGAGTGAATTTATGCTCTGACTGTATTATGTATTTTAAGAAACTAAAAGATCTTCTACACAACTAAAACTAAAACTAAAACATGTCTTCTACACATTTTGAATAAGTCATATCTTTTTTCTAATTTTTTTTAGCAGGAAAAATAGCTTGGCTAGAAATTTTCATGTCTAGGTCTCAGCTTTGTATAAGTATTCCTCATTCCTCTCTTCTTGTGTATGACCACACCAGAAATGTGGTATGGCCATTTATTTTTGCCTTGTGCTGGAACAATTAGTCAAAATAACAAAAGGCTCTGAATATAGTATGTAAGGACTAAATACAAATGGACTAAACTTGCTTTTTAGATTAGCTATAAATTTTCAGAAATAGACCATGCCTGCCAAGGACAGACTTCCAGTTCACCAATGGCAAACAGTAGGGCAAATGAGGATGAAAAGGCTGATAGTGAACCACCAGGACACCCTGAACTCAAAGCACAGGAAGTAGCAAAACAGATCAATCAGGCTCTAGAACAATTCAAAACAGAAATAATTTCCCAGATAACCATAGAGATAGTGAGAAAAATGGAAATCGTGATTTGAGACTCTAGAGCAGAAACTGACAAAAAAATAGATGAGCTCAGGACCATGATAGAAGCCATGAAGGCCCAGCATAAGAAAGAAATGGAAAAAATAAACGCCCAACATAGGAAAGAAATGGAATCCATAAAACAGATTCAAACAGATATCCAGGAGATTAAACACTCTATTGAAAGTGTACGCAACAGAATAAAAGAATGCGAAGAT
The DNA here is from genome assembly GCF_012274545.1 of Fukomys damarensis. NCBI lineage: Eukaryota > Metazoa > Chordata > Mammalia > Rodentia > Bathyergidae > Fukomys > Fukomys damarensis. The sequence continues at coordinate 4,140,144 of NW_022900929.1, forward strand.
AGGCTCTCAGATATAGAAGATAAGATTGCAGTCAGTGACCATGAAAAGAGAGGTCTCTTAAAAACAGTAAGAGATCATGAGAAATCGATCCAACAACTCCTAGATGATGCAAAGAAGAATAACATAAGACTGATAGGAATACAGAAGTAGCAGGAGAAAATACAAATGACTTAAAAAAGCTGTTTGCAGAATTAATGACAGAAAACTTCCCAAACAGAGGGGAAGAATTTGACATTCAGATAACTGAGGTATATAGGACCCCAACTAGCTACAATCAAAAA
>NW_022900929.1:4141495-4172302 GCF_012274545.1 Fukomys damarensis
TTTTTCCATGTGTACAGGGGCAACACGTCGTACTAAATATGTAAGGTCATATCTATGTGGATTTGATTACAGAAACTAATAAAGTATTCTCTAAATAATGAAAAAAAGAATAAGATAAGACTATAAGAGCGAGAGGCAATTTAAATAAGTTCAGGGACCATTTTCATTTCCAGAATTAAGGATTATTTTGATGTTACATCATTGCCTTTTCTCTTTTACTTTCCTTTTTAGTTTTATTTTAGGATTCCCTATTTCTAACGTTCATACAGAGATTTCTTTAACTGAAATACCGAATAGTTTCTTTGGTGTGAAAAACTATAATAGTACACAGGATCCTAATGAGATAATTAATAATGTGAAATAGGAAGTAAAGGGCTAAAGGTGTAAGGAAAGTGGGAAGGGTGGGGGAAAGGTAATAAGGGAGGGGAAAAATTATGAGAAACTGAAAAAATGGAAATAAAGTGTTTGCAAATGGGGAGGGGAGGAGGGGGTGAAGGGAGGGCAGGGACAAGGGGAAAAATGAGAATCAAGACCTATTATGTAAAGGTACAGAATCCCAATGATGAATGTAATTGTGTTGTATACCTAGATTGTACCAATAACCTCAATAAGAAGAAAAAAAAAAGAAAAAAAATTTTAAGAAATACTGCTATAAATAAGAAAAATAAGTTTTCTGGGGAAAACCCTGATGAAATAAATTCTTTACCATTCATACCAACAGTTATCCTGTGATGTACTCACTTCTTTTCTATTCCTCATCCTAAGCAGTGTTTTTCCTAGAGGAAAGGAATGATATGTGTACATGAACACAGGTCGAGGATAGTGTGGACAAGTCTCTACTCAGTCACCACCCTTCAATTCCTGAGTAGATGGCTGTGTTCTGGCCATTTGGTGACTTTCATGTGATAACTTAGGGGCCTGGCAGTGTAAGAACAAGAGTCTGTTGACTCAAGTTGTAGAAAGCATTTTACTCCCAAGCCAGAAAGTTGACTGTATTTATTGTTTTGTTGTTTGCTGTTCATGTTCACTGCACTTGATGGACTTCATTCAACCTCCGCAAACACAGAAGGGTTAGCTTGCTGCAGCCTCATCCATGTCCATACTTGATTTGCACTTCACAAAGGCCTTTTTGGTGTTAGTATTGCTGCCCCCATCTTACAGATGCAAAAACTGAGTAATGACCCCAAAGGAACAAATCAGGTACAGATCTGATTCTAGTTCCATTCATCCTTCCAGGCAGACTGTATGATCATTTAAAGAGTCTGCATTAACAGAGTGCTGTGTTTCACTTGACATTCTGATATATTTTTAAAATTCAGAGTATAGAAAAACATAGTGTATTCATTTTTAAATCCTTCGGAAAATTAAAATGTTTGAAATATTTATTTTAACTGAACAACTTTTTCATGGGCTGGTTCCAAAACCCAGTGTTCTAAGTGTAACCTGGATCTTAAGTTCCACAGTTTAACAGCAATTCAAAGCAGACAACTTTGGAAATGATGAACTTGCCTTAGCTGTATAATTATAAGAACTAAATTTGCTTCCAAGTAGTTCTGGCAATCATGAGTCCTGGGACTCCTCTTATTGGTTCAGAAACACTCCTAAGGGAAGGGTTGTTTTTTGTGGGGTTTTTTTGGGGGTGATACCAGGGATTGAACTCAGGACCTTGCGCTTGTGAGGCAGGCAGCAGCACCACTGAGCTTAATTCCCCAGTTTTTAAAGTGCTTCCTATCACTTCTCATAGTTTATAAATAATCCAGTCTAAGCTCCATGCAACATAATAAATTGCCCTTGCACTCTGACCCAGGTCTAGGGACCAATTAATTGCTCACTAAATAGTGAATGCAGGTATTTTATTTTGGTTCCTGTGAATATATTCTCTTGCTTTTCTGTTCTCATCTTCAGACATCTACAAGGTACCCACTGGACTATTTTTACTAACTATAAATCTAGTTCCTCCAAGATTACTATGTCAGTGTCACATCTCTGAAAACAAATGATCTTTTATGGCATAGGGAACACTACTTCCCCTGAATGTTGGCAGGTGTATTAGTCACTTTTCCTGGCACTGGAACAAAACACCTGACACCTGCAACTTAAAGGAGGAGCATTTTTTTGATTCATGATTTTGATAGGTTCAGTCCATGGCTAGCTGGCTCTGCAACAGAAAAGGCATGCTGGCAGGCCATGGTAGAAGCAGTTGCTTATCCCATGGAAGCCAGGAGGCAAAGAAAGAAGGACAAAGTGAGCTGGGGAAAAATCTGTGCCTTTCTAAGACATACCACTAGTGACCCACCTCCAACCAGATCCTGCCTTCTTAACAGCATATTCAGCTATGAACTCATCAATGGATTAATCCACAGCAAGTATAGAGCCCCTGTTATTCAGTCATCTGCCAAAAGTTCCACTTCTGAACACATGAGACTTTTGCAGGATATTTTAGATCTAAGCCAAAACAACTGGTGTGACCGAAAATTCTCCAGCAAATTGGCCCTTCCATCACACACTGCACAGGGCAGGCGTAGACATCCACCTCTAGGGCCATTTTTCCCTGAGGGTGTTTTTGATCAATGCTGATGATCCATGGCCACACAGAGCTCCTTTCTTCCTAAAATTTCATCTTTTCTGAAAGAAAAAATAATTTGTTTGATACTTTATGAACATATTAGAATCAAATAAAAAATGCCCAGAAGCACTTAGGAAATACCAAGGAGAAAATACAATCCTTTCCTGAACTGCAGCATTTTCTTTGTTAGTGAATGAGCTGTTAAGGACAATCGATTCTTTTCTCTCCTATGAGAAGTCCTTCTTGTGTTTAGTTAGTACAAAAGTGACCCTCTAACTTATTCTCTATAATCCAACATTCTAGTTCCTTAAGCTGTAGTTTATTTCACTCAAAACGATCCAAGTTTTTTCCCCATATTTTATTACAATTAAAAGAAATAGAAGTTAGAATTATGAGGTTTCACTTTTATTGCAGAAGTAAGATGGAGGAAGACTAAGGAAATAATTTTATATAAAACCATACATAGGTTTATTTCAGTAAAGCTAACAAAATCTCTCTGTTGAATACTATAATTTTCCTGTAAGGTCAATGTAAGTTTTAAATGAGTTATTTGGAATTATGGTACAATAAAGCTAAGCAGTTCATATTATGGAGAAAGTATTTAAGTTCAGTGCCATAATTACTTAGCATGCCCTTTCATTCTTTTCAAACATGGTTCACTTGGCACTTGTTTGTTGTCAAAAGGTTGGAAAATATTTTAAAATATAGAATTCAAAAGAAAATTACATGCAATCTTACTACTCCGAGACTAACCTCTGTTACAGCTTAAGTATATACACACATAAAAATCATACCTGTAATTTTTTCTATGCATAGAACATACTTTTTAAAAAAGTTTTATCTCATGGATTTTACTGTATATGCTTTTTAAATCTGTATCAATATGCTGTTAATGTCTAGTAACAGGAGCTCTGACTCAAATTTGAATGTGACTAATGTGTATTATATTATGAAATAAAACAACAGCAATGGGATAAGCTGCAGGATGAGTGTTTCACTAGTTATCAAGGACCCAGTACTTCACATTATCTCTGTCTGATACCAATATTGTCAGCTTTGAGCTAAGGTTGTTTCCATCATGGCCATAAAATTGCCACCATTATCACCTGGGACAAAATGACCACAATGCAAGCCTGCTACTAGGACAGACAGCCCCTCCAGTTGCAGCTGCCTGGGGAAGTGACAGCCAAGGCAAACCAGGGCCCAAGGACATGGCCAGGGCACATCACTAAAATAGGCCCTTTTCCTAAATCATCCCAACAGTAATCAGGACTTAAAGTTGAGATGAGTGCATTTAAGTGTTTTATTTTCATTTAAAAATCAAGTTTCCTTTGTGAAAGGGGAATTCTCATTTAGTAAACATTCTCTAAAGATTTAGCATTTTTGCTGTGTCTTTTTTAGCAACAGATAGTTTCTTTTATAAATATTGATTTGAACAAGTAGAAAAATTAAAAACTAAAAAGCAGAGCTTAAAATAAAAACCTCCTTAATAGATGAAAAACAGTTGTTTTTATTTTTATGTGCTTTTAAATTTTCAGTACCCTTTGAAACAATGTAATAAATAATATAGAGAATTAGTGGGCATTTTAGAAGACCAATTCTGAAAATTAATAGGCATATTTGAAATTACTATTGTAAAAATCAGATGTTAAAGCAAAAGTTATATATCTACTTTTTAAATTATACTATTAAATGTGTAACTTAATGTGTAGTAAATATTCATATTTAATTTTAGGTGCCAGTATAACATATACTAAAATAGAATGGAAGAATTTCTATGGTTCTATAAAAGAACCTATAAAGAGACCATAAATAATTATACTAAAACTCTTTTGCAATATTTTTATGGGACTAAAAATTGAAAACTTCCTAATAGGGAAATTTTCTTAAATGAGACATGAAATAAGTAAGCCATAGAGATCCAAAATGTATATGTCCTGTGGGAACCCTGAATGAACAGTCATTTCTTAGGATAATTTTTCACAATGTATAAAAATCAAGGATTTTTAAAAATTAATTTTATTGATGCATTTAAGGTATACAATATAATGGCATTCATCGTTGGAAATTTGCATCTTTACATAATCCATCTTGGATCTTACTTTTTCCCTATCCCCCTGCCCTCCTTTCAACCCCTCCACCTCTCTCTGTATACAAAGACTTTATTTGTATTTTTTCATTTTCTCATATTAATTCCATTCTTTCTTTCTTTTCCCCTATTCCTGTCACTTCCCCTTCCCCTTTCCACCTTTTCTTCCTACTTCACATTATCTGTTATACCTTTTAGTCCTTATTTACACTTTCATTTTCTCACACTAGAGAAAGAAACTATTTGGTATATATACATATGTGTGTCCTATTTAATTCACTTAAGAGTATTGCTTCAATGTGCATCCATTTAGCCATAAATCTCTCTAGTTTCTCATTCTTTATGGCTGAGTAGTACTCCATTTTATAAAAAACAACAGCAACACATTTTTTTATTCAGTCTCCCATCGGTGGACAGTTGGGCTGCTTCCAAGTTTTAGCTATTACAAATTGTGTTGCTATGAACATGGGTGCACATATATCACTGTGGTATGATTCTTTTAATGCTTTAGGGAAGATATCCAGCAGGGGAATAGCTGGGTCAAACGGGACTTCCAATCCTAGTTCTTTGAGATATCTCCATATGAATTTCCACAGTGGTTGCACAAGTCTACACTTCCACCAGCAGTGGAGCAGTGTTCCTCTTTCCCCACAGCCCCACCAACATTTGTTACTGGTTGATTTCATGATAGCAGCCATTCTCTCTGGGGTGAGGTAGACTCTCAGCATTGTTTTGTTGTTTTCATTTGCATCTCTTGAATGACCAGTAATGGTGAACATTTTTTCATATGTTTATTTACTATTTCTTCTTCCTTGTCTGAGAAATGACTGTTTATGTCAGGTGCCCATTTTGGACTGGGTCTTTAAATTTGGGAGGTCTGATTTTTTTAAAGTTCTTTATATATTCTAGATAGTAGACCTTTGTCTGTGGGACAACTGGTAAAAATTTTTCCCACATTCTTCACCCTGTTGGTGGTTTCTCTTGCTGTGCAGAAGCTTTTTAATAAGAAGAAATCCCACTTGTTGATTGTTTATGGTAGTTCACAGGCAACTGAAATTTTATTCATAAAATCTTTTCCTACACTAGTGTCTTCAAGAGTTCTACCTAACCTTTCTTCCAGCCATTGTAGTGTTTCTCTTCTAATATTTAGATCTTTGATCTACTTCAATTTTAATTTAGTGCATGGTGAGAGATACCGGTCTACTTTTAATCTTTGGCAAGCTGAAACCCAGTTTTTTCCAGCACCATTTATTAAAGAGGTTATCTTTCCTCCAGTGAGGGTGTTTGGCTCCTATGTCAAATATGAGGTGGCTGAGTTTGTCTGGAGTTGTTTCAGCATCTTCTAATTTGTTCCACTGATCCTCAGGTCTGTTTCTTTGCCAGTACCATCCTGTTTTTATCACAGTAGTTTTGTAGTATAGTTTCAAGTTAGGGATTGTGATACCACCTACCTTGTCTTTATTGCCTAGAATTGCTTTTGCCATTCTAGGTCTCTTGTTTCAAATGAACTTTTATATTATTTTCTCAAGGTCTGTGAAGTATTCTGCTGGGATTTCAGTTGGGATTCCATTAAATCTATATAGTTGTTTTGGAAGTATGGCAATTTTTACTATGTTGATTCTTTCTACCCAGGAGCAAGGGATGTCTTTCCATTTTCTGATATCCTCTTCAATCTCTTTTTTTTTTCAGAGTGCTGTAGTTTTCAAAATAGAGGTCTTTGATTTCTTTTGTTAGGTTGATTCGTAGATATTTCAATTTTTTGGATGCTATTGTGAAAGGAATTGATTGCCCCATTTCTCTTTCAGCAAGTCTGTTTTTCATGTACAGGAAAGCTGTTGATTTTTGTGTCTTGACCATGTACCCACCTACTTTACTAAATTTAGTTATTAAGTCTAGAAGACTTTTGTTGGAGTTCTGGGGTCTTCTATATAGAGTATCTTGTCATCTGCAAATAATGACAATTTGACTTCTTCATTTCCTATTTTTATTCCTTTTATTTCTTTCTCTTTTCTAATTTCTGTGACTAATGTTCCTAAAACTATATTGAACAGGAGTGGTAATAGTGGACATCCTTCTCTTGTTCTTGATTTTAGGGTGAAGAATGGCAGTTTTTGACCATATTGTCTGTTGGTTTTTCATAGATATCTTTTATCATATTGAGATGTAGAGACCATCTATTCCAATTTTTTGGAGGGGTTTTATCATAAATGCATGTTGGATTTTGTCAAATACTTTTTCTGCATCTATTGAGATGATCATATGCTTTTTATCCTTAGCTCTATTAATATAGCATATTAGGTATTGATTTGTGTATGTTGAACCATCCCTGCATCTCTGGGATGAATTCCACTTGGTCAGGGTGTATGATCTTCTTGATGATCTTCTGCATTCTATTTGCCAGTATCTTATTAAGGATTTTTGCATTTATTCATTAGTGAGATTGGCCTGTAGTTCTCTTTTTCAGTTAGGTCATTCTGTGCTTTGGGGATCAAGGTGATTCTTGCTTCCAGGAATGAACTCAGGAGTATTGCTTCCCTTTCAATTTCATTGAAGAGTTTATCCCCAGCCCTCATTGAAGAGTTTAAACAGTTGTGGCAGCAGTTCCTCTCTAAATGTCTTGTAGAACTCAGCAGTGAAACCATCAGGACCCAGGCTTTTCTTAGTAAATTTTAAATTACATTTTCAAATTGATATTGGGTTGTTTAGAAATTTTTGGTCATATTCCTTCAACTTTGGTAATTCATATGTATCTAGGAATCTGTCCATGTCTTTTGTATTTTCCTTGTTATTGGAAAATAACAATATATAGGTTCTCAAAGTAGGTATTGATGATCCTCTGTATTTCTCCTGCGTCCATTGTAATTTTACCCTTTTCATTCCTAATTGCATGGATTTGGCCTTTTCTTTCTTTCCTTTTTTTATTTTATTTTATTTTATTTTATTTTATTTTATTTTATTTTATTTTATTTTTATGAGATTGGCTAAGGATTTGATAGTTTTGTTTATTTTTTTGAAGAACCAACTCTTGGCCTCATTGATTTTTTTTTTTTGTATTGTTTTTTTAGTCTCCATTGCATTGATTTCTGCCCTGATCTTTGTAATTTCCTCCCTTGTCTGAGCTTTGGGTTTGTTTTGCTCTTCTTTTTCTAGAAGCTTCAGGTTCAGCATTAGGTTATGTATGAGCTCACTCTGTTTTCCTAATATGAGTATTCACTGCTAGGAATTTCTCTCATAAGACTGCTTTCATTGTGTCCCATAGATTCCAGTATATTGTATTGTCATTGTCATTTTATTGTAGGAACTGTCTGATTTCTTCTTTAATTTCCTCTGTGACGTGTGTTGTTCAATTTCCATATGTCTGTGAAATTGTGGTTTCTTTTACTATTGATCTCCAGTTTCATTACTCTACAGTCTGATAATATACAGAGGATCACTTCAATCCTTTGCATTTACTTAAACATGATCTGTGAGTGAGTATGTGGTCTATTTTGGAGAATAATCCATGTGCAGCTGAAAAGAATGTGTATTATGATTCTGTGGGGTGGGACACTCTGTAAACATCTGTTAAGTTCATTTGTTCAAGAGTTTGATTGAGTTCTAGTATTTTGTTGGTTATTTTTTGTCTAGTTGATCTTTTCTATTTGTGAAAGTGAGATATTGACATCCCCCACTACTATGGTATTAGTATTTTTTTGATTTTTCATGTCCATTAATGTTTGTTTTATATAGTTGGGTGCACTAGTGTTTGGTGTATATATATATCAGTAATTGTCATCTCTTCCTCTTGGGTTGTTCCTTTTACAAGGATGTGTAGTTATCTTCTTTATCTCTCTTAATCAGTGTGGGTTTGAAATCCACTTGATCTGCAAAGAGGATAGCTACTCCTGCTTTTGTGTGGGGGAGGGGCTCCTGTTGTATGGAGTATTGTTTTCCACCCTTTAACTTTTAGTCATGAGTTTGTTTTTTAGATAAGTAAGGGGCCAGGGATTTAGCTCAATGGTTCTGCTGCCTCTCTTGCAAGAGCAAGGTCCCGAGTTTGTTCCCTGGTACCAGAAAAAGAGAGAGAGAGAGAGAGAGAGAGAGAGAGAGAGAGAAAAGTAAAGTGTATTTCTTCTATGAAGCATATTGTTGAATCTTGCTTCTTGACCCATTCTGCCAGTCTGTTTCTTTTGATTGTTGAACTGAGACCATTAACATTGATGGTTATAACTGATATGAATTGATTTATCCTTGTCGTGACTTTTTCTTTTTGTGGATTCTTCCCCTTTGCATTTAATTTCTTGTTGTACTTGGTGGATTCATTCTACTGGGCTCCTTGGGGTTATCATCCTCATTGTCTTTTCCTAGGATATTGTTTAAAACTTTTTGGAGTCCTGGTTTGGTATTCATGAAGTTCCTAAGGCACTCTTTGTCATAAAAGTACCCTATTTCTCCAGGTTTTTTGTTGTTGTTGTTGTTTTTGTTTTGTTTTGTTTTGGAGACAGTGTCTCACTATGTAGTTGAGACTGACCTGGAACTCGCTGAGTGGCCCAGGCTGGTCTCCAACTCACAGTGATCCTCCTGCCTCAGCCTCCTGAGTGCTGGGATTATAGGCATGCACCACCACATCCAGCTTTTCCATCAGTTTTGAAAGATAGTTTTGCAGGGTACATCAATCTGGGTTGGAGGTTGTTTTCCTTTGGGGCTTGAAATAAGTCACTGCAAGTTCTTCTTGCCTGGAGAGTTTGTGTTGAGAAGTCTGCTGTGATTCTGATGGGCTTTCCTTTGTATGTGATTTATTTTGTTTTCTCTAGCTGCTTATCGAATTTTGTTCTTCTGTTGACTTTCTGGAATCTTAACTCTCATATCCCTATGTGTAGATTTTTTTTTTATCACAGCTGGTTGGAGTCCTATATGCTTCACTTTATCTGTATGTCAATTTCTTTTCCCCTACTTCAGGTTTTCTGCCCTTACTTCTGTGAACAATTTGTTGTTGTTCTTTTTTTTCAAATGTCAACTGTACACTCTCCTTTTTCTTCATTGACTCTGATCAGCCTTATGTTATTCTTCTTTACATCATCTATTAGCTGCTGGATTGATTTCTCATGGTTCCTTACTGTTTTTAAGAAATGTTTCTTTTCCTAATCACTAATTGCAATCCTGTCTCCTATATCTTAACTTTTGTCCTTGCATTGGCTCATTCTGATGCATAAACTTTCAATGCAGTTTTTAATCTCATGGAAATCTGTTTGCATCTGTTTTATGGATTTCATTTGTTACCTTTGTTGGGATTCCATCATGTTCCTCAGCTCCTCTATTTTTTTTTAAACTGTGCCCTCTCTAGATTTATTAATCATGTCTAGCCCTATGGGCATAATCTCTGCTGCTATTTGAGAAATTGTTTCTGATTTCATTTTTCCCAGGTCCTCTTTCATTGCCAGTTCAGGGAGTCCAGGTAGTTGAGTATCAGATTGTTCTATCTCATTGCCCTTTGGGGTTGCCTTAGGTGATCTGGAAGTCTGGTTTTGAGACTTGTTTATGTGTCTTCTCATTTCAGCAGATGCAGCCTACTGTGCGTTTGTTGAGGCAACTTTTTGCTCATGCAGTGGTCTTCAATTCTCAGCAAGCCACCAAGCAGCCTTTTCTCTGCTGCTCACCAGTATACCAATTACTGGGTTCAGAATAGTGGCCTTCTGGATCCCTGAGCTGACCTGTTGACTAGGCAGGCTTCTGGCTGGGGCCTGTGCACACTTTGGATGGTATCTAGGTATGCCTCTCGCTGGGGTCACTATGTAGCTGTTGTCTGGGAGGGACTTTTGCTGGGGGCTTGCAACCCAGTTCCTTTTGTCTGTGTGGGCTTCTTGCTAGGGTCTCCATGCACTTATTAGTGGTATCAGGGTGAGCCTCTGGCTGTTGCTTGTGTGCCTGGGTAGCTTTTTTCCAGGTAGGCCATTTGCCATGGCCTTTGTGCCCAAGCCTCTGAGGTCGGGGTGGAGCCCTGGCTGGGATCTGCCTGCAGCCAAGGCCCTCTGATCCACACAGCTGCTCCTCTGGTGATCTGTGCGCACTTACTGATGGTATAGTCAGAGTCTGGCTGAAGCTTGTGCACCTGTGTGGCTCTTTTGTGGGTGGGCCTATGGCCTGGGCGGGTGTGCCAGAGCCTCTGGGGTCAGGGCGGAGCCCTGGCTGGGCTCTACCTGGAGCTGTGCTTCTCTGGTCCACACAGCTGCTCCTTCGGATCTGCGCACACTTACTGATGGTGTGGTGGGCCTCTCAAAACCAAGGATTTTTTAAAAAGCTGTCTAAAAGATAACTATCAGGGTAAAGTTACTATTACATTAAAGAGGTCACCCAGTTGGTCTGACTCTCTTACTCTGGAAGGGCTCTGACTAGGATCAGAAGACAAACAGAACTCCTCCCTGTGGAGGGACCATCCTGTGATACATTTCACTGAGTGTGCCACATTCCACTGCATCTCTGTGTTTTGGAAATAAGAGCAGAGACTAAAAGATGTTTTGGTGTTTCAAGACTGTCTCACCCTCCATGCCCAACTCACCGCCAGAGAATTTACATACATTTACGTTTTTATTTTTTAATAAATTCTAACTCCCTCACTTACTCCTGAAGTGAAGGTAATACAGAATCATAACAAGCACAAAGGACCCTGTTGGACCCCCATTTCAATAAAATAGTCATTCAGATTTTGTTGGCATTCTTCTTTTTTAAAAAGTATCATAGTAACAGTCCTTGTATGATACAATGTGGGAGCACTGGTTTACTTGGGAGAGGGCCTGGTCCTCCCTCTGGCATCAAGTGGCCATGTGACCATGAACAGGCAGCTATGGCTCAGGGAAAGGGTGGATGAATCAAATGTGTCTCATGTTCCTTCCACTAGAATTGAGGCATCAGAAGAGTATTTGTTCTTGATCATGTAGAGAGTTTACTTGTTTGTTCATATTTATAAAACATGACTCCCAGAAGTAAGTGAGGGGTGTGTGACTGGATTTGGTGGTGATGGTAGAATTTAAATTGAAGGGGTCAGCACTGTGCCAATTGACAATATTACCTCTACCCTCCAGTGTGAATGTAAATAAGCATAGTTTCTAAGGAGGCTCAGAGGAACCTGAGAAATAGGTTCATTTGCCCTGGATCAAGATGTTGGTGGTCCAGCCCTCAATTGAAAGGTTTGTTAAGTAATGCATGATCAAATTACTCTCTTGCAAGAGAAGGTACTGCTGCCCTCAAATGTCCTCTCACTAGCCTTGTTAGAACTCTCAGAGGAACTTCTTAAGTTTCAACAATCTCTGGATATGTTTGTTCTACAGTAGGCTTGATGTGGAGGTGGAGTACCTACAACACACAGACACTGCTGGCTGCAGAGTGCCCAGCAGACCAGAGAAGACACAGCCTTCACCACATCCTTAAAGTTGGCCTATGAATTGTTTTTGTTTCATATCTTAAAAAATAAATAAGTAAACAAACTCCATGCATTCCTGTATAGTTTGCCTAATAAATTAATTTTGTTTTATACATGAGAAGTTAGTTCCCTGGAATGGCTTTGACACTGTCTTCTGCTTCTCTCAAACAGAGCTATCACTCTGGAGAATCATCTGGTGGTCCTTGCAACAACAGCAAGTGATGCTGGAGCTTACTATGTGCAGGCTGTCAATGAGAGGAATGGAGAGAACAAGACGAGCCCATTCATTCATCTGAGCATAAGAAGTGAGTTTGGAAAGTCCAAACAATAATTCCGAAAGAATGACAGTTTTTCTGTAACTAATAACCACTGCCTTTTTTTCTTTTTTTTTTTTTTTTTTTTTTTGGTACTGGGGATCAAATTCAGGACCTTGCGCTTGCCAGGCACGTGCACACCACTGAGCTACATCCATGGCCCCTATAACCACTTTCTGCTTGGACATTGTGCAGTGAATCTTCTTTCTCTGGTATAATTGTTACAGTAATGTTGACCCAGTGTCAATAGTTTAAAGAGCTTCAGGGATGTTGCTTCCTTTCCCACACTTTGCAGAAAATGTGAATTTACCTGACTTTTAAAAATGCAAGTTCTTATTTGCTTCATGGGTTTAAAACATTTCTTTTAATATGTTTTTTTTGAACCGGGGATTGAACTCGGGTCCTTAATATGTATTGTTTTTAACAACAAAAAATTATTTGACTTTCATGGATAGTTTCCATGAACTTTGTTTGAGACTAGATTAGAAACATATTATTTTATTTTAATCTAACAATAACTTCCTTGAGGAAAAATACATACATATGTGAAGTTGTGTTAAAATGAGCAGTATTTAACCATAATCAGTTGATCGTTTTGCTGCATGATTTAACTAAAAGCCCAAGTCATGAGAAAATATACGTAAATTGCAGTGGTAGTGATGGTTTATTTATGGGGATTTCAGTTTGAGAATGCTAAATGTTTGGTCTTTGAAATCCTACCAGAGAATTTCTAGAGAAGGGAAACATATCCAAAAGCAAGAATGTTACGGGATTGCGAGTCTTCTCCAGGTTCTTAATGTCCTAAACAAAGAACTGAGCAGGACACCCAAGAATTGCAGTGGGATCCACGATTTATTTGATAGAGAAGAGACAAGATACTCAAGGTGAGAGCGGGCCAATGAGAATAGTCCACAACACTGAGGCATTTGGTGTTTAGAGTTTTAAATTGTAGGGCTGTATGTGGGATTGATGATTTGGTCTGAAGTATAATTCCTGCCAGTGAGTGGCTTGACTTAACCACTCCCTTGCACAATGGAGGTTTTGACTTTTTTATGGCCCTTGGAAGAACTGTCGTGGTATCCAAAGCCTATAGGGGCCTCAAATCTACATAGTTAATAACATGGTGGTTAAGGTTGGGGTCAGACAAGAGTTGCGGAAGACCACTGGATGCATGGTAGGGGATGAGTGGTATAATTGAGTGAAGTTACCTGGTTGCCTTTTCCCTTTGTGTTTGATGTTTTAACTCAAGGCGGATCTAATTCCAAAAGGCAGTTCCAAGGGAGACCCTCCCATTTTTTCCCAGCTGTTCCCTTTGTAACTTTATGTCTCATATCTCATCCAGAAAGCAGGCTCTAAGGTTGACCAGTTCTCTCTCCTTTCTCCAGTCTTTTCCTTACTACGTCTTGTCTCAAGAACACTGGACTGCATTAGATTGAAATATGCATAATAGAGGGTGTGTCATCAAACATTGGCAGCTTGATGCTTTGTGGAGTGAAATGCAGGTGTGCTGCTGTGAAAATACAGTTAGAACATAGTTATAGTAGATGCTAAATTTCAAAATAGTATGTTCACATCATATGAGAGTGAATTATATTGACTTGTATTCATAGTGAATTTCATCTTTTGGAAAATTTCTTCAGGAGATTATTTTCCCTTCAGGCAGTTTGTGAAGTGGGTGGGACAGAACAGTAGTGTTTTCTTCACGTGGTCCCTCAGGACAGTTGCCAGTAGAGTTAACAGAGTAAAGATTTGCACTGGAGTGTGTGAATTAACAGAGTGCACCTGAGCTCATCCTCATTTGTCCAACACATCCTATAAATAAGTGATCTGTACTGCTGTGCCATGCTGTCTGTCAGCAGCACCTTAATGCCCAGGGATTGAGTTCTGTTCTTCAGACTGGACAGGGCAGATTCAAGTTTAGAGAGAGCTTTTAATGCTTTGAAGAGTTATACCCCATGATGGGATGGGGAGCTCTCAACATCCAGAGCATGTTGCCTTGCTGCTTAAAAGACTGCCTGAATAACAAATAAGACTCATAGTAGAAATTAACAGAGATAACAAAGGATGGAAATTGTATGATCAAGTAGATTGTGATTATTTTTAATGATTTCCAAGTTTTACAACTAGAACCATTTATACTATTTAGCAAATCTGATTTGTACTCAGTTGTGATATATTGAGTAAAAACTGGAAGAATTCTGGGTCAGAAACAAAGGAATTAGCTTAGTCTGTTAGAATGGGAGTAATAAAATAATTCCACAAAAATTCTGGTTCACTATATATTAGCCTCACAAAGTTATAAAATAATTTGCACATTGTGGCTTCCTACAGGCTATCCTGATGGCCAGTAGAAAATAAAACTAGTACAGTGTTTCCAAATTGCCATATAAATGCAATACAATGGCATTGGATAATTGAAATATGTAAATTTCTTCAGTGATTTCAGTTTCTACCCCAACCAAAAAGTATATTGAAAGCTGCTCATAAATATTATAATTAACTGGCTACATTTTCTTGTATATTTTTATCTTTTCATTGGCACCAGGTAAAATGTGTAAAAGGTAAGGTACAATGAGTTTGATGATCTACACTTATTTTAAAGCTTATTAGAAAAATCTACATTTTGTTTCTGTATATACCCTTTGCTTTTTATCAAGACCACATACAATCTGAGAAGGAAGATGGTTGAGGAAACTGCCTTATTTTAATTCTTCAGAGAATCTTCCTGTGACATAGTGGAATTAGCTATATGTTAAATGTACTAATGAGGCATTTCCCAACTGAAAGTTCTGTTTTGAAAACCTCTAAAGATCAGAAGTCTTGATAAACCTGCAGAAGCACCCAGAATTTTGTGTTGAAATGTGGCTGCACTCTGTGTGCAGTACTTGCTGTTGGTACAGGATCATCTTGTGAGGCCAACACCTCCCTGATCTATTGTGAAATTAGATATTCTAAAGACCCTGGCACACTGTGGCAAGACATAGTGAGTCCATAGCCTTAGACAGCTTCCCCCCCCCCGAGGTAGGCTTTTGTAAAAACATCAAACAAGATTGATGAAAATTTTAAAAATCTTGCCAGCCAGCATTTCTAAAAAATCAAAAGATATTACAGCCAATTATCATTTAACGAAGATAAATTTTTTCCTTGGTGTCAGGAGAATAAAGTAGAGGACCTTTGTGTAGTTACTGTGATCAGGGTAGCAGGGTGCTGGAAATCAAATTCTTGGTGGAGTGTACTGTAATTAATTTTAAAGAGGAGCATCACTGGCTCTACCTCTCCTTTCCCGTACAAGGGCAGTACAGCCTCAGAGTGAGGTAGCAGCCAGAGAACCAGCTTTGTCTCAGAGCACCTGAGTGATGCACTGCCACTCTGCAATGGAAGAAAAGAAATGTCCAGTTCCAAGTACCCGAGAATTCAAAAGCTGCAGCACCTTTCCAGGTGCTGAATATTTTGGCTAGACTTGAGGTTTATGAAAAGCAAAAACATGAAGCGTGTACAGATAAAAGTAAATTTTTAAATTGTACAAATGCTAACGTGAAATGTAGTCCTGCTGTTCTGTGCTATTTAGGAGATGTGTTATTATGTCTTAACATCTCTCCCTGTTTTTGTGGTTAAGATAAATTGCAGCTAGGGTGGTGTAGTATCCCTGTCTGGAAGGAGCCGTCCCTGTACTCTCCATCCTCTGCTCAGAGCCAATGCTTGCTGCCTTCACAGGGGCAGATTCCCTTTGAAGTTCTAATGTGATGTGAAGCCAGCAGATGTTAAGGACATAGGTGGGACTGCTGAAGCATCATGTATGAATTTTTCATAGCTGGCTCCTGCAGCTCAAGTGCACAACAGAAAAAGAATGGTCTGAACTCACCCGAGAGTAGACATTTCCATTCTAAGGTCAAACCCAGGCAAGCTTTATAAACCTGTCAACCTGTTTTGGCTCTCACTTTGAAGATTTTACATTGAGTTAACTTTTCTGGTTCAGATCTTCTGAATTGAATTCATAGGTGAATGGAAGTTTCTTCTTTAAAAAAACTATCATTAGAAGATGAGAAGAATTCTGTACAATGATTAATCAATCATTGCTTAAATGCCATTGTACATATGTTAGACACATCATCAGTTCTGATCCAATATTCAAAATGTCCAGTGTAATGAGATTCTCTACTAGGGATGAAGCTTAGATTAAAAAAGAAATGACTGCCTCTCTCCTTCTTTCTTTTTTTACCTCTTTCATTTTAATGTCTCCTCTTCAAACAACATTTGTAGATAGGATATCATTTCAGCTGATCATCCTCAGGCTGACAAACTCTTGCTTTTAATTCTGAAGTCCACTTAACATTCTTTTGTCCTCTACAATGCTAATTTAACTGCAGACCGCATATATAGTTAGTAGTTGAAAATGGATTCCTGAGAATAATGTCTGCACAGTCATCCAAGAGGCCTGCCCTCTGAAATGTGGCTTTTGTGCATCTGGACAAAATTTTATCTTATTTTCCTATACCTTTCACATTAAAGGGAGAGAAGGAGGCAGGCAAAAGCCTTTTAAGTGGATCCTGACATACATGCACTGGATTTCTAATGCAATAGGAACTGTTTAAAATAGAGTCTTACTCAAAACTAGTCTGGGGATAGGCTACACAAGCTGCAGCTCTGTGGATTGCATGATAATTTACTGTCAGAACTTGCTGATACATCATTAGGAAGTCTATTTTATAGTACAGTCCTAAGTTTAATCATTTAGCTATGTTGGATCTGTTCAGTGAGTGTGTACAGAAGCATGAGGCAAGAGCTAGCCCCAACCTCCTGGAGCTGCTGATGGGCAGAGACAAGCCCAGACTCTGGTTTCCAGAGCTGTTCCATAGACACCCATCAAGAATTAAGCTCTGAGCATTGATCCAGTGTATGGTTACTTAGTTATTTAAGTTAGAAACATTAAGTATAATATAAAAGAGATGAACGTGAGTTAAACTGTGCTGTGTCTTGCTAATCATGAAAGTCTCATTCCATCTGTAGTTGATGTCTCTGGTACAACAGGCACCATGTAAATAGAAATCCTCATTTTGCTTGGTCTTCCTGATAATGTGTAGGTTTTTAGCCAAATTCTTATGACATGTCATTGCAGAAAATTGTGTTTCCTGGTAATGTGGCTCATAGTAACCACACAAGGGTCAACACTGCCGTTTGTCCTCCTCGTTTGTGCTGGTGTCATAAGTAACTCACATCTGTGGTTTCTTTACAGGAATACAGTAATTTCATGTCCAGTTATCCACTCAGTAAGAATTAATTTGAATCAAATTAAATGTACAAGTATGCAAACCTTCTTCTTTAGTCAAAAGTGAAGCCCATTGGGAGGGTCTGGAAGGAGATAAGCAGGTGTAGACTCCTGTCAGCCCCTTGATGAGAATTTCTAGGTTGCCTCTTGGTATAGCTTGCATATAGAGTATGAAATGGGCCACCCAATGAAGTAGACTTGATTTGCAAGTTCAGAAGTGTAAAGTCTTAGTCTTTCTTTTTTTAGATAAAAGCACAAATAAAATGCCACGTGAAATGCTTTATCTATGAATCCCAAATGTATGTATATGTATACAGGAGAGTGAAGTTAAAATATGGGGCAGCTGCTGACTCTCAGCAAGACTTCAATTACAAAAAAAAAAAAAGCCCAACTGATTAAAGAGATAAGACCATAATGTCTTCCCCAGCCTCATAAGGCAAGACTAGGTTATTTCTGCTATCACCTCCCCCTGTTACTATATTCTGCCTCTTTTTATCCCTAAAGTATCTTTTTCCCTTGTGTGATTTATTTCATCCTTACTTCACCATGGGTATGTCTTGGAGAATCAGGCTAAATCATGAATTATAATTTTCCTCAATTTTAAAGAAGTTTAGAATATCCCAATGTCCGTGTTCTTCCAAGGCAAAGATCTTCACACTGGGTTGTGTTACTTGGCGTACTCAAACATCTGCAGGGGGCAAACAGGATATAGAATTCTGGGAAAATCTTTCCAGTTCTTGCTTATGCTTTTCTAAAACCGAGTCTATTAGGTGATACCTGCGGGCGAGATGGCTTTTCTCACTTAGGCTCTTCCCTTGATGTGCCAGAAGGAAGGCTCAGGTATCATCATCCTTCATTTTAAAATGGATATTATCTGAAGGCATAGATGCCCTGGGGCCAAACACATGGATAGTTCTAATTAATAGTGGCTGAATTGAGAAAGTGAAGAAGGACTCTAAAGACTGGGAAATAAAATATTTTATAAACCAGGTGTTTCCAGTTCTCTAGTGTCTATAAATTAAAGGTGGGAGTCAGGTGTGCCTTCAGCTGACATTTCATCATGAATATTCTCGATTGTTAACTGTGTTAGATCCCCACATTCTCAGGACAGGAGAGCATTCCAGCTCCTCTGCAGGTTGGGGGCCCAGTGAGTGGAATATATGGTGTCACTTCAGGCCAGGCAACTGAGATCCAGTAGATCCCCTTCAGGTCCTTTCCTTTGGGCACAGCTATGGCCACACCATATATTGAGATGGTGGAGCGCAAGAAGGAAGCAAGCTAGGTATGTGACTCAGCACTTGAGAAGGGTGGTCTTTCCGGATCCTGGCACAACTGGACATTAGGAGTAGAAAGTGCAGCTTTATGTGTTAAGTGCTGAGATCTTGGATTGGTTTACTATTGATTAGAACAAAGACTCTATTACCGTAGTTTGTGGCTTTTGGTTTATAATTCCAGTTTTGAGAATGTACAGATAATTTTATAAAAAATTTCTTCCATTCTCATAGCTTTATGTGAACGAAATTTCACAGCAGTTATATCTATAAAAGTACAACTCAGATGGTTTAAACTTCACAGATACTGCTTTTAAAAATACATAAACTATTCATCAAAATTTGTAATGCATTTTTTTATTGAGTACCAATGATAACTGTAACAGTAACTCAGTGGAGGAGTTTTTTGTTTTGTTTTGTTTTTTCTTTCAACATAGCCATATAGTCCCTGGGTAAAATTTAAATTTATGTACATATTTTTGCAGAGGAAATGATAGGGTGATTAATAAAATACTTTTAGTCATAAATACTTATAATAAATTAGAATAAAACTGTGGGAGAAAAAGGATAAAAAATAAGTTCAAGAAGAAAATAATGTAAAATATTTCACTATTAGGAATTTGAGCTTATTCATGTATTTTTAAGTGGGTGATGTGTATCAAATCTATAGACCCATTTTATCAAATATTTAGATTCCTTTGAATAAATATTAAAGAGTGAAGCAGTAGTTTTGTTTTATTAAAACACACCAGAATATTAGAATATTAAAATACATTGGAAGTATATTATTTGGAGTCTTTCAGATTTATGATGAAAAACTTGACATGCTAACCTAAAATGTAAGATACATAGTTTTTACAAAGTTATTTCAGGCAACCAAGGAGCAAAAATTATTCTAAGCTGTATGCAGATTTTGTTATGATTTATAAATAAGAGTACTTTTAAATGATTAGTCAAGGGCATAGGTAGGGGAGGGCACTGGCTGTCCTTGAGCACCAGGCAGATGAGTTCATATATATTTTCCTTAGCTCTAGAGACAATGATCAGCTCCATTTTCCAGCCAAGCATACACAGGCCCTGAGCACTGAGGATACTGACACAGTCACAGGATAGTAAGGATAACTGGAGGGCCCCAGCCAGGTGTGACCTCAAGCCCTGAGGGAACAGCACATTCCCTGAGGGCTGAGTATACTGTTGGTGTCCAGCTGCCATGGGGAAGTGAGACTGGGAAGGGGCACCTGCCAGTCAGTGACCTGCTTGAGATTCTCAGACCTCTGCCACACTGTAGCTTCAGGGTTGCCTTCTTTCATTTATAAAGCTGAGGCCTTCTTTTTTGATGCTAAAACCCCTCACGGTAAACATTCACTCCAAGTGACCAGTGTGCTGGCCTTGAACCCCTCAGTGAGACATGTTTGGGTACACATTGTGCTCTGGTACACAAACTGGGTATACACTGCACTGGTGTAGCTCAGGGGTGTTGTAAAGATGACACTAGAATCAGTGCTTGTTAATGGAGCATCATAACAGTAAATTAAATGTGCAATAATACAGTGGTTATTTTATTACCATCGATCATGCATTAGATACTACATAGTATATAAAGTAAGACAGTCCTGCTGGGTCTATAGGATCTGCATGTGGCCACACTCCCTCACGTCCAGGTGCTAATACTGAACACTGGTGCAGTTTTCACAGGGAGTAAATAAAATAGAGAATAAGGGAATAAGGTAAACACTCAGGAGATTTCATTAACAGTGCTTAACTGGCCAGTTGGACTCTGCAAATGAACTATAAACATTCATTCTCCCAATTATGCTATGATTATTTGAGGGCACAGTTGTCATTCAACAGTGATTTTCCTAATCAGATTTTTTATCAACTCCTCCACAAATCTCAGCTTCTATAATTCCTCCATATCACCTTCTCTTCCTCCCTCTTGTTCAATATGTATCAATTTAAATAATTACACTCAGATATTTAAGCGTGGGTGCCTTCTAATTGTATCAGTCTCAGGGCTGGAACTTGAAGTAGCCCTACTAATGTCTACCCTTGACTCTGGGATCTAATTTTTCAAACTCAACCAACAGCCACATGCCTGCATTCGGATGACAGGGAATTTAAGATAATTTCATTGTAGTCTTCTAATAAATAGACATAACATTTCAAAATGTGTACTGTACTGAGAGAGACTCAGTGTTACAACTTGCTCCAGCAGTGTCTTCTGGCCTCTGGACATTGCATGCACATTCTTTGTCTGCTTCCCCTGCCACTGAGACTGATAAGATAAGAACTTTTAGAGCAAGCAAATAAGGATAAAGGAAAATTGAATTTTCCCTGAAGTTAGTCTGTAAACTTTACATCCATCATTCATCTTATCTGGGGAAATCCTAAACAAAGTAATCCTTCTTGGTGGAGATGAGAGCACAGGAGAGGTTGTTAGTTGTAAATGTAGTTTTCTTGGGGAGTCTAATACATTGATGACCCTGGTTAATTCCCTGGTGTTTGATTTTTACTTTCTGGGTTAAAAAATGCTAGTCCAACCTTTCCAGTGTTATTTTTGCTTTTAAGAATGAGTGCAGTATTCTGAATCTGCTAATGAAGGTACATCTGTTTAGCTTCTCATCTTTGAAAATTTTGGGAGTTTTCAAAACAGATTGTCTGACATTCTGGGATAAATTGTCTTTGCATCTTTCTCCTTTCAGAAAAAAAAATGAGAATATATGAGTTTGTGGTTTGGAGGGAACATGGGGAGTGGGCCAGCTGCTGTAATAATAGCAGGGTATCTGTGCTGAGGGTAAGCCTCATATCTCCTAGGTGAACCTATGGCACCCATGCTGCAGAGGGCTGTTTGTATCGTTGAAAGCTCTAAAAGGTTTGTCATCACTGCCTAAGGTAACAGGAAAATTCAATCAAGCTGCAGGTAAGGGATAGAAGACATACTTTAGGCCAGAGTATAATGAAAGGATGTTGTAGTAGTAACAATAGTTGTTTATTGTATGTCAGCTCTGTGTTCAAAATGCAAATATTATGTTCCATTAAAAATATGAACCTCAATTTAATCATTTTAAAATCAAGAAATTCTGAGGCCTATATTATTTGCATTTTACAGATGAGGAAATGAACCACAGGAATAACTTTCACAGTCTTACACAGTCAGGTGGCTTAGTTTAGAACCCCAGAGAGACTTTCTCTGTTTTATGTGTTGAGATTATTTGTGTTGCAGAATTGGATTTGATTTTAAAAATCATTTTGAAGAGTAGACTACTACTTAAGTGTATACAGCTTAAGAGTGGTCACCTTTGATCACAATTCTTTTCTGCCTTTACCACTTAGTCATAAGGTTTTATTACTGATCACTGTAAACGATGCTCCCCTGGCTCTTATAGAAGGCAATTGCAGCAGGTAATTAAAATTATAGATTTTTACAATGTGGTTGAGAATATTAAATCAAGTCTGAAGAAAATTAGGTAAAGTATCTTTTACAAGGAAAAACCACTTAGCAAGTCTGAAGTCTATTATCAAAGTCAGAGTCAGTACTGGACTCTGTGCTTTTCTAATAGCATATCACATCCAAGATGGGAAGTGAAATTTACATAAAAAATAATAGGAACCAGAAATTTACATGAAGATGTAGCTTTTTCTCTGTGTTCTGTTTAATGAATACTTAGCAATAGTCTATGCCTGTGATTCTTTGTTACCCCAGGTAATTATTCTGCCAGTGCCTTCTCACCTTTGCTGATCTTCAGGCATAGGCTCTTAACACACATCAGCTTCTGCTCTCCAGCTTCATGTAGCTCCTTATATTCAGAGCAGGTCATAGGAAAGAACAAGAAACCCTGTGACCACTGACTTTCAGTGCAGCTTTCTCATTTGCTTAGAAATGCCTACCAGTTATATAGCCTCTTTTAAGGTGGATTCCAAAGATTGTCATTCTATGTAATTTTATAGAACCATTAAAATGAGAGCTGGGAATTCACTGATTCACCTTAGTTTGGGGCTGGAATGACTAACTGGGAAATCCCAAAACCAGACACACAAAGCTGTAGCCAAATTCTTGAAAAGCTAAATATCTTTCCATTGTGGTTGCCATTGTAGACTCAGGAGTAGGAGCTAGAAAGGGAGGAAGGTAGTGAACAGCAGTCTGAGGCGGGGGCAGTCCAAGCTGGGTCCCAGTCTACACTATTCCCCTCTCTTTCCTAGAAAGATTGTTGCCCTCTTTTGCTGCAAGGATGTTTCTGTTGTATTAATTCAGAAAGGATTGAATGACATTTGGGAAAATTTCCAGCACAAATGTGCTCCGGAATTCAAACCTCTCCCTATTCATCCTCATTAATCATAATGATCTAGGTATAGAAGCCATATGCATAAGTTAACCTTTGGTTATTTGTTCATTTCAAAAAGTATAAGTGGTTTCACACTTCTTTACTCAAGAAAACTTCTGAGTTGAAAAAACTGCCTCAGGAAGAAATATGCAGTATTGATGTTATCATAAAGAAGTGAATATCTTGACTTTTTATTTCTTTGATTATTTTAATTATAGTAGTTATAAAAATCATAACACTAAGCATGTTCTTGGTAAGAACCTAGGAAGCAAGTCTACAGGTCAATGTATTTGAACCTTATTCTAGTACTACGATTAGTTTGATCATATCTACCTTTTTGGGGGGATCAGTAATAGAGATTGAACCCATAACCTTTGCACTAGCTACATCTCCACTTTTTTATTTTTCTTTCTTTTTTTGGGGGGGGTGGTTATCAGGGATCGAACTCAGGCCCTTGTGCTTGTCAAGGCAGGCACCGGAAACACTGAGCTAACTCCCCAACCCACTTTTTTTTTATTTTAATAAAGGATCTCACTAAGTTGTTGATTTCCACAGATATAGCTCGAACTTGTGAGCTTCCTACCTCAGCCTTCTAGAATGCTGGGATTACAGTTGTGTTACTATTGGCTCATATTCATTTCTTATGCTTGTTCCTCAAGCATGATGTTAACCTTTCTCCCCACTGACTTCTATCCTGACTGGTTAGTACACCAGCCATTAAGTAAGTATTAAATATTTTCAATATCATCCCAACCCGGAAGAATACCCAGAAATTCATAAAACAGCAAACACATCATCATCATGATCACAGAAACCACCCATACTGGAACCGTGTAGTCTGCTCTCTATGTCTACACAGAAGGTGCACCTGGAAGTGTTGCGCTATGCTTTCTTTTGTTGGAAGTCTTTATGTTTCACTCTTGCTTCAAAGTGTGATTCCTCCCCCACTCTTTTACAAATTCTTAGTTCATTCCTGATATTTCATTCAGAAAAGACTGAGCATTTACCACGTTGTGCTTGTTACTCTTGCCTTGTGGTTCTTGCCTTTCTGAGCTCTTGTTGTGCTTGAAAGAGGCAAGTCTATGAACAGATGAGAAGAATGGTATGCTGATGCCAGATGCAGCAAAGTTATGCAGACAGAGTCAGGGAAGCACAGTCAAGGGAGCCATTAATTCTGCTTCCAAAAAGCTTTGTTAGCAGAACTCTTTAAAAATCTTTTTTTTTTTATGGAGAGCTGCACCACCAGCGAGGTGATTAAGAAGGGATCTGAGGGCCAGGAATTTAGTTCAGTGGTTCTGCTGCCTGCTTTGCAAGCATAAGGTCCCAAGTTCTATCCCCAGTACCAAAAAAAAAGAAGGGATTTGGGGAAGGGCTCCATGTGACTAAGTTATGTCATAGCTACTGTCCTATCACTCACTCCCCTTATTTCAATGCCAGTGTCCCCTCCAAGACTATTTTTCATGCAGCCCCATTCCAAAAATTCTTATTTGTGGCCTTTATCTCCCATTAACACTTAAATTTCAAAAACACAGAAATTTCTGTCTGTTTCCACAGGCAGCTGGAAGCATGAATGACAAGCAAGGACTTGGTAAATACTAATTTCCCGAGTGACTGAAAGTCTGTAATAAGGCATTTACTTTCCCTTACTTGAATCTGTCCCCATTTCAGCTTCCCAGAACACCTTCTCACTGGTTCTGTTCTTGTTTTCTCTCATGTCCTTTGCTTTGGTGTTTATGGCTCCTTTTGATTCTCCTTATCTCTTGATGGAAGAAGTTGCCATTATATAGTCTTTGGTATGATGCTTTAGTTTTTAGTCTTCTCCACTCCCTCACTTTGAGACCTAATTCATTCTTTGGACTTTAAGTATCATCTTTGATCACATATTATCTCCAGACCTGAATGCCATTCTGAACATCAGCCGTTATGTGGGAAGTTGGATAAAATGATTTAAGTCTATTATGACTCTGAAATATTCAGTCTTGGGTGTTTTTAAGGGAATCATTTTCTACACCCCCAACTTACATACATATTCTTTCCCCAAGATGATCAGCTGAGAAAGGTCTGGAGTAGATGCACAAGTTCTCTCTCATCTCTCTTTTCACAGTTGCTTTTTCCTCACCCTCCAAAAGAAAAGCATTTCTTCCACCAAACCTTAATCTTTGTTGACATTTTACAATGGACTTAAAAAGCAGTTTACTAGCTAGCAAAAAATAATTTAAAATATTGGAGTAAGAATTGAGAAAGTAAACAACTTCACTGATTTGGCTAAGAGAGCCCCTTCCAAGTTAGGTAATTTACATTTCTTACCTTTTAACAAAACTGAAAGAGGACCTAATCAAGTTGTAAACCAATAAATCACTAAAATTAATTTTTAATGATAAATTACTGTGTTATTTTGGACATAGCATTCCAAATGATTTCAAAGAATTGAGTGAAATTATAAGAACAAAACTTCTTCTGTCCATTTATGAAGTTTTGTCAGTGTATACATTTACAAAAGCAAAAAAATAGAAATAAAATTGCTGTATGCGTTTTCATTTTAGCCGGAAGTAATATTCATCTCTGAACACAAGAACTAATTAAAAAAGAATAGTCTCATTTATCTCATTAAGACATGCATTTCCAATTGATTTTTTTTCATATTCAATAATTATTTGTTAAAACTTGCTTTCATATATGTTAAATTGTTTTTAATGATTATAATAGTGGAGAAGAACCCAGAATTGTTTTAAAACTTAGAGAATTATGGTCATGAGAAGTTTTTTAAGCTGTGCTTTTTGTATAGCAAGATGTGGTTCAGTGATAAATACAGTACTTTCAAACATAATGTATATTGCAACAAATAAAATTATGTGCATGAATTGTAGGAGGAGAAGAAGCAATAGACGGTTTTCAATTGTTGAAAAGGAGATTTTTAAGTAGATAACAGTAGATATCAAATCACATTGGTTTCTAGGTCCAATTTAAACCCTAAAATATAAACGTCAAATATGTGAGGGTGATAGAATTTTTCAAAATTCTGTTATGGAATGCATAGACAAAATATTTGAAACTGTGAATCTGCTATTAAGAGTTGTATGCTTAGTTTGAAGCACAAGTGGAAGTGGGTTGGGGTGGGGGAAGAGGACTAGTGAGGAAAGAATTCAGCCCAAGCTTGCTAGGACAGTGGGAATGTGGGAAATCAAACCAAGAGCAAATCATGCAATATTTGAAATACTACATGGCCAATATATTTATTCATCATCATCAAAAAGAGGAGACAATAACAAGATAGAAAAATCTTTTAAATATACAACACTTTCTTAGAACTAGAGCTCAAGAGAGGCACTTGGGCTGGGCCAGGACTTTCTCTTCCCAGGTGATTTTGATGTACAGCCTCAGCAGCAAGTTGTTGAAAACACTGAATATGTGGTCCTTAGACCAACAGTAGCAGCACCATCTTGGGAGCTTGTTAGAAATGCAGAATTTTGGGCTCCTTCCCAGACCTGCTGAATCAAATTGAGCATCTTAACAACATACTTAGGTTATTTGTATCCACATTAAATTTTAGAAAAACAGGATTTCTAACAAGATCCCTGGTGGCACTTGGGCAGCTGGTTCCCAGGCTACAGTTGTGCAGCAAAGTCCTCCTGTTACTGAGAGGTTCAATGGCAGAGCTGCTTAAATCAGAGTCTCCAAACTACAAGCATCAGCATCACTTGCTGCTTGTCACTATGAAAATTCTCAGGACCCATCCCAGGCCCACTGACCAGAGTCTGTGGAGTAGGGTCTAGGAATCTTATTTGATCAAGCTTTCTCAATGACTCCAATGTCTGAGAAGGACAGCTCCAGAGAGAACTCACAGCAATTTCACATTGTTCTGAGCTTCAGATTAATCTAGGGACATGGCTAAGACTTTTAATACCAAGAGGCCCAGCCTGATGAGAGAGGTGCTGCTGAAACTTCCAGCATGAGCTTTGCCTGTCCCCACAACCACTTCCTCAGGGGTCCTCGGGTGTGTGCTAGTTAATACACACAAGTGGGCAGCGCCTTGCTTCTTTCCTCACACCACCTGCCTAGATAGCCTTAGGCCCTGCTCCACCTGTGGATTTGTGATTCAGAAGGCTGTTAGTTCTGGGGTGAGTCTGTGAGGATCAAGAGAGGACTGCCAGGATATCCAGGTGCAAACTTTCCAGTTATTTTTGTCTTTTGAGCCAGGCAGATCTAATGGTACTTGAGGCTTCTTATTGTATAGGATGCTGTGTAAGTCTGTGTAGGCCACAGTCAGAGCTGCAGTTCTGGGCCCTGCAGTTCTGTAGCAAGGCCATTTGTTGTATAGCAGAGAACTGCTCATTATTTCAGAAGTACCAGCATTTAATGCAGATGAGTTTCTGGGCCAGAATAACACTGAGCACCATAAGTCTTAGAACCAAAACTCCTCATCATAAGCTAAGCAGTGTCAACTTCCCCAAGTTTGAGGTGGGTCAGGTTCAAAGGCAATTTAATGGTAGAAATGATGTGTGTTCAGCCAGGTCCAAGAAGACAGAGAAAGCAGGCTGCATTGTATACATGTGACCCCATGCTCTATGTCACTAGCTCTTTAATAGGGACCTCTCCCTCCTCTTCACAGATGTTGCATCAGTGAGAGGGAGTCCTTAGGACCAACTGATAGAGAAGTACAAAACTTAGAATGGATTCATAGGGGCATTCTAGTGATACATGGGTGCCAGCTGAAATAGCTAACACTTTTCATTGAATGCCTCCTGTCCCTAAGAGCCTAATGCCTTGCCGTGCTAAAGGTCCTATGTCGTGGGATACACAGAGTTATGTAGACCACCTGACCGGACACAGAATTGGTACCAACAACCACCAGGAGCTTCAGTCTGCTGCATGCGGGAGGGACCTGTCCAAAACCCAGGTGACTTGCTCGTGTGTCACAAGTTCCATACCCAATGTTTATGGTCAGTAGGCAGCTATAGCAATCAAGGGCAGACCAGGTAAACACTGCGAAAGTTCTGAGCCACCCCATCTGACCAGCAACCTGGATCAGCTAAGTGCTGTCCAAGACTAAGGGACTTTCACTCTGTCCCCTTGCTTTTGTTTCACTGACACTGTGCTCCCTAATGACTCTAAACCAAGACTGGAATACAACTCTCTGAACTAACACAGGCAAAGATGATGTCACCACAGGCACAACCAGGAATTAGCTGTGATAGTGTGGGGTCCATTGTAAAGCAGATCTTAAGTCAACATGCAACAACCAAAGAGAAACAAAGGCTCCAACTCACTCATGTTCCTAACTGGTGGAAAGTATCCAGCCACTGCTTAAGCACCCTCAACCACCAGCCTTAGTGAAGAAAACCAGTCTTTTGAACAACCTTTAGGTACTTCACAGCAGAGGCACATCTGTCCTTCCCAGTGCAGCCCTTCCCTTCCCAGTGACTCGATTTCCTCAACACCAGGGTTTGGCTGAGCACATGGAATTGGATCCCAATCATAAGTCTTAGGTAGAGACTAATGGTAACCCCAAAAGTGAAAACAAGAACCACTTTCCTCAGCTTTGCATTAACATATCTACTCAAGAATTCTGCATAGTATGAGTTCCTTTGTCTTCTAGGCCAAGTTAAATTTCCTGGCTTCAAACTATTTTATAACTATAAAAGGAATATGATTTATTAGCTTTGTCTCTTGCTATTTTAAAAAGAAGCTTTTATTGTGGAGAAGAAATTGTTAAAGTCTCATCACCTACAAAATAGGACTTGATTCTCTCTTCTCCAAAATAACTAAAATCAACCTGTTTTCAATTGGTGATATTCCTTTATTAGTTTTAATTCATTTTCCACCCATCTGATTTTTTATTCATAATGCTTTTGATGAAAATTAATTAGTTTCCTTTAGAGCTGAAACAATATTATCATGGGCACTCAGACATTGTTATACAAAAAGTCCCCATTGTGAAGTGGCCTCAGGACTCACAGCATGTCTCTTACTCCCAGAGAACTCACCTTACAATGAAGCCCCAGGAACATTGATGCCATCTGACTGTTGGGGCTGGGCCTCAGTTTTCCCATCTGTACAATGAGAATTTTGAGGCAAATACTCTCTCAACTTTTGTTTTATAAGTCCAATAAAGCTAAACAGTATTTAGGGGATGGATATATAAAGAATATATACAGAGGTTTAGGTAAATATTTTACTGATTGAAGATCATCCCAGACTAATATGGAAGGCCAAAAAGTAGTAATCACCTAGGGAAAAAGGGAGAAGACAGGAGAGGAGGAATAGGCACACCAGGTGTTGCGCACCTGGCTCCCAGACTATCAGGCAACAGGAGAGGAGGAATAGGCACACCAGGTCCTGCGCACCTGGCTCCCAGACTATCAGGCTTGGCGTCCATGTCCTTGTTACTATTCCACAAATGTAGGCTTCCCTGTAGTTTCATCTCTGTTGTAAAAGGGAAGTGGGATCAGACTTCACTGCACAGAAGAAAAACTCACTTTCCTAACTAAAATTCCAACAAGGAAGAGTAAAGGGAAGTGGAGGGGAAATCATTTTTAAAATAAACCACTTAATGCAAACAGTAGCTCTCCAGCCTTGTTCCATACACATAACCTTGCTGTTTGTCTATGGCCTTAGAGAAGGAAGTCTGTCCTTCTCACACTGCTAATCTGGTCTGATTAAATAGAGCCTTAATTTTTATAAGATGTGCAATTCTGTATCAAGATACATTATGAGTAGAACCTCCTGGATTGATTAAATTATCACTTGACAAATATTTTTTCCACGAAAATGATTTATAACATGGAATGTGATTAATTATAATATATTTCAACAGGACATCTGTTATCACACAAGAAATAGACAATGAAGTACCTGAAATTTGGAGTTTAACTTCCAGGTGTAGAGAAGCAAGGTGGGACAGGCATCCAGAGTTATGTACAGCTTCAGGGAAAGGAACCCAGAGTACTGGTCCAGAAAGAGATGCCTAGATATGCCCAGCTGAGGATAGGAGAGAAAGAGGCATATGGAGTCAGGAGGCAAAACAGCTTCAAGGTGGAGGGTGAGTGAGAGCAAACAGCCATGTGAAGTCAGAAGTTGTTAACAAAACCTGGACATACTGACAAGACATTTAATGTACAGGACACACTGGGAAGACTAGAAGTCAAGGAAGAGACTGATTTTGAAAAACCAACTCTTGGCCGGATGTGGTGATACACACCTATAATCCCAGCACTCTAGGAGGCTGAGGCAGAAGCCCAGCCTAGGCAATTTAACAAGACCCTGTCTCAAAATTTAAAAATTAAAAAGTGTGGGAGAGTGTGGCTCAGTACAAAGTCTCTGAGTTCAAAACCCAGTACCATAAATAAAACAAAATATCTTGACACAATGGCCCTTAAGCTGAAGCCTCCTTTAGCAACAATACAAGATGCTCTCTGTTCACACTTATTCTTTTCTTTCTTTTCTCCCCACCAACAAAGCTTAGTCAATTAAAAAGAAATTCATTTGGGGCCAGGTATTTAGCTCAGTGGTTCCACTGTCTGCCTCTCAAACGCAAGGACCCAAGTTCAATCCCCAGTACCAAAAAAAAAAAAAAAAAAAAAAAA
>NW_022900929.1:4172569-4220861 GCF_012274545.1 Fukomys damarensis
GGGCATTTATTTAGCACTGAATGATTTTTTGCTATATGAGCCAAAAAATAATAAAAATAAAATAACATTTGAGTGAATAGAGAAAATTACTGGTATGCTTAGAAAGTGACTGAATTGTCACTAGAAACATTGAAATTGCATTTTCTAGAATAAATTCACTAGAAATAATGTTTAACTTGAGCTGCTCCCTCATATACAACTTTGCAAAAATCCAATTTAATAATTTTAGACCCAGTTCCTGATTACTTGAAGAAGGGTGGGCTTGTATTTCAAGATAACCATATGTATTTATGATTGAAGTAAATAAGAGCATCTTACTTGCACATGACAGAAGGAAAAAGAGTCCAAGGAATTTATTAGCGCTAAGTTTAGGTTGATGGGAAATGACACTGTCTCTTAATTTCATTGAATAATAGGAGCTCCCAGAGGACGTATACTCAACACATGTGTGTACACACACCCAGGAAGAGGGAAGTACACTGGCGTGCCTTCTTGGGTATGCATTGAATATACTGTTTAAAGGGATCTCAGTAAAGATTTTCTATAAATTATGTTTATTGCATAACAAAAAGCAGAGTATAAGGTGTGCATTCTAAATGTGCTAAGGGAATTTCTGCTTCTGAGTTGGAAAAGAGGACATTAGTTTAAAGAATTTGATTATCTACTGATAGGCTATTTCTGAAAATAATATAGAGCATTCATCTTTGATAACAGTTGATGTTTTAATGCACGTTGCTCTCCCCAGCCTCTTTGCAGCCTCGTTTCCTCAGCCTTCTGGTTCTGTGTAGAAAAGGAGCCACTTGCCACCCTATAAATCCCTCACATCTGGGCAGATTGGCTCTCTCTTGTTTGGCTCCCTCTAGTTCCAGAGGAGTATTCCTGCTCTTTTGCAAGTCTTTGCAAGCCTAAAACTTCTGTTTCTCTGCACTGTCTTCTCCACACACATAGCAGTTTTCTCCTTTCTGTGTGATGTTTGCCTGGAACTCCATAAACATTGAGCACTTCACCTAAACCACTGTTGTAGTGGCAAGCCTATAGCAGACATGCTGCAGCCAGCCGTTTATCATTGAAAGCTCTTAATGTTCACCATCACTGCCCTAGATGGTCCTATCTTTGGCCCTGGTTCCCACCAGGAGACCCCTGACTCCCTTCTCCCCCATGAAAGTCACCAGCTGCCTGTACCTCTCCCTCTGAGGTCCCAACTTTAGGCTGACTAAGCCTTGAACTGGCTGCTTCCTGTGCGTTCCCTAGTAGAACTGTTACCACAGTTGAAAGGTCACTTACTCCAATTCAGGTTGTGATCTCATTGGCCTTGTCTTCTTTGCTACCCTCCGCATCTTTCGGTTTCCTAGCTCTCTAATAACTCCAACACAACTTTTCCTCAGATTCTGCCTTTACTGCTTTCCCATGCAGTGTCATTTTTTACTCAGGCTCTGCATCACCTGCACTCCCCATTCTTTTCTGTGTTCCTATCTGCCATGTTTGCCAGAGTCCTCCACCTGCCTTTGTGACTTTGAGTCTTGTTTCTGAAACTCACATGCATCCCTACAGTCGACTGTTCCACTGATCCTCAACTCAACACCTTACATAAGGTAAGTCATTATTTCTTTCCCAGTTCAGTTTCTCTCTGTCAATGAAGTCGTCATAAAACTTGAAATTATAAATCTTAAACTCTTTAACTTGGTCCATTCAGTTCCTAAATTCCATCAATTCTATTTATGAAACAGTAGTCATAATACACATTAGTGTTCCTAGAGTTATGTTAGTGTCATAGAGAAAATAGAAGCCCAGGTCAAAGGACTAAGTGTAGAACCAGGATCTGCACCAGGTACCTGCACCTGGAAGGCACAGCCTTTTGACCTCAGGGCCCTCTCCTGTTGATATAAGGGGAATAGATGTAACTCCTAAACCAGCTAGATAACAGAACTCGAGTTCATGTTCTCTAAAATAGAAGAATGAATTCTAGAGACAGTGGAAATTAAGAATAGGAAATATTTATTGAGAGAAAGATAATGTCTGTCTAAGAGAAACAGAAGGGGAGTAGGAAAGTGGATTGCCTGCCCACCCTGCTTTTCAAAGGTACTTTATAGAGCAAAGCCATGAGGTGAGGCAGGTACAAAGTGGAACAAAAGTATAATCAACTAGTAAGATTACAAGTACAGTCACTTAGGTAATATTGGTCCAGTGGGAAATCACAAGGTGGACATGAGGTGGAACAAAATCAGCCAATAAGATTACAACAAGTATAGTTGCTTAGGTAATATTGATTAAACAGGGATCAAATAGGGAAGCACGTCACATAGCAAGCATACAAGGAACGAACAAGGATTTTCAGTAAGGGATGGGTCAGGGATCTTTACTGGAAGGGACGGGTTAAGACCTTGGTCCCTGTTTAGAATAGCAATCTCTTATTCATTCCTAGGAAAAGTACACAGGTAGAGTAGTTTCTCTCTTTTTATAATGCTAGCCAGTGAATGTGCCTCTGTTTTTCTATGCTGAGGGCCCAGCCTTGTCTAACTGCCTTATAATAATTTCTAACCAACTTAGCTATCTGCAATATTGTCGCATTTGCTTTGTTGTCCTCCCGACTGTCTCACTTTCATCCCCTCTCCTGGACTCTTTTCAGATGCTTTGCTACCATTTCTCCTGAAATAATTTTTGAAAGCCATGTAGCCCTTGCACATTTAAAAATGATATGAATTTATATGTATGTAGTTGCAAAAAATATTTACTGTTCAGTATTAACATTTAAAAATAAAACCATTACACCATTCTTGTGAATGGATCCCCTGGAAGACATAAATACCAAAATGAATTAATACTATCAAGTATTTTAAAAATGTGTGGAAAACATTTTTTTTGGTGGTTGGAGATGGTGCTAATACACTGATACTTCCCCTTTCCAACATTTCATTCAAATATAATATTCTTGTATGCTTGAAAAAACTATTATTGACCACATACAAGTACATGTACTCACCCCCTATATGCACATGTGTGTGTTTGTAAATACACAAATTGCGTATGAAGTTTCTTACTTGCAGTGACCAGAAATTGTGTCATAAATTGTGATGATGTTTTTAGGACACAGTTGAGCAGAATACCGTAAATATACTACAGACATTATAAATATAAAATGTTAAGTCGAACAGCATCCCTGATTGGACTAGATGTAGGAACATGTTGATGCTCTGATGGAACTGCTCCTCAGTTTTGGTATCCAGGAGGATTTTTTTTATCCTTTGTTGGGAGCTCTCTAAGCCAACTCAACCCTCTCTCCCTTCCACAGTTACATCTTGCTCGGGGAACCTTGTCTGGGTGGCAAGCCCTTAGTATCCAGGCTGGTAAAGGGGAGCCTTTTCTTCTTAGATCAGAGGTAGTCATGAAAGAGGGGGTAGAAAGCCCTGGGGTTGAGGAGACCACTTGGACAGTGTTGGGAAAGGGGACCTATGGCATTAGTTAGGTGGAAATTGGTTCCCTTACACCTGCTTGGTGGTACTTACAGCCCTGTGGAGCCAGTGCCCTCATCTGAAGACCGCACTCCCCACAGGCTACCTACAGTGATGAAAACAGAATTCCTTATAACAGGAATTCCCTTCCTCAGGAATAAGTGCCTGGCCTGGAGGGCCCTCACCCCTTATTTCTGACTGTTTTTGTTTTTGTTTTTTTTGGTACCCGGGATTTGGAACTGCTGAGCTAAATCCCCAGCCCCAGATCGGCTGTTTTTGATGCCTACCATGCAGCATTAGGCCTCCTGCCCTGCCTGGCAAGTTCCTCAGGCTCCTTTCAAGCCACACCCTCATTTTGACCTTGTATCTTTGGACCAAACACAATGGCTGGAGTTTGGAATGGAGTTTACAGTTTCCCGTGTCAAGAATTAAACTTGTTGGATATTTATGTGAGAATTGATTTATTTGTCTTGAGATAATTTTTGAGGAAATCTTGTTATAACAGAGGGTAATTTTTTACTTCAGGAAATAATATAGGAAAATATTATGACTTTGGAAGATCTATTAAACCTCACGCTGACTATGCATTTGAATTTAGAACAGGATGCAGACTCATTTTGATGGATGCTTCTGAGAGGATACACATTTGCTAACCAATTGGGATGCTGCTGGTGCCTGGCAATTGCCTATACTGCAGCAATGGTCTTTTGGGCAGGAAGATCATTTGTTTCTTTTCTTTTCTTGTTTTGCACCTATGTTCCTTTCAAAAAGCCACAAATAAATCTTTTCTAAAAAACTGTTCCAAAGCTCTCATAGGGAGTTTATGATAGAAAAGCTGACAGATCTTTAATTACTAAGGCAGTACCTGACACCACAATAAAATACTAGCTTCACTAGAAAGAAAATTTAGAAGTTTGGAATAATGCTATGTATTTTCACAAATGGGAATGACCAACAGCTCATAAGTATGAAGGGACTGAAAGCCTAGTAAAGTTTCCTGGATATAGCTAGCAAGTCAAAACATGGAATGCATTCCTTCTGTATTTATAAATGAATATCTCACACAGCTGCCCTACAACCAAGCCTGCTAGGAGAGACTATGTCTTACAGAGTGGAGAATGGTAAGCTGAGGATACATGCCTCCCTTTGGGTCCAGCCTCCACCTGCCAGCAAGCTGCAGAAACGTCCTTTCTGCATCCAAGTTCCCAGCTATCAAATGGGGGTAGCAATAGCCCTACCCTAGCTCACAGGACATTTAAGTACGAGCAAATGAATGGAAGGCAAGTGTGCCAGAGCCTGGTGTGCAGCAAAATATTACTCATTCTACTTATCATTGTCTTGAATGAAAATAAGATAGCTAATTTTTTTTAATTTCTGAGAACTGTCTGAGTTCTTGACCAAACCTGATAGATTAACTGAAAAATCCTATATGCACATGATTAATAATTCAAAATTGTAAAATATATGTTGGCATTTTCACTTGTTGAAATGAAAATTATAATTTTATTAAAAATCATTTAAATCTTGTTAAAAGCAGACAAAGATGCTATCTACCCTGAATAATAAGCTTTTAGAGACAGTCTTTCTTGAAGACATGATAGTCTTTTTTGTAAATTGAATTATTTGGTTATATTAACATTTTAATAAAGGAATTATACTATTTTAATATTTCTTAAGAAACTGATATTTAATTTCTGCCTCATGTTAATAATGTTATAAGTACTCAACATATTAAAACATCAGTTCAAATTAATTTATACTTAATATTCCCATGTCTTTAAGATCAAAGCATAATATGCTGTTTTGTATTGTGTGTTTATATTCTTGCATTGTCACAATCTTTCCCTTTCCTA
The DNA here is from genome assembly GCF_012274545.1 of Fukomys damarensis. Classification (NCBI taxonomy): domain Eukaryota; kingdom Metazoa; phylum Chordata; class Mammalia; order Rodentia; family Bathyergidae; genus Fukomys; species Fukomys damarensis. The sequence goes on from NW_022900929.1 coordinate 4,177,872, forward strand.
GATCTATATTTTGAAAATACTAATCCAAAGGGAGTAATAAATGAGATCCATGATACCTTTGATTGGAAAACATGACAATCATATAAGTGTTGCATGGATGTGTATTTTTAGAAAGAGCTGTGTACACCAGTCAGCATGATATGTTGGGCAGCTTGGTTCTTGTGATTTATGGGAAAGCCTTTTGGTGATTTTACACAACCCACCAGTAAACCTGCCTCGTAGGTGGAAATGAGGTTGAATACACACACAAAAATAATGGCCTTTGAAAGAGAACTGGACATTGAAGCTAAATGGCTGAATAGCTTCAGACACCCCCAGAGGAAGAAAAACAAGATTTAAAGTGTTGTTATTAAAGAATACAATCCATAAATAAAGTAATATATTCTCATATCCATGACGTATTTTGACAAATAAGAGAAAAATGTTTTCCTGATAGGAAAATGTATTTGAATTGTGTTTTACACTATTTAACGGGGCTAGTGCATTAAGAGATTGCTAGACATTGAGTTAATCAGGGTGAATAGCAAGAGAAGGAAGGCCTGCTTTGGATCAGAGGGCTGCATTTCATAGGCCATCCTTATTGACAACAAAGTCAGAAGACTGGATTCCCTGCTAAGCCTTGGCCCCTCTTGTTGATGACCTACTTGCAGGTGCAGGCTCACCTTGTTATTACTTGGGATTATTTAAATCATTTTGAAATTTTGGTCTTTTAGAAATAGTTCTGGCTAATATCCCAAAGAGCATGAAAAGCTGACTAGCCAATCAAAAAGAATGAAATACTGGTATTTATAGCAAAATAAATGGAACTAGAGGACATTACATTAGGTAAAATAAACTAGGTGCCAAAAGACAAATACAACATGGCCTCTCTCATCTGTGGGACCTAAAATTGTTGATGTCAAAGTGGGAGAGAGTAGAATAGCAATAACTAGAGGCTGAGAAGTATAGAGGGAGAGGGGAAAAGAGGGAGGCTAGATAACCAGTGCCAAAACGTGGTTAGAAAGCAAGAATGAGTGCTAGCATTCTGTATCAGTACATAGTGGCTATAGTTCATGGTAACTTCTAATATAGTTTATGAGGAATTAGAAGACAGGAGCTCAAAAACTCTAAATATAAAGAAAAATAAAGGGAGGATAATGCTAATTATCCTGGTTATATCAATACATACCATGTACATGTATGAAAATAGCACATTCTACCCCATGAACATGTATAATTATTATGTGTTACTTAAAAAGAAAAAAAGGCAAATCCAGAGTGATGACTGGTACAAAGCCTTTGAAGGATACTCTTGTGTTTGGAAAGCATGGTGGCACTGTTGGGACAGGTTGCTGTCATTACCCATCACCATTAGGCACACATTGGTTTCAGGAGTATTGCAAAAGATAAGGAAGGTATTATTTGTGTAAAAAATTCTTCCTTGACAATTACTTAATAGAGCATGCTATTTCAAGAAAGAAAAACCATAAGTTTCCTTCATCCTTGCATTCTATCTACCTTTGTCATAATAATCATCTACCCCAGAGCTTTTCTGAGAGATTATCTCAAATGAAGGCAGGAGGTTCACTTGTGCATCAGTTGGTTTGTTCTGTCTTCCTACCAGTATGGAAAGAGATTCTTGGCCATTGGATGATACCTTGTGTGTGTATCGACTTGGTTGGTTGAAGCGATGGAAATAAATCTATCATTCACACTAGTGCAAGAAAAAGTGTGGTCCTACATGTAAATTTGTTCTGGAATTTGTTCATTTATTTAACAGATTTGGAGGCCATCCATTAAGAGCCAGCTACAGGGGATGGCAATAGAGTTGACTATCCTCAAAGATATACCTGGTCTATATTTTAAAATCTCGCATGCGTGCGCACGCATGTGTGTGTGTGTGTGTCTGTAATTGGTGGATTTTAAGATTATAAGCTCTTTCAGAAAATTCTTGTAATTAATTTTTATATATGCTCGAACTTGTATATATTACTTTTATTTAAAAGTATGAATCTCACACATTTCTCAATTTTAAAATAAGGGACACGTACTCTCATGCCCCCTAGGAACAGCTTGAGCTAAATGATGATGTGTGTTGCATTGAATGAGCAGGAGTTTGAAATCATTGGTCCACCATTTAAATCTCAACTCTGTTCCTAATCCTGTTCATGAGAGGAGGTTACCTACATGCTTCAGACTTCAGATGCCTCATCTGTCTGTGCAGATCAAGTCAGATGTATAAATAGAACTGAAACACAGCTGACATTTGGTATATGTAAACTCTTTCTCCACATATTCTTACCCAAGTTCTCAATACTTATAACCAGTTTCTACCATTAACTGCTCAAGGTGATCGATTATTGTACAGTAGCATAGTGACCATATTCCATAATGCCAGTAGGAAGACCTTTCCATGAGAATGAAATATAATTTAAGAAATGTATTGTTCAGGGCTGGGGATTTAGCTCAGTGATGCCATGCCTGCCTTGCAAGTGCAAAGTCCTGAGTTTAATCTTTGGTACCAAAAAGAAAGAAATATGTTGTTCATGAAAATTTAGAATCATACAACACACTTGCACACCTGCATTCATTAGAAGACTTAACTATGACAATTTGGTATTTTCTGTGATACCTTCTGAAAATACAGGGAAGACTAACAGATTTTAGGTCAAATGTCAGATGAATGCACCTGCTGCAGCCTTCCTCATTATCTCACATAATAGAAGTGATGGAAGAGGGACAGATAGACACATTGATAGATAATGTAGAAAATATGAAGTGGAATTATGTGGAATCCCTGAAGAGAAAGAGCAGATGATACTGGATAGAAAATAAACCTACAAAAGGTAAGATTGCCATTGGAGGCAGGAGACCCTGGGAGCAGGGAGCCCAGTGCACATGATGGAGATTAACTGAGCTCCTGCAGCTCTCTCTGCTTCATGTTGCATGTGCTGTGCTTCCCCTTTCCACTCCACTGTGGCCGCAGATATGTGTGCCCAGATGAGAGGTATGAGTATTGGAATCTTGGGTCAGAGAGGCAGGCCAGTCCTCTGGTGAGGTAGGAGGAATGGAGAGCACCCAGGACCAGAAGGTCATTTGGATGAGCACTCTGGTCAGCAGCACATTCCCCATCTTCCCACTGTGGGGCACAGACATAGCACATAGTCTCCATGGACTCCTGAAGAGAAAGATAAGTGAGCATAAAACTGAGAATCACAAGACAGTGGGAAGTGCCAACCTTATAGTGTCACCACTCAACAAAGAACATTTATTCAAAGAAACAGAACAGAGCAAACAGAAAAGAACTGAAAAGATACACTTGTTATTGTAGGAGAGATGTAGGAACCATTAAAAAATTGGTGATCCTAGAAATTAAACATTGCTTATTGAAGTAAAAATTAAGTAGATTGAAGAAAGTAGTGGATACAACTGGAGAACAACCTTTGGAATTCCCCTAGAATCTATCAGAACTTCAATAAGAAATGTAATGTGTTTTCTTTAAGTTAATGGACATAGAAGATAGAGCCAGCAGTACTAGCTTTTACCTATTGACAGGTTTCTTACAATAAGAGAATGTAGTGCAAAAAAATCTCAGGCAGTTTCCATAAATGAAGGAAGGCAAATTAAAAGGGTCATTAGGTCTCAATAAAACAGAAACAAACTTAATTAAATACACTGTCTCCAATGAGTAGGATCTTTAGACAAGGTTCCAAGGTGAAACCTAATGTGTAACTCTGCTCTCTTCCAAAGATCAAAGTGAAATAATGATAGTAAAGACTTTTTCAGACATTCAAAGACTCAGACACTTGCCAATGTACAGACTGAAAGAATTAATAAATGATAGATTCCAATAATAGGAAAAGTACACATAAATGAAGTGATAATGAACAAAGAATTCACTGAACCTCACTGTTAAATCTAAATAATGTTTACTGTGGATAGTATCAACTAACAGTCCAAAAGTTATCAATAATCAGGGATATGTGGCTTGGAGGAAAAAACAGGAGGGGAGGCAGAGTGGGGAATGAAGTAAAAGCACTACCAGTTTTTTCTATCTTGTTCAGCAGAAAGATTCTACAGAATGAGTCTAGATAGACATTAAAAAATCAATTTGAATAAGTGTTAAAAATTTAAAGATAGCCAGTAGAGGAATAGAAATTGAATTTGCAGCTTGTTATTATTAAACCAGTGGAGAAAAAGAATAATGGAGGAAATCTTGTCAGTGCAAACAAAGGCAGAGAAAGAGGGTTAAAAAAACAACCTAGGATCATGGAAAAATAAGTATATAAAATACCAGTCTAATCCAAACATATCAGTAATCTCAGTAAATGTGACTAATTAAATTGATGTAACTAATTTAAACCTACCTCTGAAAGAAAAAGCCTTTCAATAAAGCTTTAAAAACAGCTGCATTATATACTTTTTACAGGATTTATATAATTTTTAATAATATTGGTTGAAATAAAAGCATGTAGAAACATGTCAAGCAAATGTTGACCATGTAATTATGCTTAGCAATATTAATATAATAGAAATTAGATTTCAAGGGAAACAGTATTCAAATGGACAATCATATTGAAAAGGATCTAACAAGAAATTATAACAATAATAATTTATGTACCAATCACCAAGTAGATTGAATCCCCAAAGTTGTAGGGATGATTTGGAATTACACTATGGAAAATAAAAAAAACCAACTCCCAACCATTGAGATAAGTACTCTTAGCTAATTAAGTGTAAAAGGAAAATATATTAATTAAATAGAGGGCATTTAACAAGATCCTACTGGAAATTTTAATGGAAAATTATTAGAAGCATTAAGTTTAAAGTCTAGATATGAGTAAAGGTATCTGATGTAATGTTATGCTGAGACATAGTGTTATAAGACAAAATGAAAAGGGACCCAAAGAATAGAGGTGTAGAGATTAGAGACCAAATGTCATTGTGTCAGGTGACATCCCTACATGCATGGAAGACCTATGGCAATCAACTATTAGGCTTTATGAGATCTGAAAGATGACAAGGTATAAGATTGACATGGAAAGTAATGGTTTTTCTGTTCATAAGAATGTAATTTCAGGGGCTGGGGATTTAGCTCAGTGGTTCGGTGGCCTGCCTTGCAAGCACAAGGACCAGAGTTCAATCCCCGGTACCAAAAAAAGAAGAATATAATTTCAGTGACTGTTACCCAGCACTTAGGAGGTGAGGCAGTAGGATCACTGTGAGTTTGAGACCAGCGTGGGTTACATGGTGAGTTCAAGACCAACCTAAACTACATAGTGAGTTTTGTGTCAAAACAAAAAAAAAAGTGATACTGGGCGTGGTGGCGCGTGCCTGTAATCCCAGCACTTGGGAGGCTGAGGCAGGAGGATTGCTGTTCGAGACCAGCCTGGGCTACATAATGAGAGATCCAGGTCAGTCTCAACTACATAGTGAGACCCTGTCTCAAAAAAAATACATTTGCAATAAAAATTAGAACATCACATTCACTATAGCAAGCTAAACTTTTAAATACTTTTTAATGAGCCCAACAAGAAATGTATAGGATGCTGTAGAACTTTAATAAAGATTTTTAAAATGAGCAAAAGGAGTGATATACTAGGTGTATGGATGGAAAAGCTCGCTTATATGATGATATCAACTTTCCCCAGATGAGTCTACAAACTCAGTACGATCAGTAAACTTGTCAAGTGATTCCAAAATTAAAAGGAAGTGAACCATAGTATATACATACTACAGAGTACAATGGATTAGGTAAAAATAAAGAGGTACAGTCAGCTTGCCAACACATGTGCATCAGTTGGACATGAAGCCACATCAAATAATGTTTGTGATGTTAACTTCGGTCTGGCTTTGTCTTATTCCTTTCTGTTCTTTTAATCCAAATGGGAATGTGTACCATGCAATTGTACGTTGAAAGTATTTAACTTCCTTTTGACTTTTACATAGGCCCACGTCTAAGAGTTTGCCTTGAGTCACAAGGAGCCTTTAAACTTAGAATTATCAGTAATGCTTTAACTATTAAATATTTGTTCACTCTTATGACTAGATTAAATGATTTTTGCATAAGGAGATGGACACAGGCCTTTTAGGAACAAAGGGCAGAATATTATGGTTTGATTTTAAAACCCTCAAATTCTCATTTGTTCAGAGATGGGGTTTTTGCAAGCTGAATGTATTGTTGGGGTGTTGTACCCAGTAGTAGAAGTAGTAGAATAATCACTGATGGGTTCATAGCTGAACATGCTGTTAGGAAGGAGGCCTGGACAGAGAGTCTGGGTCACTGGGGGTGTGACCTACAAGTTGTATTCTTGTGCCTGGTTATCTCTCCTTCTACCTCCCTCTCCCTGTCCCCTTCCCCTCCCTCTCTTCCTCTCCCTCTCATTGTTCAAAAACAAGAAACTGATTAATAAAATCTTAACTTTTGAATAAAATAAAAATAAAAAAATAGGTAGACGTGTATGTGGCAAGACATCCAAAATGTATTTTTGTGTGGAAGAGGAAACTTACAAGACAGTACATGTAACAAGATAGCATCTCTTTAAAAGGCACAAAACAGTATGCATCTTATTAGTACATGCATGTACAGTACTCGCAAATGAATTGAACAAGTTCCACAATAAATCACACCAACATGAACTCCCTCTCTGGAGGTAAAGGATGGGGAATTAGAAAACTTTCCAGGGAGAGCTTCACGCATCCTTCAGAGTTTCTCACATTTATGCATCAGGCCCAGGGTTTGGTTGTCCTCAGCAGGAAGGATAGGGAAAAGTGGATCTGCATCATCTCCTGGGAACCCAAGGTCCCACACAAGCTTTAACAGGAAGAAAAAGAAGGAAAGATTTCCCCAGGAGGTGTCAAAGCATATCATACTTCTGTGATATTCTGGAACAGGAAGTCACAGACTTTTTTCCTTTGGTAATATAATGACTTTAAACACCAGGGTTTTTTTGTTTGTTTGTTTGTTTTGTTTTTCTTTTGTTCATCATTGTGTGGGCCATGAATTGGGAAGGGGCTCATTTGAAGGACTCATCTCAGGCCCCTTTTCTGAGCTGGGTGGCTGGGCTGGAGGTCTATTCCCAAGGTGTTTTGTCCACATTCTCCAGGGCTCTTGCCTGTCACTCAAGCCTCTGCTGCAGTGTGGCTGCCAGGGAGTGGCACTTCCTATGCAATAAAATCTACTTGTCATTCCATTGCTTCAGACAGTAACAGAAAACTTCAACTCAAACTGTTTTTTCAGGTAAGGTAATTTATCACAGAAATCCAAAGTTAAACAAAATGTACATTTTCACTCACCAAATTGTCAAACATTTAGAAAGTTTAATAATATCAGGTGTTGGGCAGGGTAACAAGATAATGGGATTTTTGAAATGCTGCTAATTGAAGTATAAATTAATACAGCCTTTTTGGAGAACATTTTGGTAGAATCTATTATAATGATAAATCCCATGCTTTATAACCCTTTAGTGCACTGCTCTAAGAAATAGTTGCTCATGCTCACCAAGAGATACGCAGAGGACGTTTGTATCAGTGTTTACTAGAAGCTGTCCCAATGTTCCTGAATAAAGGGTGATTTAAATAACCTACTGTGTGTCTAAATGCAACATTATGCATAAAGGTCAGTGTGATGCTATGCATAGAGATCAGGAAAGAATACTGATCAAATCTCACTTTCAACTAGTTACTTAAGTCACACACACATGCACGCACATGCACGCGCATGTGCACACACTTGTTTAAACAATTCATTTGTAGTTTCATCTGATATCTTTGTAAAAGTGGAGTTGCTCCTGTGCTTGATTGCTGTGGTGCTAGTGGGAGGGTAGTAATCACTGAGCAGGCATTCTGGGTTTGGGAAGTGCTGGTATGCTTCAAACTGAAGAGTTTGAGTTCACCCCCTGCTGCTTGGGAGCCACTAAAAAAAAAAAATGAAATGAGTAATTTGATCATAAATGGGAGAGAGCAAGACTCATTTCCATACCAGGGAGAACTTGAATGCCTCCACCAGAAGGGATGTCTGCTAACTTGGTGCTCATTCAAGAGCCTTATTTGGGGCTAACACTTCTTTATAAGCTGTCTTCATGAGCCTGAAGTAATTCACAGAGATTGATTTGTAAAACATTCTGAATCAATTAAGACTTTAATCAGCAAAGTAGCAAACTTCACATGGCTTGTGGACTAATTTTACCATCTCCCATCAATGTGAACCTAAGATGGAAAAAAAAAGAAAACAATTAAGAGGATGCAATTATCTGTCCTGATTACTGAATTAGAAGCATTTGTGTTTATCTGTCCCAATGAGAAGGTGGGCATGTTCCATGGAAAACAATCCCAGCAGCTGTGGCATGCAGGAGCCCCACTGTGGCAACAGGCTTTTCACACCCACCTACTTAGCACCAGAAACTCTAGTTAGCACCCATTAAGTGACCCAGCCTCAAACAAAGGCTCCTGGGCACTATTATGTATCAGTTGTTTTGAGAACAAGGTTGGAAAAAGTATCTTGTCAAGAGTGACAGGAGTTTCCCACACAAAATCTCATTTGAATTGGTGCCTTTACAGATCTATCTACTTATGCAATAATTAGGAAATTGCTTTCATTATTTGGACCAGCTTTCAGCTGTGGGTGCATAGTAGAACCCACTTTGGAAAGTCCCAGAACCCACCCAGACCAATCAAGGCAGACGAGGAAAGAGGAAGCCAGCCTCCAGTGCTTTCTAAAGCCTTTCAGATGATTCTTATCTGCAGCCCAGACTGAGAACGCCTCACTTAGACAGCACTTCTGGGCAGATCAGTTTCAGTTGGGGTTACTATGGAAAAGTGACCAAATTGTTTGGAACATAGTGATTAATGTCCATTTATTTTTTCCAGGAAAGTCTTTGTAATAAATATATTACTAAAGGTGACTTTTGCAACTTTGTCAAATATTTTTCATATTTCTAAGTCAGGAAGATTCTTCTCAAATAATGCTTTATTAATTCTTAATTTTGAAAAGGTGGTCACCTGAAATATTTCTTAGGCAAAGTTTGAATAATCATTTACCTCCTTAGTTTTACTTAAAGGGTCGGCTGTTTTGTGACAGAGAACCTGAGTGTGAGTTTCTAGTGTCTCGTTGGGAATATGTTCTCTTAGCCTCATTCCAGAGCTGCTTACAGGATGGATAGAGAACTTCTAGCAAAAACAGCCTGTCTTGTGTCATCCTAGGCCACTCACCACTGTCCTAAACTGGGATGTCCTACTCAGCAAAATGATCCCAGCTCCTAGGCAAGGAGAATAGAGAATAAAGTCCTTATCCTTGCCTGTCTCCTGGGCTTCTGCACCCTCTTTGAAGGGACTTATCCAAGTACTTTCTGCAAGAGGAGATCTGGCAGAGGCTTCTGCACTGTTCAGCACCTCCACTGAGGTCTAGTGTCCTGTGGAGATTAGCAACCCATTGTCTGGCTGATCCTTTTAAAAACCATGATCAAATATACATTGAATAAATGAGTGCAGTGTGTAGTACCATTAAGCACATTCACATTGTGGTGCAGCCATCACCACCACCCACTTCTTGTACTTTTCATCCTCCTAAGCTGAAACTGTGTCCCCATTACACACTGACTCCCTAGGATCTCCCACTCCCTTGACTTCTACTTTATGTCTACATGTAATTAACTCTCCTAGGTATCTCATATGAACAGATTTATACAATAATTGTCCTTTGATGTTTTACCTCATCTCCATCTATGTTTTATTCCTTTTCATAGCTGAATTATACATCATTGTATGGTTAGACCTTGTGTTACCTATTGTACACTGGTGAACATTTGGGTCTTTTCCAGCTTTTGGCTATTGTACATAATGTGGCTGGGAATATAGTTGTTCAGATACCCATTTGATCCCTTTGAGTATATATTCCTGAGAGTGGAATTAATTGCTGGGTTATGTGGCAATTGTGTGTTTAACATTTTGAGGAGCTGTCATACTGTTTGCCCCAGTGGCTGAATTATTTCTAGCAGTAGTACACACAAGTTGCAATTTCTTCATATCCTTGCCAAAATTTAATTTCTGATTTTCTTTTCTTTTTTTCCCCCAAAACTAAACATCCTAATGAATGTAAAGTGGTTGGTGGAGGTCCATTTTTTATCTAACTCCACCTGGCACTAGCTCCCTTCTACTTTGTAAAAGTGGGCAGGGATCTCTGATCACTCTGTAGATAAGAAACAATCCCCCATTGCCAGCCATGGGCTCTCCCAAACTTCTGCAGAACCTGCAGTACACCTTACTTCACCTTTTTAGGTATCTTTTTAAAGAGTATGTTCTACTTTTCTCTATTCCCATCAAATTTGCAATAATCTCTTGGAAGCTTTATCCTTCTGTTCATTTTGTATTTACAGACCAATAATATTTTGGGGTTCATTCCCAGATTCACCATTAGCTGCCGCACTCCTCTCTCCAGAGATGTGAAGAACAAGGAGGCAGAGAAAGAGAGACGTGTGATAATGATGGATTCTCTCCACAAAGAAGAGAGGTGGGCAAGGAGCCCCCCCCCCAAAGGCCTTGTGTTCAATGGGCTCTCCTTCACCCTGTTTGAACTTAGTCTCTGACCACTGTCATCATGTGGTTGAAGCATTCTCCATGCTTCTGTTTGGCTTCCCACCATTCTTCCCCTTGGAATGAGGACAGGACCCTGGTTTTGGGAGCAAAGTTTGTCCAATAAGAGAAGATTTATAGGACCCGTATAGGTGGGGGAGAGGGAGGTACGTGCAGGGCCATGGAGGCAGGAATTGGTCACCTTAGAGAAGGAGTTGCTGGGAGGAAAAGGCATTCCCTCCATCTCCCTTTGAGGGGACTTTGGAATGTGGTAGAAGTAAGACCGGGGGATATATGACATGTCATTTATGAGAGATTCCGCCTTCAGGGACAAAGGAAAGAATGGCCGCCAGCTAGAAAGAAGCCATGTGACCGTTTCACCTCTATTCATGCCACATCAGTTTTGTTGGTGTCTTCTACATCATCCAAGTACAACCCAGCACCCTTATCCCCTGCATGATTACAGAAATTATTTTGGTATATACAGTGAGGGAAGTGCATGTGGTAAACATTCTAAATGCACAGTAGACACCAGAGAAGGGGAGCAGAAAGGTTCACAGCTCTGGAAGGAGACTGATTCATGTCAAAGGAGAGAGGGTCACAGTAATACATCAGAAGATAGGATAAAACATGAAGGATGTATTTTGATAGATGATTTTTAGATACTTTAGAATACATAACCTAAATCCTGATTATCAAGAGGCTGATTTCTATGGTCTACAACAACCAAATTAGAGCCTTTTTGGGGTCTCAAGACACATTGGAAACTGATTCATTCATGTACTCATTAATTCAGCAAATGGTGATTGAGCCCCTCTCACTGGTCAGGCCCTGCTGCAGTCTCTGTGGTGAGCAGGACAAAGATGGTCCTACTCTACTGAGCCCACCCAGAGGAGAGAGCAAACAAGCCAACAGATGCATGACTATGGTAATTTCAGATAGTGATTTGTGCTTCTAGTGATGAAGAGAGCCAGCTATTTTTCTCAGCAGAGAACAAGGATACCAACTTAGGCAGGCTGAAGTTGTGTGTTTAGGGAAAGGCCAGAGCTGCTGGATCATAACAACCAGGAGGGGGCAGGGTGGGACGAGAAGCTCTCAGGAACAGCCCTGCAAAGCAATGACCAGGCTCACACAACCTCTCATATAATTCCAGAGAGGTTACAGACTCTCCCACTGCCCAAAGCTCACATACTACAAAGTTATTTAGGAAAGAAATTTAGCATCCTTGTAAAGCTGATTAGAGTGGGGAGCAACCATCCTAGCCCCTTATGTGTTTATGGGTGCTGTCTATGAAAGAGCAGTAGGAAACAAGCTAAGGAAGGACTGTGAAGGACTTTCATTTCTAGGCTGCAGGATTTTAATTTGATCCCACCAAGCATGAGAGCTTGGTTTCCCAGAGAAAGGCCTATAGCCCCAGCCCCCATCCTGCTCTTGATGGCCTTCCTGTGGACCTCAAATGCAGGGTATAGGGCCATCTCCTTCTTCTTCCTTGTGGCAGCCACAAGCTGACTGGCCTAAATGCTGATGTATGGGTGTGGGTCTTCATTCCCAGTGTTAATGGAAGTCATGTTCTCCACATGGTGACATCAGAGTAAGGCTTAATCAAACACAGAAGAGCCATGATATGATCATGGTGAGTATCATGGCGAGTTCAGTGAGCTAAAAACTGACCTCACCCAATCTCAGTCTGAGGAAATGAGTTAAAGCTGGCTGTAGTGGGGAAAAATTCCCAAACTCAAGACAGAAGACTATTAAACTGTAAGCACGTTCTCCCCAGGCACAAGAAGAAATTAGAATTTGTCTAGGTTCATATGGAGATATATAAACATGTAGCTCTTAATTAAAATAATTTTTAAATGTATCATATACCTTACCATCTTTAGCTTATTTTCCAGCTTTGAGGTTGTGTGTGTGTGTGTGTGTGTGTGTGTGTGTGTGTGTGTGTGTTATCAGAATTTTCTTTACAAATAATTCAAGGGGTTTTTTTTTCAGCTGTCATTCCTTGACTTTGCACTAGTGTGTTCTTTTTTTTTTTTTTCTTTCATGGAAGAGATAAATATTATTTCTGTCAGATCATTACTTATCCTTTATATCTTTCTGGAGAGGATCACAGTCCATGGACTGCATAAAACCTCTCATAAAAACCCCATTTCATAACTCAAGAACGATTTCGGTTTGAATGTTTAGCAGAATGTTAATCCTGGCATATTTAGCTTCTGTGATGAAGGATTGCAGCTGAGTAGCATGTAAAGTTCAGCAGAAATGTCCCAATCCAATGAGTCATAGGTCAGCAGGAAGTATAATCAAGTAACCTAACATTACCCAGTAGAGTGTTTTCATTTATTATTTATTAATAAATAATAAACAACCTGTCACCAATCATCGATTCTGAAAAATGTGCTGCCTGTTTTGTCCAATGAATGCTGGAATCTGAACAGGGGGATTTGTCTCAGGGAAGCACTGTGATTATTAAATACCATGAAGCAGACCCTAGATATAATGAGATTAAAGCTGTCTGTACAGAGGACAAGACTTTATTAAAGCAGAAATAGGGAAAGAAAGCCACCTTATCAAAGTTGCCTTTACAGACTGGGTGACATCTGGTTAATAAATCTGCTATTTTTGTTGAAGATATAATTTGCATTATTATTAGATAAAATAAAATATATGAGCATCTTCACAACCAGATAATGTAATCTACTCTTCTATTATGGTCAAACCCTGTTCTTTCATCAGTAATTTTCTTCCACAGGAATTTACTAATGATTTAATAGTGCACTGATATATACTCTAGACTTGTATTCCAATTTTAGACATCAGCATGAATACCAGTTGATATTGTTCATTGTATTTCTTTTTAAACTAAGAGCACACAGGTACCTGTAGCTTGCACACACAGGTGTGTTCCTGGGCTGCTGCTTCCTTTGGCTTCTTATCCTCCAGGGTGAGAAGCATCTACATTGCTTGCTTTTGTTGCCTAGCATTCTGAAGGGAATAAATGATGTACGTGGTATCATTGCTCTGTAGAAGAAAATGTAAATTATTACATTATGTTGTTGGAAGGCAATAATATGGAAGGGAAATATAAAGTCAATTGACATTTTTCATTCGGGAAAAACAAAGCTGATTTTGGTGATTCTGTGTGTGGGGGTTTCTACTTGGTTTCAGAGCCATATCAACTGAAGATTTCTTTTTTGAAAAAGTGGAAACTAATGCAGTGTGCATTTTTTGCCCAGTGCATTTTGCATCTAAGATCTCCATTAGGGGAGCAAACCCGGAGGGAAGCAGGCAGGCGGCTGAATCAGGGGCCACAGGAGTTTTCTGGATGCTGCTGCTCCACCCAGCTGAGGTCTTAACCCCCTCTCCCTGCCAACTGCCTCTTCCTGAGCCCAACACCCTCTCTCCCCACTCAGCAGGCCACCTGATGGCCACCGTGTAGCTGTCATTTCCTTGCAGGTCAGAAAATGTGGGTGTGCTGTTTTTTACTTTTCAAAATTGAGATTTTTTTTAGGCTTTTGCTGAAGAAGGACACTCCTCTGAGGTAGTCAGTCACCTGCATGTGGAGATGTCGGGTTGTACAGCAGAAGGGGGAAAGAGAGAAGGGGAGGGGCCTCGAATGAACATTTAAATTAAAACCCAGTCTAACACACCGTCTGCAACCTTTAGCGATTAATATATTGGTTCCTTTGGTTCCCACAGGGTAGAAAACGAAAATGCAGTTTAAGTTGTTTTATTCAAAAGAAATGCCAACTGATATTTATTGTTCCCTGAGTATTACAAGTTAAAAACTTCATGGATTTATTTCAGATCATCCATCTAAGGGCAATGCAAAAGGCTCTGTGTAAATGAAGCCCTGTCATTGCATCATTAAAAGTAGAAATGATCAAAACAATAAAAGCCATTTAAAAATGCATTATCCTGTAATACAAAGCCTTGGTCAGCACTCAGAAAAGTTTATGTAAAGCCATATAATACTTTGCTTTTAAGACTCCATAAAGATATTATAATGTCGAGCCATGGTTTCCATGGGTTTTTGATATATTAAACTTCACTCTCGTATTCCATAAATTTATTCTGATATAGCAAGTAATTGCCACTTCTCATTATTTTTACAGTTCTTCGCCCCTTTTCAGCTGAGGTAGCTGACCTTGTTCACTAGTTTCCAGGGGACAGTGATGGCTATCAGGAATGAAAGTAAGGGTGTAACTGTTCTGTTGAACAAGTAGGATTTGGAGAGTATAATAAATTTTAGTAAATAGCTCCTCTTCCTGTCTCCCACTGCCCATGCAAGACATTCTCCTTAAAACTCCTCTTTCCAGACACCTTGGGGAAGTCTCCAGCAGGTGCCATTTACTTAAAAGAATAATAATAAACTTTTAATTCTAAATAATTTACACTTCCAGAAGTGCTGTGAAGCTGGTTCAGAGAGTTCGTGAACACTCTTCACCCAGTTTCTTATAGCATTAACATTTTATATAACCAAATATATCACAACTAAGAAATTAACATTATTAGCCCACCCTTTCCTAAACCACAAAGCTTAGTCATATTTCGCTCATTTTCCTAGTATCCTTTTTCTGTTGCAATGTCTGTTCCAAGATATTGTGTTGAATTTGGATGGTGTGTGTCCTTTGTTTCCTCCATTATGTCAGAGTTTCTCTTTATCTCATTGTGTTTCAAGACCTTGAAACTTTGGAAGGTTGCTGGTCAGGTATTTTGTAGATATTATTTGATTGACATTATATTAAGTCTATAGATCAAACTGGAGAGAATCTGACCTCTTTACAAAATCAATTTTCCAATGTGTGAACATGCTCTACCACTCTTATTTGTTTACATCTTTGTTGATTTCTTTTCTCAGCATTTTATAGTTTTGGCATACAGGCTATGTACATGTTTTGTTGGATTTAAGGCTGAGTGATTTTTCCTTTTCTTTTTTTGGTGCTGATATAATGGTAGTTTTGTGGTTTTGGTCCTCCTTCCAAACCCCTATTGTTCCTTGCTGGTATGTTGGGGAAGTTGATCCTCATATATTGACTGTACATCGTGCCATCTTGCTAAACTCACTTATTAATTCCAGCAACTTTTCACATGTACCGTGGAGGTTTCTGCGTATGTAATCATTTCATTTGGGAATATAGCAGTTTCATTTCTTCCTTCCCAGTGTATATTGTTTCACTTCCCTACCTGATTGCACTGACTAGAACTAAGTAGGAGGTAGTATGGGTGGTGAGAGAAGATAACATTACCTTGTCCTGAATATAAGGAGAAAGCTACCAGTTGTTTACCCTTAAGTAGGATATAAACTGTATTTTTTGTGTGTTTGTTCTATATTTAGTTGAAGAATGTCCTTTGTCTTTCTCATTTTTCTGAAAGCTTTTGTCATGAATTTATAAGTGTAGTCAAACTATTTTTCTGTATATTGAAAAGATCATATTTTTGTGATTCTACATTAAATAAGCTAGATTATATTGATTGATTAACCCACCATACAATCTTAGGATGAACCCCACTTGGTAACAATGTATCATTCTTTTGTATACTTTTCTATGTTTTGGGATGCAATTTCCTAATATTTTGTTGAGAATGTTTGCATATATATTCACCAGGGTTACTCACTGGTAATTTTCTTTGCCAGTAATGTGTTTGTAAGGTAATGTGGACCTCAGAAACTGGGTTGAGCAGTATTCTCTTCTCTTTTGTTTTCTATAAGAGCTTATATAGAGTTTGTGTATTTGAAAGATTTCACCAGAGACACAACCTAGAGTTTTGTTTTATCTCATTTTGCTTTTAAAGGTTTCAACTATAGATACCAATTCATTAATAGGTAAAAGACTACCAGGTTATTTGTTTTTTGTGGAATGAGTTTTAGTAGCTTATTTCTTTCAGGAAACTAGCTTATATTTTCTGAGTTATTTTGTTGTGGTCATAGAATTGTTTGTATATTTCTTTCTTATTATGTTAGCATATGTTGCATCAGTAATGATAATCCCCTCTTTCATCCAAATGTTGTAATTTATGACTTCTTTCTTTTTTCTCAATCAGCTGGCCTAGAATTTTATCTTTCTTTGCTTCTTTTCTGAGTTACAAAATGAATAGACATTCAGAAAATACATGTAAAAAAATCTGAATCTCCTTCCACTTAACACTGTACTGCTTCACATGTAGTATAGAACATATAATCCCAATTCCTTCCTGCCATCACTTTTACTGTCATTCATTTGACTTTTACATGTGCAACCAAAAAATATATTGTTGCCATCATATCTTTAAACAGTAATCTTTTAGGACACTAATTTAATTTACATTCATTTGTTCCATTTTATGGAGCTGTTCCTTTCTTTGTGTACATCCAAGCTTCTTACTTATGTCATATTCCTTCTTCCTGAAGAATTTTCTATAATGTTGCTAAAGAGTTTGTCTGTTGGCACATAGCTCCCAAGTTTCATAATTGTTTTTGTCTGAAAAAAACTTATTTTTGAAGGATGGTTTCACTGGGTATAGATTCTGTGTTGATACATTTATATTCAACATACGATAACCATACCATTGTTTTTTTTGTTTGCATGGTTTCTAACAAGAAGTCCACAGTATTTCTTGGTCATTTTAGGCATTGTGTCATTTTTCCTTTGGCTTCCTAAGAGATTATCTTTGGTTTTTACCATTTTGAATATGAAGTCTAGATGTGGGGCTGTGTGTTTTGTATCATTTGTTTTCTGTTCTGGTGTTCTGTCAGCTTCTTGGATCTTTAGTTTGGTATCTGTTGCTAATTTAGGAAACTTCTTGGCCATTATTGTCTTAGCCATTTCTTCTGCCCCCCACCCATTTTCTTCTGTGACTCAAGTTTCCAATTACATGAATATTAGGCTGTTTAGCTGTTTAGTTTCATTCGACCTTTTTTTCTCATTGCATTTACACATAGTTAATTTCTGTTGACCTATTTCCAATTTCTATAATTTTGTATTGGATCTTTCACGTCTACTCAAGAGCCTATCAGAGGCATTCTTCATCTCAATACTGTTTTCTATTTCTACCATTTTCATAGCCCATGTTTTTGTGTGAAATAGCCTGTCTTATCTTACATATTTTTTCTACCATTAAAGCCTTTTTTTATGTTAACTATAGGTGGTTTAAATTCTGATGTGATTTACCATTAAAGCCTTTTTTATGTTAACTATAGATGGTTTAAATTTCTTATGTGATGAGTCCAATATCTGTGTCATGCCCTAGTCTGGTTCTCATCATTGTTTTGTCTCTTTGTAAAGTGTTTTCCATGCTTTTTTTCTGGGTGTTTCATATTTTGTTGTTGAAAATTAGATATGCCATACAGGACAATTGATACAACAGTAAATATTTCTCACACGTGGAGTTGAGCATGCCTTTCTTCTGCTAGGTTTTCATATGAGAGTTTGTGTTGATTTAGTCAGAGATTAAGTTGAGTATAAAACGTGTTGTTACTGTTATCAACCTGACTTCCCTGGGAGCCTCACATTCATCTAGGGAAATATCGTGTTTTAGGATGTGGACTGATATTTCAAGGAGACCTTCACCTTGCATAGTTCCCAGAAAAGTCTGTGTATTGTAGCACCCTCAGTTATTTCTTTTATTCAGTGCTTTTGCATTTGTGAGGGGGGTATACAGGTGAAGGAAATTCTCTTGTGTTCTAACAAGTCCTAAGAACCCTCACAAGTGCCCTACTCCTTCTTCAGTGTGCCACACTGGGCCTAGCACCTACCTAATCCTGCCTTCCCAGGTAGAACCTTTTCCTCCACTTCCCTACCTATTTGCAGTGAGATTTCAGCAGTGCCCCAGGCTACAGAATTTTTGCTTTTTCTCCTGCTTTGTTTAAGGCTTATGTTTCTTAAAGGAGATAGGGAAGATGGGTATGGCAGGATTCACTAGAGACTTCATTCCCTGCCTATGGCTACAGTAGGTTTCTACCAGTGCCTTCACGCTATAATTTTGGGATGCTTTTTGTTTTGTTCTTGCTCCTGAAGATTAAGGCATTTGTTTGTTGGTGGAAATAGGAGAGAGCCTAGAACAGATTCTACAAGGGCTACTTGCTTCCAACCCCAGCCATCCCCAGCCATCCCCACAGGCTGAGGGTCGGGGAGCTTTCTTAGAATTCCTACCCATCTGCTCTTCAAGTGCTGAGAAGGGTGAAAACCCCCATCAAGCCTGTTCACTAGCCCCTTTATACCCTAAAATATCTCTGGGGCTTTACACACTAACACCAGCACACAGTTGGCCTTGGACAACACAATGGATATTCTAGCTGAATCCCTTTGGGGACAAATATTAAGTTAAGGGTGCCTGTGCCAGATAAGCAAATGTCTGGGCCTTTTTCTCATGGGAGGTATCTTTCATTTTCTAGATGTTCTAAACTTGAGATTAGTAGTTTTCCAATGGCTTTGAAATATCTCTCTCTCTCTCTCTCTCTCTCTCTCTCTCATTTCTTCCTTCCTTCTTTCCTCTCTCCCTCTCCCTCCCCCTCCCTCCCTCCCTCTCTTTCTCTTCCTCCCTCCCTCTCATTAGTTTGCACTTTATACTTTGCCTGGGGTTTTTCTTGTAATGGTGGGAATGATGTTCTTTCCAGCTTTCTGCATCTAAGAGCTGAGACTAGAACTTCACTTTCGCCAGTTTCTGCTGTTTACATTTCATTCCACTATCAGGAAAATAAATAGTCCTTCATTCCCTTTACCACCCAGATAATTCCTCATTCAGAGATGGGGCTGCTGGCCCAGCTGGAGGAAGTGCTTCTAAAGCTAGTTCTGCGTGCCCCATCCAGGCCTGTATGCATCAGGCTTCTCTGTACCTTGAAGAGAACAGGGGTAGCTTCTCCATTCCTGCTTCAGTTTCTTCTCCATCATCCAGGTTGACTATGGGTTTCCAGTTTGGCAATTTAGGGATAGAAAGGAGAAATTGACTAGAAGTAATAGGAGGGGAGGGGTGGAAAGAAGGCAAAGTTTTTACATGATTAGTACTTTTCTAAATTGGTATGAGTGTTTGAAGGTGAAGTTGACCCTTAAGAGTCCTTGTGGAGAGTCCAGAGACCCTGTCATGCTGAGGCATCTCCCCTGCTAATCCCTTTACATACACACACACACACACACACACACACACACGAATGTATCTCCTCTCCTGGTAGATCAGGTAGATAGGTAGATCATCCCGGGTCCCTTCATAAGCCCCAGCATCAGGTACTATACTTCCACCTTCTTTGTCCTCTCACTTCCCAACAGTTCCCTGGGGCAGAGACTACAACACAGAAACTTCCACCTTGGTAGCATCATGGCCAGAGGGGGAGACACTTGCTGAAAGGGCAGTTGCAGAAAGGGCAGCCCTTTCTGCAGCAGACACTGCTATGGCCTCTCGACCTTTTTGTTGCCCTGGTTTGAGTCAGGCACCCAACCACTGTTCCCCACACCTCCAGGGACATGTACCCACACACGTCTCTCAGTGCCCTCTAAAGCCCCTCTCTCTTGACAGGAGGTGAGATGGGGTAAGGGCCAAACTCCCTATCACTCTGCCACTGTCTCCAAATATCTTTCTCCTACTCTCCAGCTGTCTTGGTATCATTTTTCTTAGTCCTTTAGGTTAGAAATTTGTGTTTAGCTAGAAGTTGCAAAACAAGTTTTCCATCTGATGTTACAAGTCCTGTTGCAAGGATCTTGTACCTTGGAAGTGTAGAAAGAATCATCACTTAAATTTCCTATACTCTTAATAGGAATTAAGCCAGTAAGAATCCAGTGTTAAACCCTCTTAGCAATGCTCATTTTCTTTAAATGAATAGATGCTTTCAGTAAATGTTTCCAGTAAATGATTTTTGTCTCGGTGTTATTTTTACAATTTAGAAACAGCTGGCCATTGAACACTCATAACATCCTGTTATAGAGAGTTTAAAATACTGGAAATGGTGTTTCAAATTTCAGAACTTAAAATTCACTGCCATATAAGACTTGAAGTGGCCAAATGAAAGATTTTAAGGGGAGGTATGTATACTTACTCTCTTTTCCCTTAGGATAGTGACACTCAAGTAAGAAGAGTGATAGCTATTCTTTGTGCAATCTTTGTAGCTATAGTGAGAAATAGTCATTGAGCTTGGGGCATCAAATCTTAGCATTTTAAAACAGCACTATCAGACTCCACCTGACATCCCTAAAATATTTTTGTGAGCTTGAATTCTGTCTTAACATTAATGAGGATTTTCATTATAAGTGAATTCTACATTGTTCTTAAAGCAAAGGCTTTCTCACTAAAGTCAGTGAACTTTTTCTGTCCTCTCTCATTTATCTTTTGTATAAATCCAGATTCTTGGATTGAGAGTCACAGTTTTCACAGTGAAAGAACACAGTTAAAAGACCCACCTTCAGAATTAGAGAGACATTCAAATTCTGTTCAGGAACAGCTCAATCATGGTGAATGGACTTCTAATCACCTGCTGTATCAGAATCCTCTATCCCCTTCTGGCTGGTGACAGCTGAGCATCACTCCTGCTGCTGCTGTCCATGCATTGGAAACTAGGCACCCTGAACCTTGGTTTCCTCCGAAATGGGGCTTCTGCTGACTGTCTTAGAGCTGTTCCAAGGATTAACAGTGATTCCTTGGACAGAGCAGGTCTTTGGCAGAGAGCAGGTGCTATTAGGACATTTTCAAATGTCAGTGTCACAAGGAGAGAGTGTGCCTACTCCCTGAATTTGCAGCTCTTTGGGGGTCAGCTAATGAATTAGAAGTACAAAATATGTCTAATAGAGACTTTTTCATTTTAATTTTTCAGCTAAAAATCTGTAGATAATTTCCCCCTTTTTGTTTTGGTTATAAAATTATAAAATGAGACAATACAGAAAAAGTATGAGAAAGAAATGTAATATCATCTATAAACACATCAGACATGAGTTTTGAAATACATCTTCCCAAACCTTTTCCTATGAAAATATAGTTATATGCTGGAGTGGGTATCACACTAAAGGTAACATGTGACAGCCTCCTCAACCCAGCGCTCCAGCACAGGCACATTTCTGTGTCAGTAACATCATCCTTGCCTGTCACTGTGAAGATTTTCCAGATCAGTTAAGCCATCAAAAGTGTTTAGATTACTTTCAGTGAACTACGGTGAACTGCCTTATACATATGTCTTTTCTTTTTTTTTTACTTCTTTCGTATCGGGGATCAAACTCAGGACCTTGCGCATACAAGGCAGACAGCAGAACCATTAAGTAAATCCCATGCCCCTTGGGTCTTTTCTTTTTTAGAAATTATTTCTTAGACTGTATTCCTACAAGTGAATTTGCTAGAAATGAGGGAGTGCATGATTTAAGTAATAAGACATTACCAAATCCACTCAGGGAGAGCTATTATACTTATACTGATGTCCATATCACCACATTTAGGTTATGTTGAGTAAAATAAAATATTTGTATATTATTTGAAATTTGGGAACATTTCCTCCATAAAATCAAATAGTATGTTTTTAAAATTTCTTTGTACTAATGTAAAAAAAATCCACTATGTAAAAAATAAGTCAAGCATTGTGGCACACACTCATAATCCCAGCACTTTGAAAGGCTGAGGCAGGAGGATCACAAATTTAAACCTAGCCTGGGAAACTTAGCAAGATTCTGTCTCCAAATTAAATTAAATAATTTTTTAAAAAGGACTGGGGTTGTAGTTCAGTGCAAAGGCCCTGGATTCAATCCCTAATACCATAAAGATAGATAGATAGATAGATAGATAGACAGACAGACAGACAGACAGACAGACAGACTCCCCACCATGCTGTACTGGGGATAGAACCCAGGGCCTCATGCATGCTAGACAAATGCTGTACTGCTGAGCTACTTCTTCACACCCTTTTATTTTTTATTTTGAGACAGAGACTCATTAAGTTGCCAGGCTGGCCTTGAATTTGTGATCTTCCTGTCTCAGCCTCAAGAGTATCTGGGATTACAGGTATGCACTACTATAACCAGTGAGAAAAGCTTTATAACAACACACGAAATCCTTTTGTTGTTAACAAAGATTGTAACTACGTGTGTCCAGATCCCTACGGAATCTTCAGTACTATTGTGCATAGACCTGCCTCTGTAACTGGGCGCATTAAGGACCGCTGCAGGCAAGGAATGTGAAGAGGAATAGATTCCTCACTTGCTGTCTATTGTTCTTCCCATCCACTTTCTTGCACCTTTTGTTCCTAGAGAAAATTGTACTTTTCTCTTAATATCACGGCCACGCTGTGACATTCAGAACTCTAAAGTGGAAGTATAACACATACAGAAAAGTATAAAAATCTCAGCTGAGTGAATTACCAATAAGTAAATGTTTATATAATCACTACCCAGGACAACATCAAAAACTACTACTTATTAACATTTTTTATTGATAATCATAATGAAAAAGGTAACATTAGCATAGTAATTTCTTGGATCACAACTTTTATACCAGATGGAGAATAGTTCATCTTTGGGATAATTGTCTAATTGTTTTCCCTTCCCCTGCAGTTATTTTTGAGGATAATGCATTTGTAACATAGACTTACTATCATGGGATTTACCTTTTTTTTAAGCTCTGAATTGCTGCTGAAGCAATATGCATTCAGTAGAAACTACTCTGAGTTTTTTATCTGAATCTTTCTCCAGTAGTGTCATGTGGTATCATCCTGTCTCCCAGTGCTGGGCCCAGTGTGAACCATGGCTGACAGTCAGCCATGTGACTGGGAATAAATAGCTAGTGCTCCTCATGTACTGTGTGGTTGAGTGTGGTGATCAGTAGAGTAGCAAAAGTACATGTATTGTCGACTTAACAGTGGTGTTATCAGAACATAATCCCATAATTTGAGAAGTGTCTATTCTGTGTGTAGTACCTTCCATAGTTTTTAAATTATGCACAACATTGAAAAAGCTTTCAATATTCTTACTATTTGACAGGGAAGCCAAACCAAGAAGTTGTAAGGGTAAAGCAAGGAGGCTTGTAAAACTGTGTGATTAAAAGTATATTACTGTGGTCTGAAACCAAATAGTCTGGTACAAGGCAAAGCAAATGGTTGGTACAAGTCATTATTTGGTACGAACCTTGTAGCTGTTAGGTAAAGGTGGAAGTAAAGGAACAAAGTGAACACATCTGGGACATTTGCAGGAAATTAGAAATTTCTGTAGAGATTATTTGATGGCATGGCGAGGCAGCCAAGGCCCAAGGGCTCTGCCACTTACCCATGACCTAAGGACTCACCAGTGCAGAGGTCCCTGTGCCCTTGGACACCATGCTCTTTCCCAGGGGCCAGACTGTGCCTGAGAATCTTGGCAGACAGAGTTCCAGCTCTGCATCAGTGGCTGGCAGCCAGCAGGATTCCCACCCTCTGCTCAGCCTCACTTAACCATTCATTTTGTGTCCAGGATGGACACTGGGTTTAATCTTGTTGTTCAGTCAATAGCTTTTGCATTATCTTCCTTTCTGTGGTTAATGTACCATTTTTCTTCCCTTTTCTTCCCCTACACAAACACCGTCGTGCCTGAAGTGCTTCCCCTGCTTGTAGAAAAGTTATAGCCTGGGCTATAGCGGAACAGTTCTCTGATTAAAGTGATTAAAACTATATACAGCATGCATAATTAACCTCTGTGCGGCTGTCACCAAGAGCTGATGCGTGGAGCTGATACCGTATCTGTCTGTGGCAGCCGGCGTATGCTACATAACCATTTTTTTTTTCCTGCAGAATTTTAATCATTTGAGATAAAGAGCAGGAGAGAGAGATCAAGGCCATATTAATCCTCTCAATGGCTTTATAATTTCCCTTCTATTCTGCTGCTGGTAATCAAGAAAAATAGTGCTGCCTTAATCCTGGATGCCAAGGTCAATCATCTCTGTGCCCTTTGACAGCAAGGATGCCACTATGAAAAGGTTGTTAATGAACACAATGCCCACCAGCTCCTCAGAGACAGAATACATTCCGAGACCTTGGGATAGTCAGGAGGGCCCCAATTTCAGACAAAAATGACCTAAAACATCAGCTTTATTAGGATTAAATTCCTACCAGCTGGTTGAAGCTGCAGACCAGCCACACCACACATAGCAATCAGTGATGGAAAACTTCATGGGTGAGCCAGAGGTGCTGGTCAAAGGTGAGCAGGGCAGCCCTCTGATTAGCAGTTAGACAGCACAGCCAGGGGTCAGCACCAGCTGCTGAGGGGCCAGAGTGGTGGCCATGGAGCCCTGTGTGAACCCAGATGCCTCTCTGGAGGGCTGCCAAGATCTAAGTACAAGTGCAGTGATGCACAGATGTGTGGTGACATTTTAAAACATTACCAGTTGCTTCAAAAAAAAAAAGAAAAAGAAAGAAAGAAAGAAAGAAAGAAAGAAAGAAAGAAGGAAGGAAGGAAGGAAGGAAGGAAGGAAGGAAGAAAGAAAGAAAGAAAGAAAGAAAGAAAGAAAGAAAGAAAGAAAGAAAGAAAAGAAAGAAAACATGCAGACAGGTGAAAAACAAAAAATCCTTTCAGCCCAAAGTACCTGAACTAAATCCCAGATGGCCACTCACTTGCTCTCCACACTTCCCTCTCTCAACTGGTTTTCCCCTAAAACTTGTTCTCTTGGTTGAGGAGACAGTGCTGATGTGGCCACAGGAGGACAGATGCAGGCTGAGAGCAGGGGGCCATAGATGCTAAGGTTCTGGTCACAGCTGAGGATAATAACTTGTCTTACAACCTGACTGTGAAGTCAGCACTGTCAGGAAGTCCTTGTCATTTATCCTGGTGATGCAATGGGGAAAGGAGGCCTTGAGGGTCAGCTGCAAATCCATGAGATTCCTGTGGCTATGGGATAAGGATAAGTAGCTAGCTGACTCATCATCCATGAGAACAGAAGGAGAGAACCTCCACCATGGTAGACAGCATCTCGTATCCTTACATATCTCGTATCCTTCAGTGCTATTCCAGGAGGTGCAAACACTGATCTGAGCCTCACCTGGCGTGTTCATGTAAACGGTTCTTACTTATGTGTCCTTGAACATGTGTCAGGTTGACTTTCTCTCCAATGCAGAGCTTCCCTTCACATTCTCGTAGGCCAGGGAAAGGCAGTTGGAGGCAGAGACTGTGAGAGCCACCCTTCCTCTGCTGGAATGCTGCAGGGTAGCCTGGGGATGGGGAGATTGAAGGTCAGACCAGCATAAGCAGGAGACCCTCGGGTGATTTGCCCTCTGCTGGGGAGGGCTTTGCTCTCTTCTCTCCTTTGCAGTCTGACCTCAGACAGATTCCTTCCTCCTAAAATTTGTGCTTGGACTCAGCAAATACTTCCTTTTGGATTCTAGTCACTTAGAATTTATGATTACCTGACCTGGCCTGGGGTGGAATTTACTCTTGCACCATCCATGGCATTCATGAAGCCAGTCTGGAGAGTAAATAGCAGCATAGGGGCACACTTTGCCTCTGTACATGAGCAAACTATTTTTAAGGACTTAGATACCACTGGTGTCACTATTTACAAATGAACCTTCTGGGGTTTGGGGGGTGTTGTTTTGTTTTTTAATGAAAGCAGACTTGGCAGGGCCTCTCTTTGAAACCACTTTGTTAGCAATTTGAGTAGTTAAAATGAGTGAAACTGAATTTAAAAATCTGTAATTCAGACTTTCCCTGCTTCCTCTGAATTACTGTACTGTATCATTACAGAAAACAATTTAGTCACCCATGTCTAAGATATTGTTCTGGCTTTTTCCCCTCCAGTGTAATTTCAGTAATGGAGTGTTCCCCCATTTCTATAGATCAGTAAAAGTGTTGGCTGGGAGAGCCACATTGATGTGATCTTCCAAAGAAACTGGAACACAGCCAGCATGAGGCCTGCAGCCCGAGGGCTTTTCCATTGGGTCACCATTGCCCAGGCCTTGGACATATATGTAGGGTCTCCTGCAGGTAAAGCAGAGATTCCTTGGGGGCCAGAGGATAAGACCCCACTTGTATAGGGCATCCTTGTTTTTCTCTGTGTTCTACATTGGGGTTCCTCCTAAGATGTCTTATGGGAAAAAAGAAAGCTTCATAGAAGTTGAGGAAGTGGTGTATACCCTGTGTTTTGCTTCAGTGAGATGTGTAAGATAGAGTTGGTCTTCCAGGTGAGAGGGTGGGGTGGAAGTGTCTGGGAGAGTACTCTTATGTATGTCTGCTTTGCCTGTATTAACTAGGTGTATGTGCATGTTTCATGGTAGGATCTTCTTGGGTGTACATGTGTGTGGAGCTCTTCATTATTTGGGGCTGCCCCATTGCAAAAATGAGTTCCAGAATTTCTCCTTCAATAACCACAGGGAACTAGGGCATAAGGTTGCCAGGGGATGACGTTGTGCTTGAGATGATAGCAGACCCTTAACTATGAAGGCCTTTGACCTCTTTCCTAAGAAATTAGACTGTACCCTGAAAACAAAACTTGAAACCAGTGGTGCAGATCTCTGCAGATATCTTGCTTCTGCTGTAGCCTTTAGCCTCCTCCTGCACAGCAGTACTGAGCTAGACTTCCTTTCCTCCCGCCTACTTCTAGTCTGCTCTGTTTGTCTCTAAACGCGATAATGTCTTAACTGTGCTGTCTTCAGCCTTCCTCTTTACTTAAACCTCCATACAGCCTCAAAGATTCTTAGCTATTTACCATTGCCAGCAGATGAAAGTCCAAAGACCAAGCTCTTGACAGGATATTCAAAGTTCAACACAGACTTGTAAGTTATTTCTTTGTTTACAGCACACCTGTACATATCTCATATCCTTCAAGATTGGAACTCACTGTAGGCCTCTTGCATTTGAATTATTTGTGCCTAACACATAAAAGGTGGTTAGTACCTCTGAACTGAATCCACTGACAGTTTTACTTTGTTGTCCTAGCTGTTTGTTCAGCATTACTATACGGCAGGTATTTGGCATTTGCCTCCCAACAACCCTGAGCTATAATATGTGCAATAACTCCATTTTCAGATGAGGAAGATTAGTCTCAGAGAGAGATGAAGTTCCTTGACTGACCGTCGTCTAACTACTGTGTGCAGACATGCTCCAGGCGCTGGGGACATAGGCAACCCATGCTGAGGACAAGTAGTACCCTTGGGTAGTTATAGCAGTGGAGGGACAGGTCCTCCAGCTGCAGCTCTGAGGGGTCAGCTCTGGAGGGTGGCATATTCCTCAGCTGGTATGAGGTATGTGTGTTCCATCTCTTCAGCACACACTGTGCTTACAGTGAAGCTCCTTCACACTTAGGAAGGAAAAGATGGCTCCCCAGCTAAGTCATTTCTAATTGAGGAACTCAGTGTGTCTCTGGGCCAATTGGGAAGGAGATGGGAAGGTTCTCTTCTTTGACTTCCCAGTGTGCCCCCTTCTCTGCCAGGAGACATCGGGGCTGTCTCAGGTGGAGACAGTATATCTGAACCAGAACCTACAGTACACGAGGCTGCTCCTCTGTCACTGGAACATTGCAGCAGGTGCCAGCACAGGGGCTCTGGATGGAATGACGTGATGAGCTGGATTGTGACAGCCCTTGCTGGCTGCTCTGTGAATAACATATGTAAACTGACTGGGACCCTCGCTAGTTCCTGTGACACATTCCTCCCTCTGCAGAGAGCACAAGGCAAAGCCCTTGCAGGCTGCATGCATGTTGCAAGTTATCATACACATGCTTTGTGGCAGGCTCCTCCCTTGAGCTGCTCTGTTCCCCCACTTACCTTCTCTCTCTCCAAGGTGCTGGTGGTACCTGTGTGTGCCTCTGCCTTCACTTCTCAGTTGGTGAATGCCATGTCATCTATTGTCATGTCTTCCAACAAATAGGATGGGTGTTACTTAATTATTTAGTTAATTCCTGGCCTACTTTATTTCCCCTTATTCCACAGAGTCAACCTGCATTAACTGAACAGTTTGATTACAGTCCTTCTGTCTCTTGTCTCCTCCCCATGTTCATAATAACAATGTTAATAGCAAATGATAACATTTACTAAGTACTTTCTGGAGATCACACAAGGCAAGCACTTTGCTGTTCTACTCTGAACTCCCCACTTACCCCTTATGCTGGGTTCTGAGTTTCAGTCATCCCAGAGGCTTCCTGTGAAAAAGGTTTCAGTGCAAGGGTTTATACAGGAGGTGATCCTTGGACAGGAGTAACATGTGACACAGAGAAGGAAAGGCAGCCAATCAGAGGCTCATTATCAAGAATGATAGTGCTGTGGACAACCAAATTCTGATCCTGCTGGGAGTACAGGAGCCAATATAGTGCACTTTTGGGTCATCCCACCACAGAGATGAGGTGAAGGGATACAGGCATTCGCCAACTCTACACAGTCATCACTGGATTGAGAGCTGCATATATGGATGCTAATTCTTGGGATCATCTGGCCAGTGTGAGGGAAGACAGAACAGCCTCCTGTGAAGAGAAAGCTGTAAGGCAAAGAAAAGCAGGTCCTGGCCAAAATAAGTTGTTGGTGACTGTGCCGTAAGTCTGCAGGATGGAGCAGGCACACATAGCATCTTCTGTATTAGGCCATCGTGCAGTTTTCCTTTCACAAATGAGACTGAGTCTTAGTGGACTAAGTCACTTGCTTCAGGTAGCACTTGTAAGTCACTGGTGTTCTTTCCTTTCTGTTAACACCAATATTTGACCTGCACCAGTTGCTGAGTAAACTTGGTATCTGTCCTTATTGGATAGAGGTTCTCACACTTGACCTTGCACCCAAAATTGGCTCTGGAAATGCCATGCCTGCTTGTGTCCACAAAGGGAATATGTTTCAGCCCACTCTGAAGAGAAGCCAGGAAAGTTTTGTTGTTGTTGTTTTTGTTTTTCTAGAATGTATTTTAAATTTGCATTTAGAATGATGGTTAAGCAGGTTATGGTGCTGATGGTATAAACAGCTTCATTGTCATAGTGACTTAACATGACATGGTTTCTCACCACCTGTACAGGACCATGTAATGTTTCAGGAATCCAGGTTGCTTTGATCTTGTGGTTCCCCTGTCTCAGACTCATCGATAACTCTGGAAATCTCAAGAATGACTGGAGACTCATGCTTGGGCTCCTCGCTAATTCAGTCTAGAAATGATAACACTATTTTGGTTTCCTGTTTCATTAACCAAAACAAGACCACAGCTAATTATTAGGAAGCTAAGAAGTGCAATTTCTCTGTCCCCAGAAAGCAGAGAGAGGACCACTGAAAATTATCAGCACCAGAAATGTCTCTCCCAAGTGAGAAGTAATAATAATGAAGCAATCAGGATCAAGGCATGCCTAGGGCATTTCCTGGGGTTTTCTAAAAGGCTGGAAGGATTTTGCTTTAGGCTGTAAATGTCAGTTGCTCATTAATTCCTCAGAAATGCCCAAAGCCAAAGCTGCTATTGCTAATAAAACACATTTTTGGTCATTTAATAAAACAAAAAAAATTTTTCATTTTCCTTTGGACCTGAGGATTCTTTAAACAAACGAGCATTCTCTATCTTATGTATCATTTTAATTGTTACATCTTTTTTTCTTTTCTTTTCCTCCAAGTTATAGTTGGGAATAAATCTCACTGGCACAGAATACCATCATGGGATAGTAGTCAACAGTTGTTCTTGCAGCTGTTTTGAAATCCAAATAAGTAAAAACTGCATTTTAATGTTTATTTTAATAAGCCCCCCCAAAAAAATGATATAAGACTTGATGGCCTTGGAGCCTGCAGATTTCCATTTACTCTTGGTGCATTCTCTTTTCTCTGACAGTTTTACAGAAAAAGTAACAATTAGGTTGTTCTTGCAACCTTAGCATTAAGGGTACTTTCCAATTAGGGTAGATTTTCTTTAAGTGTGATTCAACCAAAAGGAGCCACTTAACCATACAGCTGCTTTCCAAAGGTAAAGAATTCCTTTAAATATGATTCAACCCAAAAGAAACTATCAGAGTTAGGGAAGAATAAGACCTGCTTCACTTAAAGGGACTGTGAAGTTTGGCTTTTCCCTTGTCAATGCATTATAAGCTCTGTGCCTTCTGCCCAGCTTGCACAGATCCCATTCAATACCAAAGGAAATTTTACCCATTCAGCTTTGTATTGAAGTATTTGTTGTGAAAACCCTATAAATAATTCTTAGGTCCAATTGAGAGTGAGCCATAGCTTAGCCAATGCTGTTTACATAATAGTGTGATATCTCAAGACAGTGTGGTCTCTGGCATCTGGGACAGAATCGAAGACATCTTCTACTGAGGGTCAAATAGGACATGAACCACAGCCTACCTGTAGAAAACTTCTGCCGGTATTTGCTCCCATGTACACAGTAGATTTACAAAAGCCTTTGAGGACCCAAAGAGAAAATGTATTAAATAACTCAATAGTGATGCAATAATAGACTGCTACTATATTCATTGTTCACAGAATGTAATTTCTGTATAATGGCATTTTATGCCATATAACATCACAAAACAATGGCAGTATCTCCACAATAGAAATGACTTTGATAAATTGCACATGAATAGGATTTTAGAATTTTAGTGCCGATCTAATTTGGGGTTATAAGTATTTGTGGAGAAGTAGATTTCATTTTTACATTGTGAAGAAGTTCAAAAAATCCCCAGAAGAAGAATGAACATATTATGAGATGCCAGTGTACACAATAAGTTATTGGTACAGAATTGGCAAGGTTTTCACATCTTTGGAATCATTCTCCTTTTATTGTATATGATGTGCTACACTCACTTTAATTTTTCCTTTTACGTAGAGATCAGTCTATGAGCACTTCCAAAAAATTGTAAGACTGTTAAAAAGGAACTATGATATTTGATTTTTAAAAAGAGTGGAGATCTGAGAACAGCATAATTTTGTTGCTAATAATATTTTTATGAGCTATGTTAGTATTACTTGATACTACATCAAAGATTGTTATGTAATCACATTGACCCTTGTTGCCCCCTGGGACCAAGTAACACAGAACACACACTGGCAGCTCTGAGCACCCCCAAGTCTGATAAGAAGTGAGACTGAAAGTGATATTTAATCAGTGCCTGCAAGAGCCCACCAAATAGTGGAGTCTTTAAAAACATGATAGCATTTATTTGGATTCCTGATAACTCTTCATACTCACATAAGTACCAGTGTCTAAAGGCATATTGGTCAAGCTGGTAGTAAGTCTGCGATGGGACATCACTCTCACCACCTGAAGGCCTGGCATTCAAGAGCCAGGCTGATAGTTGGGTTCTCCTAGCACTAAACATGTATAGGTGACAGAAGGACAAGAGGATTCCTTATGGTAGCTGTGGCTAAGCTACATTCAAAACCACCTTGGTGTCCAAAGCTGGCAACTTCTCCAGCAGTACCAGGGACAGACTGGCCTGACAATTCCTTCTGGGAGATAGGGGCCACAAGGACTATTTCTGAAGTAGCTTAGCTCCTGGTGGATGAGCAGAAACACAGCAGGGGAACAGAGACAAGGTGTGCTCAATAAGACCACCTGGGAAGAAGAAGGGCCCATGATAGTCTTCCTCAGACCTGATATCCTGTGCGGCAAATATTTGGGGGAATTCCTGGGCTGGGAATAGGGAATGATCCTCAGTTAGGTTTTTTGTGCCTCTGGGATGTTCTCCCAGTCCTGTTTGCATGGTTCTGGATCTGCCCTCTGGAAGCCACACTACTTTTCTATCAACCTCACCATTTCTCCAGGAGAAATGACTAGAAGATAATGCCCTCTTTGATGGTTGATATTTCTTATTCTGCTTCCTGCCCTAGAATAGATAGGCACCAAGGGTAGCTGAGATCTCCAACAGTATAGTCTGTTTTAATACAGCGTCCAAGTGTAGCTAATGGTTTATCTCTTTGAAATTATCATTCTAGGCTGGGGATGTAGCTCAGTGGTGCCTTGCCTGCCTGGAAAGCACAAGGTCCTGAGTTCAATCCCCAGTACCAGAAACAAATAAAATAAAAGCTCCCTTGAAATCATCATGCATCTTTTTAGCTGGCCTGATTCCTGTCAACTCCTTGTGGGGATCTCACTCCCACCATTATTTTCCATTCAGTTTTTTTCTCTCAACTCAGTTACAGGTACACCAAGCATGTCATGCTTCCAAAGAGACCAAATTCTGGGTCTTTTTCTGCAGGCCATTTTGTGCAACTAAACAATTTCACTGGGGAGTGTGCTGATCCAATTAGAGATTTCCAAAAAAAAGGAGTGATGGTCATAATTTGATTTGTTCTTTGCCAGTAGGCTGTGCCTTCATGGCAAACCTGAGTTTGCTAAGAACTCGGTGCATTTTCAAATTCTTCAACTCATGGGATTGTTTGATTCTCTGCATTCCCTTTCGATTATGTTTGCAAAGCAGTGGAAGTACTTTGAGAGGAGGGACATTTCCTTCCTGTAGCACTTTATCAAAAGCATCCTTTAACAACCAACTGACACAGAAAACATTCAGTTTTAAAAAGAAGCCTAGTACATACATTTCTACCTTCTAAGTTATTACAGATGACTTTCTCTTTCTTTGCCAAATGTTTTTGTGCTACATACCTGTGTTGCCATTTTTCCAACTTCCCATGAAGAGCTTTCTGGCTTGCCATCACCTGAACACCAAACTACCACCCCATATTTTAGGGCTTTGTAATGGCAGAACCTACATTTATGTACCAATTCTGTATTAGTCAGCTATTGCTGCAGTAACTAACAAGCCCCAAATACCTGTGGCCTCCAATAGCAGATGCTTACATTTCCCTTATGAGTCCTGTGAGGCAGCTGCAGCTCTGCTGTACTTGGCTGTGCTCTCCTTGGCTGCTTCTGCCAAGACTGAGCCTGCAAGGGCAGCCATCTGTGCTGTTCACTCCTCCTGGTGATCAACAGGAGCTTCAGGGTGCAATGGGAAAGCCACAATATCTAAAACCCCTGCTGGGAGCAGGTGCACTGTTGCCTTCTCCCATGTCACATGGTAGGCCCTCATCATTGGGTGGCCTTCATCTTCTGGAAAGTCATGATCAGGGCAGGGAGAAGGCAAATGATTGTGCAGAAGTAATAAAACCTCTCACCGGCACAGACTCCATAAAGAAACCCACAATGAATCATTGTACCCAGATCAAGAACAGCTGTGTTGCATCTTTATAGAGGCAGAAACATGAACATGATAATGAGCCCTTGGCCTCAGATGGACGTCTAGCTGTGCTTATGGTTCAGTGCAACAGAAAACATTGTGGGGGATTCAGGCACCTGAGCTCTGGCCTCCTCTGCACTCCTTACTCATGTAGGTTAGGCAGCTACTTACTTTGCAGATCTGAAGTTCTGCTTTGTGAAGGAAGAGTTGGATTCAGCATGTCTTGATTGCTCTGGAGGATGGGGCTGTGATTCTCAGCTTGCCTTCTTCACATTCCTAGGAGCCTGGGTGCAGCACGAGCACTGGCTGAGAAATCAGATCATACAGAATATGAGTGCCATTCTGACATTTTCCTGTTGTGGGAACATGGATTATCTTTAGCTTTATAAGTCTGTTTGCTTATCTGTGAAATAAACATAGTAGAGCCTAACTCTTGAGGCTGTTCTTAGGGCTTTATTTTATGCAATTCCTATTGTTAGGAAATTCTCTTTCATGTTGTGTCAAACGTGACACCCTCAGTTCTACCTCCCTGAGGGCAGCAGAGACCAGTAATTGGGAGCTTGGACCCTGGCTGGTGTGCTGGGGGGAATCTGCACTGCCTGCTGTATGTGAAGGGCTGCTGTACCCAGCCCACGCTCCTCTTGTAGAACAGATGAACCGATGCATGGAATGCTGGTGGCCCTCATTATTGCATACAGCAGCTTCCAGTACCTGAGTCTGGTGTTCATTCATGCCTTCTGCATCCCAAGTATTTCTTTAGACTAAAAGATCTCAACTCCCTCAAAAGTTCTGTAGATGTCAGGTGATCAGCCCTTATCTCTCACCTAGCTGTCCTGTGAGTCAGCTTCAGCAGCTCTGGTTAGGGAGTGAAGGAAGAATGAGTACTTTAGAGCTGGGCTTAATCTCTCCTGGCAAATGTGTGCTAAATGCATGGTCTATTTATCCACATGCTGCACATGCTCAATGCCTCCCCTCCTGCTTCTTAGTCAGCCCATTCCTCTCCGAGCCTTGGCTTGCCCTACAGATGGTGGCTATTTCATGATCTCATGCACCTGCCTGACCTTCACCTCACCTGACCTGATTCCTGAACCACCCACTGGCCACTGGAAACTTTGTTGTCTAAGTTTGATGTTTTGCTTATTCAACTCTTCTAAGAATTTTGATTTGAACTCGACAGGGTAAAAGTTTATATTGTAGAGTAAAAACAGCACAAAATATCCAACAGTTATGGAGAACATCATTGTAGGTGAAGAAAGATCATGATAAATATCAGTTCAGGGACTTGATACCCATAGATTCAGTACTAAGGATTTTACAGGCTTACTTTCCAGTGTAACTTCCAATTCTGGCATCACAAACCATTTATTTACTTTTTTATTTAGAGTATGTGTTTTACTTGACAGTGTTCTGTTTTAATAACCTGAAATAGCTACTTTGCTAAGTGGATTCCTGAAGAAGCTATGTTCCTCAAACAGAAGAAAGAAAAGTTGACATCTCTAGGCTTTTTAGTTGGCACATAAGAGGAAATACATTATTTTTCTGAAATCTATGAAATATCATTTATTTCTTCTTTTATATTTAAAGTAGAAATTGATGCACATAGCATTTGATCCCAGTAATACAAAAAAATACCATCATTTAGATATCAAACAAACCATACTAGCATTTGAATGAATATTGCTATTTCCACCAGTATTTATACAAAAATCAGTTCCCTTGAAGGACATAGTCGACTCTTGGTAGACCAGGGATATGTGAACCGGGTTGTGAAGAGCAAGTATGTTATAAGGACCTACTATTGTGTTGTGTTCCTGAAGACAGAGCATCTTGACATCTGACCTGATTTTCCTTTCTGAACCTCGTAACCTGACTGCCAACAATATTCCTGCTGGCTTCGCAATGGGTAGGCACTGCAGAAATGTTTAAGATACAAGAATAAATTCACTAGCAGACATGGGAAATTTTGTAAGCAATGCTCGGGAGATTTCAGTATGGCAAGGAGTGCCTTAAGCACTTTATGCTTGATGCTTTCCTGTTTTCAATCATCGTGGTTGGACCCATTTTTAAAATATATATCATAAATAATCTTTAGAACATTTTAATATTCTGCCAATAGTATTAAAAGTCAAAGCTTTCATAAAATGTAATTTACTTCCTCCTGTAATTTAAATCAAGGAGAGTTTTAAAATGTGCATGGCTCTTGCTAAATCGAGCAGCTTCTCCTGTGGCCTTCTGGGCCTGGAGGCTGTATGCAACAGCTGAGCTTAGAAGCTTAGTGACTTTAATACCAAAGGAAAGCTATATGTTCTCTACCCATCCCAAACTTGTGTACAGCCTTTGCAGAGCATTAGCGCCAGAATGTGATCTCTGAGGTGGTGGGGAATAGGGTTTCCTTCTTAGGAAGCCTTTATTCAGGAAAAAAAACCTCCCAGGATAGGTCCAGGAACTTAGCTCAGTAGTTCCTCCCTCCACCTGCCTGGCAAGCACAAGGTTCCAAGTTCAATCCCCAGAACCAAAAACAAAAACAAAAAAATCTCCCAGAATGAAGCCTGTCCATCTTAGGAATCCTCAGTCTTAGTTTGTAGTTCTGTGATCCTCCAGGAACACCTTCAGTATGCCTTTCTGAGCAGCTACAAAGTCAGGACATCAAATCTGCAAATAAATATTCTTTACTACAAGGAGGTGTGCACTGAAACAAAAGCAGAATGATACTATATTTCCTGGCTCTCGATTTTCAGTGTGTCTCTCATGTTTGTTTTGCTTATTCATTCTCCTAAGAATTTTGATTTAAACTCAACCGGGTAAATGTTTACATTGTAGAGTAAAAACAGCATAAAATTTCCAATAGTTGTGGAGAACATCATGGTAGGTGGAGAAAGATCATGAATATAAGATCAAGGACTTGATACCCATAGATTCAATTTCATAATCACTACAAGAAATCACTCATGAATTTAATCATCAAATCATGATGTTAGCTCCTAATTTATATATGGCTTTTTATGGTTTATTAGGTGCTTTCACCTAGGTCACAACACATTGTAGTTTAATTGACCCAGACCCTAGCCCTTGTATATTTCCAGCAAGAAATGGCCATGTAATAAAGTTCTGTCCAATGAGAATTTAATGGAAACCTGACAAATAGGGCTTCCAGAAATACTGTCTATTTTGAAGGTAAAGGAGGTATGGCTAACACCACCTTGACATTGTCTTCTTCTGGAACATGGACGTAAAGCTAAAGATGCTGCAGCCATATTGTGACTAGGAAGCAAAGGGAATGAGTTCCCCATATACTCTCATTTTTCATCCTCATGTTCTTTTTTTATGATTTGCATAAAGTGGATATTTAGGTTTCTGACTTCATACCTTTCTTTCCTAGTGTAAGTACTTGATGTTATGAATATCCCTACAGCACTGCTTCAGGTACATCCCTAATTTTTGATCTGTTAGGTTTTTATCTTAGTCATGGCAAAATATTATCTAGTTTCCTTTGTAATTTCTCCTTTTATTCATGGGTTATTTATAAGTATGCTGTTAAAACACAAATACTTGGGGAATTTCCAGATATTTCTTTGATTGATTTCTGATTTAATTCTCTTGTGGTCAGAGAACATACTTTGCATGCTCTTAATCCTTTTAAATTCATTGAGATTTGTTTTATGACCCAGAATATTTTGGCAAATGTTCTGTATGCACTTAAAAAAATTAGTATTTTACTGTTGTTCAGTGGTGTGTTCTGTAAATATCAATTAGGTTAAGCTACTTGATAGCCCTGCTCAAGTCTTCTATATCTTTACCAACTCTCTAACTTTTTTTTTTTTTAGTTTTACCTTCTGAATCAGTTTTTTTCTTTTTATTGAGTTTATTAGTACATTCTAGGTATACAATACAGTTACATTCATTACTGGGATCTTGTACCTTTACATGACAGGTCTTGGTTCTCATTTTTTCCCCCTTGTCCCTGCCCTCCCTTCACCCCCTCCTCCCCTCCCCATTTACAAACACTTTATTTCCATTTTTTCATTTTCTCATATTTTTTTCTTTTCCTTTATTCCCTTTCCCCTACCCTTCCCACTTTCCCTACACCTTTAGCCCTTTTCTTCCTATTTCACATTGTTAATTATCCCATTAGGATCTTGGGTACTATTATAGTTTTTTACACCAGAGAAACTATTCGGTATTTACGCATGTGTGACTTATTTATTTCACTTAGGAGTATATCCTCAAAATGTATCCATTTTCCTATGAATGACTCTAATTTATCATTCTTTAGCATTCCATTTTATAGAAAAACCACATCTTCTTTATCCGGTTTCCAACTGATGGGAAAATGGGCTGTTTCCAAGTTTTAGCTATTACAACTGTGCCACTATAAGCATAGGTATGCATATATCACTGTGATATGATTCCTTTAACTCTTTTGAAGAGATATCCAGCAGAGGGATGGCTGGGTCAAATGGAACCTCTAGTCCCAGCTCTTTGAGGTTTCTCCATGATGATTTCCATAGTGATTGCACCAGTCTGCACTCCCACCAACAATGAAGAAGGGTTCCTTTCTCTCCACAACCCCGCCAACATTTGTTATTGTGTGATTTCTTGAGGATCTTTTAAAAATGAGAAACAAGTCTTTTATATTTGTTCACATATTGACTATTTCTAACACTGTCTGTTCCCATGGGTCCACTCAGATTTCTCCCTGGCATTGGTCTCTTTCTGCCCGAAGGCTCTGCTTTCTATACTCACAGTGTGGGTCATTTGCTGGAGACACTCCACATCCACCCTGTGTGTGAAGCTTGGTGGAGCACAAACTCGGGCTCCGTATGAATGCTCAGGTTGACCCTGTGTCCTCCTGCTGCTCCTGATTTGGTTATTTCCTTGATTGTACACACAGAGCAACATCCAGAAAAATACTAGAAGGAACCCCATGCATCTGCATAGCTCTGTCTGTGCACCTGCCTCCTCTCTGGAATTCTGCCCCATCCCCTTTGGCCTCCTGGAAACTCTGACTGTCTACTCGTAGCTCCCACTAGGACCTGCAGGGTCCCTGCACCTGGGATAGAAACTTTTCCTTTTTTGTACATTTTAGGTATACAATATAATGACATTCATCATTGGAAATTTGCATCTTTACATAATCCATCTTGGTTCTTATTTTTCCCCATTCCCCTGTCCTCCCTTCAACATCCACCTCTCTCTGTTTACAGACTTTGATTCCATTTTTTCACAGTAATTCCATTCCCTACCCCACCCACTTCCCCTTCCCCTTTGCCCCTTTTCTTCATATTTCACATTATCTAGTACACATTTTGATGCTTATTTATACTTTCAGTTCTCACACCAGAGAAACTATTCAGTGTCTCCACATGTGTGTTGTATATATTTCACTTAAGAGTATCACCTCATTGTGCATACTTATAGCTATAAATGTCTCTAATTTTATCATTCTTTATGGCTGAGTAGTGCTCCAGTTTATTTTTTTAAAAAACACATTTTCATTATCCAGTCTCCAGTTGATGGAAAATTGGGCTGCTTCCAAGTTTTAGCTATTGCAGACTGTGCTGCTATGAATATAGGTGCACATATGTAGCTGTGGTATGATTGTTTTGACCCAGCAGGTAAATAGCTGGGTCAAATTGAACCTCTAGTGGTTGCACAGTCTACATTTCCACCAACAGTGGAGAAGGGTTCCTTTTTCCCCACAGCCCCACCAGCATTTTTTATTGGTTTATTTCATGACAGCAGCTATTCTTTCTGGGATGAGGTGGAATCTCAACATTGTTTTCATTTGCATCTCTCAAATGACCAATGATGTTGAACATTTTGTCATATGTTTATTTGCTATTTTTGCTTCTTTGAGAAATGTCTGTTCATTTCAGATGTCCATTTTTGGATTGGGACTTTAAATGTGGAAGGTCTGATTTTTTAAAACTCTTTATATATCTAGATAGTAGATCTTTGTCTGAGGAACAGCTGGTAAAAATTCTTTCTCACATTGTGGATTGTCTCTTCATGCTGTTGTTGGTCTCTCTTGCTGTGCAGAAACTTTTTTTTTGCATGTTATATTTAGTATGTGTATACATTTATTTTTTCCCTTAAGTTTATTGGTACATTTAAAGCAAACAATACAGTTACATTTATCATTGAGATCTTATACCTTTATGTGATATGTCTTGGTTCTTATTTTTTCCCCATACCCCTGCCTTCATGTACAACTGAGGTTTTTGTTCATGAAATCTTTTCCTATGCCAATGTCTTTAAGAGTTCTACATAAGTTTTAGTTTAGTGCATAGTGAGAGGTATAAGTCTAATTTTAGTCTTTGGCAAGTTGAAACCAAATTTTTCCAGAAACTTCCAAGGCAGCCCTTTGCTTCATCTCCTCAGGGATCATCACCCTATTCCAACTCTGGTCAGGGTCTGAAAAGTATTGCTTCTTCTATTTTATCTGGTTTGCTGGTTGTTTAAGGTGGAATAAATCTGATTCCTGTTGCTCCATCATGGCTGAAAGTAAAATTTCCTACCACACCCCCTGCTCTTTGCTTTTGCATTTCTCCTCTGCCCTTCTGAGTCTTTGTCTTCCCCTCACTTTTTCCTTTGTGCCTTGTCACACTATAGGGACACAGGTGTA
This sequence comes from Fukomys damarensis, assembly GCF_012274545.1. Classification (NCBI taxonomy): domain Eukaryota; kingdom Metazoa; phylum Chordata; class Mammalia; order Rodentia; family Bathyergidae; genus Fukomys; species Fukomys damarensis. Next base: position 4,218,070 of record NW_022900929.1, read on the forward strand.
CAAAGTCCATTTGGGTGGGCTGCACTGCTGTTAGCCAGTAGTTCACATCCCAAGAGCAGACAGGAAACATGAATGCTGATTCTAATATGATGAGAATGACAAACAGAAGCACAAAGATATCACTGCATATATTCAGTGGGAGACGTTATTTTTGGTTAGGGAGAATTCAGAAAGACTGTTCAAAGGGATGACTGGCAGCTGCCCTGAACCTAAGTGCTGATGCAGTTGGGCTTCCAGTGAAGGCAAGATTTTTCAAGTCAGAGGGAAAGGGGAGCAAAGGAATGGAAACCCAGAGAAGCCTTTGGCCCCAAGCACATGGCCTTATCATTTTTTAAAAATTAATTTTATTGGTACATTTAAGGTATACAGTATAATGACATTCATTGTCAGAAATTTGTACCTTTGCATAATGAATCTTGGTTCTTATTTTTCCTCCATCCTCCTGCCGTCCCTTCAACCCCTCCCTATCTACAAAGTTTTTGTTTCCATTTTTTTCAGTTTTTTCATATTAATCCCATTCCCTTCTTTCCTTTCCCCTACCCATTTTGTCACTTATATCTGTTCTCCCACCAATTATTTCTTAGTTTTTTTAAATTTCAAAGTAATATACAGAGTATTATATATGTGTGTATGTGTGAGATAATTTTAATGGGGCAGTGAAAATTATTATCCTCATATACTTTGACCATTTTTCATTGGCTTTAGACTGTGTATTGCAAATACTTTTATCATTGTTCTTGTGCTTTTTATACCTGTTGTTTTTAAGAAAAGAATTGATCCTAAAATAATAGAGCATCATCTCAGGAATACAGACTCATGATAAGTCATCTGAATTAGTAAAAAGTTTGAATAACTAATTTAGAATTTCAGTTTTATCATGTGAAAGGTATTTTGTCATGCATGATTGTCAAGCTAAGTCTTAGCAATTAGAGCTCTTTGGGAACATGTTATAATAAATACATGGTGATTTGTTTGATTAATAAGTACATAGGCGTTTATTCTCTACTAGGTCAACTGCATCTCTAACATCTTAATTTGATTTAGAGGGTTTTTTTTTTAATTTAGATAATGAGTATTAAACTCGGGGGTGCTCCACCACAAAACTATATCTACAGCCCTTTTTTTTTTCCTGTCTTTAAAAATATTTTGAGACAAGGTCCCACTAGATTCCCTAACAGAAATCCAACTTGCAGTTTTCCTGTCTGGACCAGCCTCTGTCACTACTAGGATTATAATCATGAGAAATATTTTTAGTTTTAAACAAGTGTACATTTTTTCACTTACTCCCTAAGTAAGTTATCATTAATTCTGAATCAGTAGTTTTTCAATTACATAGTAAAATATGCCTCATTTTATTACTGTGTCAGCACAAGTATAGGTGTCTTTTTGTTTACATTTTAGTCATGATAAATACATTAAAATATTATATTTCCTATTATCCTGCCAGTTTTACTAGAGACTTTAAGTGAAACAGAGAGTGAGAACTGATTTTGGAAAGCAAAGGTGCTATCCTTGTGGGTTTCAGTAAGGGACCCCAGACTGGCCTTAATTGTCAAGTATGTCATCGGCATTTCCCTGAGCAGTTGCCGCACTCCGGGGCTTACACTGGGCTCTGTCTGGGCCCCTTTCTCTTCAGCTCTCTCATGCCACCTGTCACTTACAGAGTGCCTTCAGTATGAGGACATAGGCAGCCTTGAAATCACAAAATCCTGTCTAAGCACTGTGCCTTTTCACATCTGCCACATGCTGGGAACTTAAAGCAAGTTATTCATTTTTCTGAACCTCAGTGACCGTGTCTGTAATAGGGGAGTGGCAGTGTTCACAGCAGAGGACGGGGGAAAATGATGCAGGTATGGCTCCGATTTAGTCCCTTCTCCGTCACTGGGACAAAATATCCAACATCAACAACTTAAAGGAGGAGAGATTTATTTGGTTCACAGTTCCCCATGGCTTCAGTCCATGGTTGGCTGGCTCCAAGGCAGAAACAGCATGGTGGAAGATGTCTCCTCATCTGTTGGCAGCCAGGAAGCAGAGAGAAAGGAGGAGCCAGGCACAGGAATACAGCCTTCTAGTTTATACCTTAGTGACCCACCTCCAACCAGGTGTCAACTCCTAGCAGCGTATTCAGCTATAAACTCATTAGTGGATGAATCCATGAATAGGTACAGCACCGCCATGATCCAGTCACCTTCCAAATATATGAGAATTTGAGGAGACATTTTTTTTTAATCTAAACCATAACAGGCTCTCCACCTGTCTCCTGACACAGGCTTGGCCCTCCAGAAACAAATTCTGCTCTGGTTTCCTGATTGTGGCATCAACTTCTCCTTCCCTCCCCTGCTTGTCACTCCCATTCCTGCTCCTCTTCACATCAACCTTCAGCTGCACCCATCCGTGTGCCATTATTCAAACACCTATTCTGGTGTGTCTCTCTGTTTCTCCTACCATCAAGCATCAAGTGTCCTTGCATGCTAGCATTCCTCCAGGGGTTCTTCCCTGACTGACCATCCCAGGCACAGCCAGGCACTCCAAGCCCTGTCCCCCACCCCACCCCACCCCACCAGGCTGCTGCAGGTCTCAGCTGTAGGAACTGTCCCAGTAAATTGCAGTTCTTTCCCTAGACTTTGGCTCCCTTGCTCACATTCTGGTAAAAACACAAAATTTGAGCTATTTGAGCGGCTTTTTAAAAAGTCTAATTAAGTCATGTAAAGGTACAAGATCCCAATGATGAATGTAACTGTACTGTATACCTAAAATGTACCGATAAACTCAATGAGAAAAAAAACACAATA
>NW_022900929.1:4220968-4301021 GCF_012274545.1 Fukomys damarensis
CTGCTGCAGGTCTCAGCTGTAGGAACTGTCCCAGTAAATTGCAGTTCTTTCCCTAGACTTTGGCTCCCTTGCTCACATTCTGGTAAAAACACAAAATTTGAGCTATTTGAGCGGCTTTTTAAAAAGTCTAATTAAGTCATGTAAAGGTACAAGATCCCAATGATGAATGTAACTGTACTGTATACCTAAAATGTACCGATAAACTCAATGAGAAAAAAAACAATAAAAGGTCTAACTAAAATACTGCAGACATCTAGAAAGCTGCAAGTTGATTCCAGTATAGAACACTAACATTAAAAAAATATGAACATATTAAAGAAATACATTTTTACAGAAAACCTTACCCCTCCTATGCCTTTCTTTCTCTGTTAAGGAGACTATTAACCTGTACATATTCCCACTTTTAAAGTGGTTACCCTCAAATATTGAATACACATAATTGCCTTAACAGAGTCTAAAATTAACCAACACATCCTGAACATAAACTGGCCTTGTAATACTTCAATTCCAATCCATGTCCTTCCTTTTTGTATTTTTGTTGTCTACTATATTGGTTCTTCCTTGTTTTAGTCTCCAAGTTGGCTATAATAATAATAATGATGCAAAGTTATTTTCGCAGTAAGTGCTTATTTGGATCTCCCAGGTGGTCTGCTCCTCTCAGCCTGTCTGGTCCCAGTCATGCCCGAGCTGAGTGGCCCCTTTGTGAAAGTACCTCCTGAAGTCCTTGTGACTAGAAGGCTGAAGACATCTGTGATTCATCTCACACTTTTCTTCCTCCACCTTTATTTTGAAACATTCAACCAAAGAAGTGTAAGATGAATAAAATGAATATCTTATACCCTTTGCCTAGACTCATGAGTTGTTTGCTTTCTGCCACTTTTGATTCCTCTCTCCATTCTTCTCTTCACGCACACACATATTCACACCTGTGAATACACACTCTTCTAGACTAAGCATTCATGAAGTTTTGGCCAACATCCTACCCTGCTACTACAGCCATCTGTCAACTATGAACAAGAGCATTCTTCAACACAACCACAATAGAATGATTGCGCTGAAAAATTTAACATTGATTGGTGCTATTATTTATTGTGTAATTCAAATCCAAAGTTCCATAACTGAAGCAAAAAAAACAAAAAAAAATGGTGTCATGTTTTTTTTAACAATTCCAGCATTCAATTAAGGATTACTCACTGTGTTATGTCTCCTTTATCCCCTTACCCTTAGCCTAATAATACTGTTTTTCTCGACTCTTCTTTTTTTCTTTTCTTTCCTTTTCTCTCTTCCCTTCTCTTTCTTTTTTCTTTTCTTTTCTGCAGTACTAGGGGTTGAACCCAAGGCCTTCACACTGAGCTGTATCCACAATCCTTTTTATTTTTTGTTTTGTAACTGGGTCTTATTAAGTTGCCCAGGCTGGGTCTGAGCTTGAGCCTCTGCCTCAGCCTTCCAGAGTGCTGGGATTATAAGCATGTGCCACCACCCTCTGTTGACATAGTTTTTTTTCTTTTTTTTAAACTTCAGACCAGCTGTTTCATACAATATCCTTCCATCATGAATGTGTGTATTTCTTCCTGTTTAGGTTCAGGTTTACCATCTTGGTGATACTGAGCCCTTCTGATGTTTGTTTCTCCCATCATAGATGATGTTAATTTTGATTACTCGTGTAAATGGGGGCCAACAGATTTGACCAGATGGAACAGTATATTTTCCTGTGTAATTTGTGGATAAACTGTGTGATTTTTTTTCTATTTCTTAACAGTCTTTGTTGATGGCTCTTATTTCAATCAAATATTACCATGATGGTTAGGTCTGTGGTTTTTTAAACTTCTACCATCCTGTCCATGTTTATTTAGTTATCATTCTTTTATAAATAATGGTTTTTCCTCCTCTATACCTCCATTCTTTTTTATTTTTTAGAAGGGACTCGTGTTCTTTTTATTAATTCATTATGGTATAATTTAACCCTTCAATTATTCATTTTGATGTTTAAATTCTTCCACATTTGGCTGCCAGAAGTCCCTTCAAAGTGTCTCCTGTATCTTTCTAATGCTTTCTCATCTGTTTTGAGGAGTTCTGGTTTTCTGGCACAGCAAGATGTTCTGTCTGGGTTCACTTGTATGTTTCCTACCCAGCCTTGAACCAGCCATTTTTCCTGAATCTGTGGTGCCCCTGAATGGCATGTGGTACTCAGAAGCAGACCTGCTATGATGGTTTGATCTATGATGTCCCCAAAAAGGACCCTTGTACTGAAGAGTTGATTTGGGAGACATTAAATTCATCAGTGGATTCATATATTGATGAGTTCATAGCTGAATGTGCTGTTAAGAGGTGGGGCCTTGTAGGAGTTGCATCGTTGGCAGCATGATTTGGAAGGGTGTTTTCTTGTCCTCAGCCCCTTCCTCCCTCCCTCCTTTCCTCACCCCCCCACCCCGCCTCTTGCTCTCTCACTCTCTTGCTGTTTCTCTCTGCTTCTTTTCTCTCTGCTGTGGACTGGGGAGCATCCATCTGCCATGCCTCTCTGCTGTATTGTTTCTGCCGCCAACTGACCATGGACTGAATCCTCTGAAACCTGCATCAAAATAAATCCTTCCTCCTTAAGTTGTGCATGTCAAGTATTTTGTCTCAGTGATAGAAAGCTGACTGATGCATCTGGGAACTAGGCATACTCACTGCTCTTCAGGTGTTACTGTTGCCAGTCTCTCTATCCACATAAGAACCTAGAGCACAAATACTCGAGTCATGAGCACACCTAGTGTATGTATATGTTTGAGTGTGTGTTAAATCAAAAGTATACACTGACACCTCCAATTCCAATTCAATTCCAAGGGGTTCTTTTTCCCCCATTGTATATTGCATCTCTTTTCCTGCATTGAGGACACTGTTTTCCAATAAAAATATATTTATCATTTACTCAATCCTGTAGTTTACACTAAATTGCTTTTGTAATTGCTATACCAGTATTACTTCCCACTATGAAGTCAGTCAGAAAACCTCCAGATTTCTTTATTCCATTAAGAGTAACATTCGGACACTGGGTTCCAAACTGTCTTGAATTAATTTCATTTTTTTCTTCTCTCTGTTGTCTATTTACTGTACATTTGAATTTATTTATGTAGGAAATTTTTCCTTTCTTCACTGACTTAATATAATTTTGTATGCATAAAGCATTAGCATAGTATGAATATCAGAACTACATAAAATGATAGAATCAGAGAAGCCCCATCCCCTTCCTACTCTTACTTAGAGCAGCACTCAGTGATGCCCCATAAAGAGCCATTTTCATAAGTTTCTGATATATCTCTCCTTTTAAAAAGTTTTTATTTTTATTTACTTTACTATCTATTTGCCAAAATAAGCACAGACCAAAGATTAGCAGAAAATATTTGGAAAAAAATATATATTTGGTGAAGGTCTGTTGTCTATAAAGTATATAATGAATTATTAAAACTCAACAATAAAAGGACAAATCAAGTAACCTAATTTAAAAATGGACAAAGAGTTTTAATAGTTCTCTGAAGTGGGTAAACAGGTATACAGTAAACATATGAGAAACTGTTTGACATATGTCATCGTAGGGGAATGCAAATAAAAGCCACAGTGAGATACTCTTTCACACTCACTAGGACAACAGTAAGAATTCTTAAAACAAGGAAAAAAATGTTGATGAGAGGCAGAGAAAATGTATGCAGTCCCATACATTTCACGTGAGACTGAAAAATGGTACAGCTGCTGGGGAAAACAGTTTGGCAATTCCTCAAAAAGTTAAATAAAGAAATAACCATATGACCTAGCACATCTACTCCTAAAAATGTATTGAAGAGAACTAATATATGCTTATACAAAAACTGGTACAGGATGTTCTTAGGTAAGCTATTCATAACAGTTGAAAGGTAGGAACAGCTCTAGTTCTATCAGCAGATGAATGAATAAACAGAGTGTGAAATAGCCATATACTGGTGTCATATTCAGCCATAAAGAGGAATACAGCTGTGTAATACAACACAGATGAACTTTGAGAAAATGGTGCCTGAAAGATACCAGACCCGAGGTCCCACATATTTTGTTGATCTGTTTATATGAAATATGCATACTAGGCAAACCCAGGGAGACCACAAGTAGATTAGGTGTGGCAGAGGGATCAAGGGAGAAGGACAATGGGAAGTGATTGTCAAAGGTTTCTTTTCTGGGTGATAAAAATGTTCTAGAATTGGGTGGTGGTACATTACATTGATAACACAGTATAATATATAATAATGTCTACTCAGTTGTGTACTTTAAAATGATGGCTTAAATGACACATAAATATGGGCGCATTTTTGGTTCCTCTGTACTCATTTGCATCCTTTCTCTAGTTAGTACCCTGGAAATCAGCCCCTATCAGCTCATAGATGTGGTCACCATTCTTTTCATTTAGACTATTTTCAGTATTTTTTTGTTGTAAGTAGTTCCACAGTGAATATTTGTGCATATGCTTCTGTATCATTGGAGTCAATTTTAAATTCCTTCTAGAATGGTAGTCTGGATGTGTATGAAATCCTAGGTTGAAAGTTTACTTTCAGCCATTTGATGCTAGTATTCTATTTCTTCTAGCCTCTTTATTTTTCTGATAAGATATCTGCTGTCAGTTCAATTATTCTTTTGTAGGGAATCTTTCTCTAGGGTTGTATTGAAAATTTTTCCTCTTTGCTGTTTGCAGTTCTACCAGGCAGTTTATTTTCTCCTATCCTACTAGGAACCATTGTTTCTTAGGTCCAAAGAATTTTGTCATTTATCAATTAATTTTTTTTTCAAAATATTGCTTTTTTAACCAGGCAGTTTATTTTCTCCTATCCTACTAGGAACCATTGTTTCTTAGGTCCAAAGAATTTTGTCATTTATCAATTAATTTTTTTTTCAAAATATTTTTTTTTTTCACTTGTTTTAGTCTCTTTCTAGAACTCCTATTGAACAAGTTCGGTACCTTTCTATTTTACCTGCCTTTCTCTTAACCTCATTTTTGTAGTTTTTGTTTATCTCTTTGTTTCTCTCTGGGAAATTTCCTTGATGTCTTTCAGGTATTTTCTGTTGAACTTTGTCTTTTCTGATTTTTATCCTCACCTTTTGAGTTTTTAATTCCAATAACTATTTTTCGTTTTTAGATATATTTGCTACTTACTAACTAGTTACCATTTCTTTTTCATAGAATTTTAATTTCTCCTTTTGTGTTTAATCATTTAAAAACTTGCTTGCTATAAGCCAGGTGTGGTGGCACATGCTTGTAATCCCAGCACATGTGTGTCAGAGGCAGGAGGATCACCCCATGTTCGAGGCCAGCCTGGCTATGTAGTGAGCTCAAAGCCATCCTGAGCTACTAGCAAGACCCTATCCCAGGGAAACAAAAACCAAAAACCAAAAACTTACTTGCTGTATAGTCTCTTCCAAAGTACTCTATTAGTCTCAAGTTCAGGGATAAAATGCCTGTTTTTGGAATTTGCTGATGCCACATGAGAGAAAGTGTCTCTTCATTACATAATGCTACATTTATGGTCTCCATGCTCCCCATGTGTCACATTGGGATGGCCTTTCATCTGTTTGTACCATTGTTCCACTGGTTTCATTGGCCTGGAATTGATTACATTAATTTTTCACTTAATGGAGCCCCACAAGACACATGTATTTCTCTGTCTTTTTTTTTTCATATAGCTAAAGTTAGAAATCTTTAGATTGTCTTTTTATTGTGGTAGAGATATATAATAAAATTTACCATTTTATACAATTCAGTGACATTAATTATATGCATAAACCTGTGCAAACATTATTAATATCCACTTACAAAATGTTTTATAACCCCAAATAGAACTCAGCCCCTGTGAGCCCTAACTCCTCATCTTTGTCCTCCCACTCACACTTCATCCACTGGTAACCTCTAATCTACCTTCTGTCTGCGTAGTCTGGATATTCTATATAAGTGGGAAAATACAGTATTTGAACTTTCACTTCTGATTTTTATTTAGCATCAGGTTTCTAACATTCATCCATATCCATAAGGAGGCAGAACTCTAATTCTTTTTATGGATGAATAATATTTCTTTATATGGATCTTGCTTACCTATAAACAACTTGTTAATCCATTTACCTCCTGATAAAAGTTTAGGTTTTTCCCACCATTGTGTACTGTGAATCATGCTAGCATGATCATTCACATACCAATGCATATCTGTTCCAATCCCTGTTTTCAATTCTTTGGTACATATACCTAAGAGTGGGATTGCTACATTACATAGTAAGTTTATATTTTTAATAGATCCTTACCAAAATAAAATAAATCACAATGTGTAGCCTTCAAATAGCAAAGATGACAAGGGCTTTCTATTATCTTGAGTCCATTTTTGTGTTAACATATGTGATAATCAAAGTCAAGAGCAATACATATTAGCCCTGAAATTGTTCAGTCCTTGTTACTTAGATCTCAGCACTGTATACAGTACCCATCCAATGTGAATTCCAGTGGAATTGAAATGGCTTCATTTAACAAGTTTTCTGTGAGTGTGATTTAAATTATGGTTTCAAGAGTGATTGTTGTTGTTTATTTAGGGTTTGGGGGTGATATTAAATCTGTGCTATACTCATTTCTGCATCTCATCTTTTTCATCCTCCTCTGACTGCTGCTGGTCTTTTTTTTATTGTTATTATTCAACATTTATCGATTGTCCACAATATGCTAGATTCTCTGATAGCAACACAGTACAATGTGGGTCCTACTTAGTGAGACATAGACACGTAGAGAAAAGATAGTAGAGAGTTATGCTCACTACTATCATAGAAAAATGCACAGAATGTTCATGGAACTATATTCACAGCCCAGATGATGCCTGCCGTGTGCCTCACGTGCTTTGTGCATTGAACTGCACAAAAACAAACATTTGTTTAGGTTCCAGCAAATGATGGAAAATTAACTGCACAGGTACCCGTGGCAATAAGGAAAGCAAGATTCTGGAACATTGCCATGTCCAATAAAGGATCTGTTGTGGTCCAGTTCCCCACCTGTGCCCGTGTTAGGATCGTGTGGGCAGAGCCTTTAACATGCAATGGCCATATGGCCACCACAGTGCCGGTGGAGGGCAGCGCACAAGGAAGGACCCCTTGACAGGGAGTTCTGATGCTCAGCTCACCTAGTACAGTGCCATTAATCTCTCCCTTCCCTAAATAGTCCAGCAACTAATTGTCTCACATTCTTAACACACCTAAACTTTTACTGAAAGTTGTCTTTTTCTTCGGATTAATTCACTTTTGAGATAGTTTTATGTCACTCCCTTGTAAGAAAATATATGATAAATTTACTTTATTTGTGTCTCCAAGGTACCTAGGGCAGGAACCAGGAAAAGGGAACATCTTTGGGGGAACCCAGAGAAGAATGAACTCACTGTGGGAATAAAGACAATGAGCCACATCTTTCAGATGTAGGACTATTTAAAATGTCTACTAGAAAGAAGATCAATGATTAAAGAACTATCTCTTAATTCTTGTGATCGATGGCTTCATCTTTTTGTATACCTCACTCACTTTAGTGAGGTGCCTCTTCATACATAAATCAGTCCCTTTTGGATAAAAGTTAAATAAAACAGGATTGAAACACAGCCTTGAAAACGTATAATGAGCAGTAGGGATTATTATTCATGTACACCCCCAGGGAAGTGAATATTTTACATGAAAAAAATTAGGGTCCAAGGCCAAGGTTCATTTAAAATGTACAGAAAAAATAAAAGCACTCATGGATTGAAAGGCCATCAGAAAGCACTGTTAACTTTTTGGAGATGCTGATGTGGAATCATTGCATTTCTTTGCAGGAGAAGAATCGACACAGTGTATGAATGGCTCCCTGCATTGCGCTGCGTCAGCAGCCAGTCACATTATTTTTCTGTAGAATGTTCAGTGCTTTGTGCCTCTGTTCTCTCTCCAGTGCTCAGAGCCACAGCAGAGAGAATCTGAGCATTCAAAGAGAAACAAAACAAAAACAGATTATTCTGCTGGGCTACTGCATTGACGCAGCACAATACTCTGTTTAAAATTGTCCCTTGTCAGGCACATTTTTTAAACAATATTATGTCTGTAAGGGCGCTCTGTGTTCAAGAATTTGCATGTATACAGGAAAATAGCTGCATATCGCAGAATATTTCCTGAAGAGGCCATGTTTCATCCAGGGAATGTTTCCTTAGCATTTAGGATATGCCTGAGCTTCCCAAGGTCACTAAAAAGTATTGAGTAATTGACAATACCCTAAATGTGACTATGCCAGTCTGAACCTTCTCACCGTTCTGGTCTGAAGCCTTCATGGTCCTCAAGGAAGTCCTGCTCTGGTGCTCCAGTTGTATTTCTTGCATACACATGTAATCTAAGGTTGGAAGGTCTGAACATCTCCATTTCTCAACCTCCCTGAAAGGAGTCTCAATGATAATTTTCAGAACACAAGTCACCTGAAAGGCCAGTTGTTTGGCCCTTCTGCCTGAATAGCTGATGATTCTATTTTTGTACCCATCATGATCAATTATCCAGAAAAATTGATTATTCGGATCGTTAAATCCCCAATTAGTCTAGATAATTGGCATCCTATTGTCTCCCATAAACATGACACATTCTGTGGAGTAGGGTAGCTTCTTCCTGGTGCTCTGTGGCTCTTTTGTCCTCAAGTTCAGGTGCATCCCTCTCTCCTATCCCATCACCTTTCCCCTTGCTTTCTGATCATGTGATACCTTGCCATGTTATGGCCTTTACTTTTTGCCAGCTCTAAATTGTGTGGGGTCTGGAATAGCCCTGCCAGGGGATTTTCACAGTATCTCTTTTACCTGGGACAAAAATTGCAATGACACATGTAAAAACCTGAATTGACATGACTATCCATGGGCTTATACAGCTGTCTGTATTGGCGTGAGACCAGTTCCTCTGCTTACAGTACAGCTCAATTCCAAACCCATGCTTTTTTGGACTTCAAAGCCTGTTTTTACTTAAGGAGAATTAGGTGACCTTCTTTCTTAGTGTGTTCACTTGCTATAATAAAATGCCACAGACCAGGTGGATTATAAGCAACAAAAAATCATGTCTTCCAGTTTTGGATGTTGCAAGTCTAAGATCACAGTGTCAGCAGGTTCAATGTCTAATGATGGCCTATTTGCTGGCTCTCAGAAGGTTCTTGCTGTGTCCTCAGATGGTGGAAAAGGTAAGCAAAATTTATTGTGCTTCTTTATGAAGGCATTAGTCTCATTCATGAAGGCTGAGCCTTCATAACCCAATCACTTCCCAAAGTCCCTGTCACATTAAGGTTAAGTTTCAGCATATGAATTTGTGGAGGACACACGCATTCAGACCACACGAGCTGCCCAAGGCCTTAGGTAATGTAAGGAATTGGTAAGGAGCCCAGACAGACAGCTCCTCTCTGACCCGTTTTGTCTTTAGTCCTACATCAGATTTTGGGGAAGGAGGACATACTGGAGGTGAAAATGAGTCAAATGAGGGATTAAGAGCCCGCTGGAAGAGACCATGGGGAAATGAGTGAGAATTCTCCCTCAGAGGTAGATAGTGCTAGTAAAGAGCTTCTCTTGTCATGGAGATGTCAGAGGTCTCACTTGAACGAAGAGGAGCATCCCAGGCAAGAGAATGAAGGTAAGCCTGACTTGTAGGTAGGAGTGCTAGGGCTCCAACCCACCTGGAACCAAGGGCCGTGGAGGTAAGTCCAGACTGCAGGAAACTGACTAGGTCAAGTGTTGTCCTGTATCCTCATTGAAAGCTTACTGCCAAGGAACCTTGTAATGGTATCTGTGTAATAGAGAAATGATGCAACATAATAGAACGTGGGTAGAGGAGCAGCTTGTCTGTTGAGTTTCTTGGGCTGCAGGAAAGGAAGCTGTCTATATTTCTTTTAGAGTTTGCTGTCATGTACCAACATGTAAGTTGTGAATTTTGAGAAGATTTCTTAAATGTATTTGACCACGAAACTTGTTTTTCATAATAACGGGAGCAGGGTAGGCATTCGGTGTTTTAGATGAACGTGTAAGCAAGTACAACACACAAACTCCATAGAACATGGTTGAAGAGACACTGCTCAATAGAGGGGTTGGAAAAAGAAGAAAAGCCAGGTGAAAGGATACAGTAGTTGTACGGGGAAGATGAAAAGACTGCTCAGGAACAGCTCTGCAGGGCTTCAGGTAGGAAGCAAATTGAGGACCCCACATGCCCCAGCACTTCCTTCCCCCAATCTACCTCTAGCTCTCCCTGCCCCAGCCCACCCTGCAGAGCATTTCTCATGGTTTCCTCACCATTCCTCTTAGCAGAGACTAACACAGGCCCAGTTCAGAAGCTTAAGACATTTTCTGGAAGGAAAAAAGAGTGGACCTAAGTGTTTTGGCACCTGGGTGGGTGAGAATATGTGACTTCTTCATCCCTACATTGACTTGTTTGAAAAACAAAAGCGTAATGACCCTGCCATGACACCATCCATCTTTTCTCACTGGGTAGCATGTGGGTTTGTGAGAGAGCCAACAAGAAACTACCACAGGTAGAGGGTGAGTCAGAATGGAAATGCTCTTGTGTTTTCCTCATATTCCTCTTTTCTCCCTCTTGGTGATTTAATATCAGATAAAATGGTGGAAATGCGAAAGAGTTACCCTAAGGGAGTATTTGGAAATGTGGACAGAGCCAGGACCTCTGGCAGCCCTGATGGCAGCCTTTGGGGCACAGGGCTCCTGATTCTGTGTTCTGAAGCTCATGTTCTCCAAACTGCTTGTGTCTGATCTCCTCTGGATGTCTTGGAGCTCTTCTCTCCCCTCCATGACCTTTCTGTTCTACCCCTCACTGCTCTTTGATGATCTTCAGTTGAAGGGGAACTTAACTCTCACTCCCCTAAACCTTGGAGATAACCTCTTCAATAGTCCATTTAAATTCATGTGTACTTTTTTATCCCCCAAACAGCAAAAAACTAAGACTTATTTTGGGTAAAGCAGATGCTGCCCCCTATCCATTTCTTTTTAAAATTTTTTCTCCTTGTTTCTCTGTTGTTTTTTCACTAATCTGTAAACCAGAGTGAAAGATGAGTGATGTGCCCCAGATTATACATCTGATTAGGCAGTTTTGAAAGCAGAACCCAAATTCTGTTCCACTAGATCACACTCCCTTTCCTGACAGCGCCTGCTTCTGTAGAAGCTTCTTACTCTTACTACAAACATGGAAGAATCTATTCCAGATGTTGAAGCAAGGTTGCAAGCAATTATAAAGGCCCAGTGCTGGGGATGGCATGGCATTTAACATTTAGTGAAAACCCATTTGCAGTTTTCCTTCATATCTGGTTTAAAGCATTTGCATTATACAGTTCATTTGTGCCTTTATCATAATTAGGTGCAAGTTGCTGTTGCAGTATGCCTGTCTATGTTATTATTGTGCTTGCTTTGTTTCATTCCTGCTCATCTTATCTTATTTTCTCTTATTGGCTTCATGTCATATCTTTTCAGTGTTTATAATCTGTTTTCTAAAATTGGGATGAGAGTAAGATTGCTATGTCAAAAATTCAGCAAAAATGAAAAACTGTATATAATTTGTACACACAGAAGCTGCATTGAAACTCCAGTGAGGTTGTGGCAGCAATCAGGAAACACACGATTAACAGCTTAGAGGGTTTGCGTCTTCCTGAAACTCTGAAATGGTATGTTTGTAGTGGCTGCACAAACATAGTCTAATTACTGAAGCTATTTTTAAAACGAACATTTAAATTACTAAGGCATGGAAGTTAAAAGGCTCACTCTTGCACATGCACAGTAATCTTTCCCAACTCCTATTTCAAAATGATTTTTTGCTTGAGGATAGTGTCGGTGTCTGTGACAGCTACAGTGACAGTTGAGAATCGACTCCAGAGGAGCCATCCAGCCCATTGGGTAATTAAAAGCTAAATGGAATATTGAAAAATGTCCATACAATTTGATTGGTTAATTTACTTGCTTTTTTGAGGATTTAAATGAGGCCTTTGCAATCATTTGAACTTTTAAAAAGAAATCTCTTCAGAAGTTTCTGAAAGTGAATGTTTTATGTGGCTGAGTGACTGGTGAGATTGAACTCACTTTATGTGGGTGGTGATAATATGGATGCAGCTGTCAAATTTGCATCATATGCTATCCTTCTGTGGAGTTCAAAAGGCATTTTTCTCTTAGAAATCTATAATTGCTGATCTTGGACCTTTATGGTTCCTGTACCTTGGAGATTTGAATCACTCCAAGAAACATAAGGAGTCAAAGGCATATTCCAAATAACAGTCTTCATGTGACTGACCAGGCAGTGGTAGGGCTGGGAGGGGTCAGAGGAGGCAGCATCAGCCGCTTCTCCTTCTCCCTTGCCCGTTAGTTAGCAAAACCAAGTGGTTGTGGCAATGGAGCGAGGACCTGGTTGGAGCCAGGGAAGTCTTCAGTCATTATGCAATGGAGAGCAAGTATTCTGACCAACACCTGCAGCCAAGTTCAAGTCATCAGGGGTATTCATACCATCCTTTCAAGAGGTTGGGACTGGGTAAAACTCAGATTCATTGTCTAATCATACCTTCTCCCCAGAGCAAACCATTAAAAGGCTGGCCTGACTGAGTGATACTATGGAGAACTCAGTTTGTAGGTATTTTCTCTTTATGTGTAACCTTCTGTTTGTCTATTTCTTTATTCTTTACCACCTTCATTCAACAAGAAGAGAGATTAAACATTGAGATGTTTGTCCTGTTACTTCTGAATACTCTGCAAAAAGGGGTTGTTTTTACATTCACTGTCTAGTCTTGACAGACTATGGAAAATAGACTGTTCTGTGTGTGTGACAGACAGAGCTGTCACTTTAAGCAATTCCTAGGTAAGGTTTAACATGGGCTCAAATATTACTTAGTGACTGGTTAGAAACTATTCATATTTGACTATATTCTACACTGTGCCTCTCTGTATGTACATGTGCATTATATTTCTAAGAAAAATATCAGGTATCAGTTTGTTTACCGAATGATCATATATTAGATAAGTTTGGCATAGTTTCTGTCACATTTTATATACTTTATATTACATTTGCATTAACATTACTTCCATCTGATGGGAGGGAAAAAGTTCTGTATGATAGGTAGGGGGATAGATAGGTAAGATGAATGATTTTAGCTTCTATAGCAATCCCTGATACAGACTCCCTGGGTAAAGTTGTTCACAGTGCCCAAATTCTTGACAGCATTTTATGATTTTGATGATTTTTCAAGGCCCACAGGCCTACAGACCTAAGGCAAATCTCCACCAAAAATCTCTACTACCATCCCTTAGCAAATAGACTACAACAGAATTGATTGTTTTTTATCAAATGAATCCTGAAGTACTATTAAAAAATTCTGTTTCATGGACCATATATTCAAAAATTTTTTTAGGCTTTTCATTTTAGATATGACTTGGCAATAAATGAAAATCAGTCACTTGGTAGTATAAGTCTCATTTTCCTAGCCACTGTCTCACAGGCAAGTGTCTATTTCCAAAGCAGCATTTATTATCAACCTCTGATTTCTGCCAGGCATTATGTATGGCACAAAGGTGATTCCCTTTCATGTGTCCCCCTATGAAAGTACTCTCAGTCCTATAGACAGGATAGGCAGAGGCATGTGACAGAATTCCTGAGGAAGCAGGGAGGTGGAGAAGAGCACCTCCCAGTGGTCAGGGGCCAAAGGCAGTCCTTGCAAGGGATTTAGCAACAGGTATGGACCTGAGGGGTAGGGGGAAATGGTAGTCAGGAAATGTGTTTGAAAGGGGAGAATGGGGAATATTTGAAACCATGGCACATGTTTGAATAAAGTCAGATGAACAAGATTTCTTAACCCATCCTGAAGGGATTCCTACATGACTAGCTGTCAGTTGAAAACACAAGTCATGCCTTTTGTTTCCAGAGCGTTCAGAGAGGAAAGACTAAACCATCCCAGACATAGTTGTGATTTCTAACAGACTTGTCTCAGAGTTACTTTCTGGCTTATAGACACATGCACATGCATGTAAAGTGGTAGCACCTGATAAGCATACATGCTCCTCTTGCATTTGAGGTGTAGGCAGCATAAGAAGACAAGAAGATTTAAGACTGACAGGTTCCATTCACACTTTCAGTAAAGCAGAAACAGCTTCCATTATAATTCCAGCTTTCTATTTCCAGGCCCAAGAAAGTTTATCTCCTGGTCTTATAAGTGGGGGTCCTTCTGTAGCAACCTTCCCTTAGGGCTCAGACTAGCTCCCCAGTTGCTCCCCACCCCCAATCCACAAAAGATCTGGAGCTCAGAAATGTGTCACCCATCTCAGCACTGTGGAGTTTCATAACCCTCTTGGAGCCTGTGTCTGCCACTCAGGTCTCAGTAGGACATGGCCCTGGGTAAGCAGTTTACCTGAAAAGCCTCTCTTTTTTTAGCAGGCCTAATTTATTCTCTGGTAATTTTTCACATACATCGTTTTACACCCTCCCTTTCTTAGTGAATATATCCAAACCACTTATGGTTCTGTTTCACTTCTTTTCAGATTGATCTGTTAGCAAAGAATTATTCTTCTCTCTGTTATTAGTACAACATTCAATGCATTATTATTAATCCATTAACTCATAACTATTGCTATCATTGCTAATATAATAACTTAACTAAATATGAATAATTTGTGCTATCACTAATGTAATTACTGTTATTAACTATATTCCATCTTACATAACCTATCCTTGCTGCTTCATCTTCCTCTGCTTCCTTTCACATTCTCCCTGATGTATGTCACCAACTGATCAACTTGGAGTTCCTTGTAGACTCAAAGAGCTAGACTTCTTTTCCTGGGCCTAGAGGAGTGTGTATCAGTGATCAGTGGACAATTAGTTTCTCTGCAAAGGTGAGTCCTAGGGCAAATGGCTGGTTTGTAGCCTCTATGGCTCTGGCTTTGTAAATCAGGCTTTTGGCTTTGCTGATGCCCCAGGACCTGCCTCCTGTCACACAGGTCAAGCATCGGGGGCAAATCTGAGTCCTGCCTTCCACTGAAGTGATTACAGATGACAAGTAGAGGAAAGGAGAAGAGGAGCCAAAGGGATTAGTTGCTCCCCTGCTTTTCTTGATGGCATAAAGATGTTGACCAAAATATCATCATGTGCTTTATGCTGTATAGATTCTGTCCCTTGTGAACCATCAGATGTTAGCAGTCTTGAAGATTCCAATTTATCAACTGATGCAACATTGTTGTGCAGCCCCATGGGGTAGTTAACAGCTGCTAGCTGGAAGGAACCATCTTGTTAGGGACTGTTAGGTGAAATTAGCTCAGTGAGGACTTGTTCCTGTGTTGCTCATAAATTTCATGTATTTGACATAGGCTTGGACATCAGGAATATGACAATACCTTAAGGGGGAAACCAGCTACACAGTGATCAGAGACGTGACTAATGCTCTGACTCTTGGAGTCCACCCAGAGGCTCTGAGTTTACTGCAGAAGGAATGCCCAGTTAGCCCAAAGGAGGTGCCAGTTCTGGGGAGAATTCATGGAGGAGCTGACAAGTAATTAAACCTTTCAGGATGAAGGATGTAGTTGAGAGGGCTGAGAGAAGGGCAGTGTAGGCAGAGGTACCCACATACAGAAGGACAGAGACCATCGCTGGAATGGCAACATGCTCTTCCTGGTTTGTGGCCAATTCATCTTTGGGGAAGTCGTGGAAAGTGGGTCTGGAATCAACAAGAGATGATCAAGCTGTACATCCTGAGACTTCTAGACTTTTCCTATGGGGTCATGGCCATTCTTGAAGGATTTTGAGTGCAGAGGTGTTGTAGGAAGGCTGCAGCATGTAGACCTAGTTGAAGAAAGGCTTTTACGATCTGCCAGATGAGATATCAAAAGGACTTGAACTAAGAGAGGGGCACTGAGGGTGGAGAAAGGGCAAGTACCTGTAAGTTTGGGGAATATAGAATCAACAGAATCTGCCATAGATTCATTTATGGGGCTAAAGAGAGAGCATTATGGCTTTCCTATATCTGGCTTGAGTGCTGATATGGGCAGTGGTGACATTTTCAGGGATCGGGATTATACAAGGAACAGATTTAGATGGACAGGTGGGAAAAAAGACAAATCAGTGAACTCTGCATTCATGTATTGCATTTGAGGTGCTAAGATGGAAATGTCCAGAAGGCAGAGGCACTTAAGCTACAAACGAGGGCCAAAGATGGAGACTGAAGGCAGTACATTAGGGTAATTCTCAGTAACTTCAGATGGGATCACTAGAGAGGAGAGTGGAAGGGCATGTGTGAAGGACATGCCAATATTAGGAGTGAGAGAGGAGGACAAATGATAATAGAAATCAATAGACAGTAAGTGCCAAGTAGGACATATCAGGGACATAAAGCAGCTGTTAAGAAGTTTCTTTGTGATTAAAAAAAGAGAGAGAGAGATCTTGAATCTGAGTGATAATAGATAACTTGAGGGCCTTTTGTATGCTAGTCCAAAGCACAAAATTTTCTTTGTTTTTCTGTATTTTCTGGTTTTTCTATAATTAATCTCCTGAACTTCTGCTTTGTACCTTTTCATGGACTCTAATTTTTTGCTGAACTATTCATTCATATTTTGTATGGTTTGGTTCAGGTCAGCTAGCTTCTTAGTGTCTCCTGTATATTCACTTATCATTTTCTTTATTAAGTAAGTCCATTATCTATCCAGTTATATCTTCTTTGAGGGCACTGAGCACCTTACTGATCTGTTTTTATATCTTATCTCCTCTGTTATACTAATAATTCAACTGTATGGCTTTTGATTCCCCTACCACCACACCCCGAGTATAACCCATGGATCAGCTTTGGGTGAGTTGGGAGTTTGGGAAAGCATTTTGTTGCCTTGTCTTCTCCTGTTTATGTTGTTTTGTTTTGTTCTGGGTGAGGTTTGCAGGTTGATTATATTGAAAAACTTTGTTGCTAGTATGGACACCTCTGTAGTTATTGTCACTGCTTTCTAGTGATGCACTGTGAACATGGCTACTATAGGTTTTTGCTTCTGTCTCAGGATCCAACTACCTCTATTTATTTGGGAGGGAGGCTGCATTGTATTTGGTCCAGCACCCAGTTCTCTCGAAAAGGGCCTCAGTGTTAGTGACACAAAAGAAATCCAGATATTGGCAAAGAAAACCAATTAAGAGCAACAACCATCCCACAATAATAATAGCAATAAAATCATCCATAGACATAGCATCAAAGACAAACTGGATATTGACATACCCTAAGAACTAGTATTGTACCATCCTTAGCCATAGGACAGAGATCTATGATCATAGTATAACAAAGATGAAATACTGATGTGCAGTAAATACCTATTAAATGTGATAACTATATCTCCACTAACAGTAGAACAGTATTCAGCAATAAGAGCATAAGAATTAACTATCTATTCATAAGTTTTAATGTTTATATTAACTGATAAAGAGTTTGGGGAACAGAGAATGAAAAAAGTAGAATTGAAAAAGTAATCAAACATAAAGTATCTTACTAAGGAGCAAAATGAAATTAATAGTATTGGATAAATGTAACAGAAAATATCAAGGAAAAGAGAAAAATGAATTAAAAGGGAAAAAGAGTAAGCTCCAACTCCCCAAAAATCAATGATAGAAAAAGAAAAGAAACAAATTTGAGGGAGGAGGAGGAAAAAGAAAAATTCCTCTGTCTCTTTTTGAGTGAGTGATTTCTTTCCAAAAGCTGCAATCTTGAGATTCAACAAGTCCTAATTTTCTCTACCAAGTTTATAGCCTGTGGGTTTGTGAGCTAGCCCCCTGCTCTAGAGTCCCCTCTGTCTGTACACCTAGACTGTGGCAACTGTCCAAGCTGAGGCATGTCCTTGTTTACTTGGTAGATGGGAAAAGCAGTCAGACTACTTGTTTCTACTGGGTGTAGGCAGTGAGTCACACGTTCAGACAGACTGCTGGACTTGATAGAAGCACTTTCAGATCCAGGCACCTCTGAAAGCCATACTTTCTCACCGTGGAGACTGGGGCCTCTGTCCTTCCCAACCTCAGTTGAAACCTCTCAAGGCGTCTATAGTTATCCCACACACTCTCTATGGCTGTCCCTCACCCAGTCACCATGGGAGGTTAACACTGGGAACCCTGAAGTGTAGTTGTTCTGTAGTTATTCTATGGCTCAGACTTAAATAACCCCTTCCCAAAATGAAGGCTGGCAATATAGCAGGTGCTGCACTTGGTTTCTTTTTCAACTATAACCTACTGTGGAGGAGTCACTTTCAGAGTACAACCTCATGCAGTTTTTGTAAGTTACAATAGACATGGGCTTTTCTTGAAATTAGCACTGTCAACCAGGTCTGTTATTTCTGTCTGGAGCTGCCAACTCTATGGGACTTAACTTCTGTCCCAGGGGATTGGCCTCATCCAGAGCAGGATAGATAGGTTGGTCAGCACCTCTGCTACCTGGTGCCAAGGGAAAATAAAACACAGTGGCCTTCTAGTTGGTAGGTGGCCAGGCCCTAGAATGCATGGGCATGGAGTTAGTAGGAGATGAATACAACATGTAGGGTATAGGGGCAGGTTCTATTCACCAGCAGCATCATTTTTAATACTTTTCTAGTTTGTTTTTAAAGTGAAATTATGATAATTTATTAACATGGGTCTCGATTTTGGGGTGTTCATATTATTGTTCAATTTTCACCACTATCGAGAGAATAGCAGATATCTTTATGGTTACATCTGTATGAAGATCAAATATTTTCTTTACAATTTCAACAATTCCTAGAAGTGGAACTGTTATGCCAAAGGTGTTCTAGTTAAGCTTTGTAGTTACAAGAAATAGACACCCCTACAACCTTGCTAGTTCTGATACAAAAATAAAGGAAAAGGGGTTCACATGAGCAAAAGGAAACAAAGGAATGTAATGTAGCCCAACAACACAATACCTACAAGGCCTTGGGAGGAACTGAAAACAGGCTCCCTGGGCCACATGCACATTTTCTGGTGGCCCTAGAGCCACATGGTTATTAAGCTTTTCTGCTCTGTACCTCTCAGCTCCCCCTTCTGTGTCACAGCCTATCCTCACTTATTTTGCCACCCAGACTCCATTTTATCTTGTGACCACCCAATTCAGGCACTGACAGTAGTCTCTGCCTTTTGATTAAAATCTAGAAAAGTCTGATGGGTGCCTGAGTGCTGGTCATCTACCTTGGAGCATCCATGGACTTGAAAGAGGGGTTTCATTTAGGGATATACTGGAGCTAACTGGCATCTCCTCCCGACCTGGTTTAGTGGCATCTTCTTTGTAGCTTGAACTCTCCCAACAGGGAAATCGGCAAGTATGGGGAGTCAGAGCCATCAGTATGCAACTGGAGGAGCACACCAGGCTCCTTGAGAAGGAAGTACGGCCAGTGACCCACACGTTTTGTCTTGATGGCAAATTTTAATCCAGTTAACACTCTCCATATGCTATTTAATTCTGTTCTAACATTTAATTTTGTACAGAGGAAAGCTAGAGATTTCAGTTTTTATTTTTGTTCTAAGTTAATATTTTGTTTATCTCTGAATTCTTGTAAGTTTTATTTTTCCATTTTGCTGCGGTATGATAGTCATGGCTTCCCTTTTCGTAACACTCAGTAAGCTCTTTTTATTTGAAGACATAAATCTTTTTTTAAGTCAAAGAGGGTTTTCCACATGGTTAATTTTGTTAACTTTTTTCCCACTGATTTTGTATTGCCCTTCTGGAATTCTTATTGTCTTATAACGAATCTCTTTGATCAATCTCCCATTTTGCTTGTCTTTCCCTCATCAGAGTTCACTTGATCTATTTTCTGTGAATTCTAGGAAAAGCTCTCAAATGAATTTCCAGCCAAATTCACTGATTTGATTTTATGCACTATCCAATCTGTTCTTCAGGGTTTCTATTGCATTTTTAATCTTGGCAATTGTATTCTCATCTGAAAATAGTCTTTCCTGATCTCAGATTATTCCATTTTTCTGTTTACAGCATGTTACTGACTCCCCTGGAGTGTTTGATTCAATTCAGATTTTCTGATTTATCTGAATCAAGTTACTTCAGGAATTTCCTGAAGTGTCTTATTTATCAGAGATATTTCTTCACATTCTTTAACATGATCCCCTTCTTATGGCCTTTTCTTCCTATGGATCTTATGATTAGAGTCCCTATACTTTGCGCCATTTCTTTAATGAAGGTGCAGGCGTGTAGCAGGAGACTGTGATTCAGTATAATTGGGTGAACAGAATTTTATGAAAGGGATAAAGAAATTATTTTCACCAGAATTCTTTTCACCAAATTGCCAAGCTGTGTTCTTCTTTCACTGGCATCTGCTGTGTTTAGGGAGTCCTCATGAGGGTATGTGGACCTCTCAGTGGCCACTCCTGACATGCTGTGTGAGAAACTGCGGGAGAGGGGACATAAGCCTGTGTCCTTTTGTGTTGGGGAGTGCTACGCCTCAACTCATGATGTGGCTTCTGTCCATAGCAAGTTCCAGCCAGGTGTCCACACATGCTTAGTCCCGTTAGGCCACACCAGCCACTTTGACAGGTGTTCCAGGATTTCTGCATCTCACCAGTCAGCCCCATAGTACACTCCTCCCCCTAATCCTTGACACCTGACTTTTGCAGTTTGGCTCTTTGATTCTACAGACAAATTTTCCCTGGCAGGTGGAGAATTTCTGACCATAAGCCTTTCTCGCAGTTAGGGCCACTCACAGTGAGAGTTCTTTGTGGATGGAAGGGACCTTGCTTTCAGTGTAAATACAGATATTTTCCTATTTTTCCCTTTGGATAGCACCGTGTACAAAGTATAAAAAGGATGAGTTCAGAACTCCCAGGAGCAGAAGTTTGATGTTTTTAATGACCTTGTCTTGGTCTTCCCAAGCTCAGAGTAACCACAGAGAATTGCAGGGCGGAATTGTTGCACCACTATGGGCAGGTACCTGGCCTATAGCAGGGGTGGTGTTGGGGACAGAGAGAGAAATCAGACTCCCTTGTGTTTGTGTTTGGATTGGGCAGAGGGTAACACTGGATATGCCAGCAGACAGAGGTGACCATCCCTGTTCACAGTGATGTGGCCATGATAGGTTCAGACTCCAGACAGATCCCAGTCCTGAGCAGGTTCAAGTTCACTGTCAGACAAGAACAGGATGAAGAGCTGATGCCTCTTGGGGTTCTTACCTTAGAATTTGTTACTGATGAACGTGGTATTTGGGACATTTCTCCAGGCTGCTTGAGAGACAAGCAAAGAGAAGTCACCCTTTTCCTTAGGCCACGGTGTGTCCACAGTGCTGATTAGTTTGTAGCTCTCCTCAAACCATTCCTCAGAGCTTTGGCGTGTTAATTTTCAAGTTTACAAAAATGGCACTGAAGATAATAATGAATTCCTTCACCCATTACCCTCCTTCTATCTGTCGTAATTCTTCCACTTAGAATGTTTGTTTTTCTGTTCCCTCTGTGTGTGTGACAGAGTTGCAGGGGCCAGCCTTCACAGTAAATAACCCACTTGTCTGCTACTTGAAGTCTTGGATTCTCACTCCTAATTATGGTCACTGTAATTTTCCTCTGGCTGTTGATATGAGGATGTCAGCTAGAGTCTATCAAGTGCTCTGCAACCCGCTAGACCCAGCCTCTTAATTTGACCCTTGATGATTGATTTTGTCAGCTCACTTCCCTTTTCCCCCCATGTCCTATTGTGGCTTAGAGCCCATCTGCTTATGCTGATCACCTAAGAAAGCAAACTGAGGTGGCCCACTCTGGACAACAGGTGGGAGTCTGTGGGCTCCAGGGCCTTTCCACAGCCCAGCATAGGAGTAAGGTCCCTGGTGTCCTTTACCAAGGATGATAAGAACAACCAAGCAGGGAGGAGCAGTGCAGAATCCATTTCCCAGAAAGATCCTTTGGTAACTTGAGAACATTTCACCTTCTATTAATGTAACTAGCACTAAAAAATAAGAAAAAGCAAAGAGGAGAAACAGTTGGCTGTTAGGAAGAGGCACTTTAAAGTTTCTACCTAGGAATTATAGTCAGTGATATGTGCACCACATGGTCTTTTGCTCAGGTTCCTTGCCTAAGTTGTTACTGGCAAGAGTGATGCCATTGCCACCATCATCTGGAGAAACCATCACTGTTAATAACATCATCAAAGTGAAGAGTTTTAACCCAGAAGCAGTACAGTGATGAAGGGGAAGGTGTACACTCATCTTTGCTGGATGCAGCACATTCTATTTGACCTTTCTGCTCAGAGCTGCCATCTGGGACTCCTTGGAACCAGGTGGGTAGTGGGTGCAGCTGAGGGAATATGGGTTCTTCCTCTCTCCTGCTGCAGAAGTTCTGGGGATGGAGTTGCTGTAAA
Organism: Fukomys damarensis; assembly: GCF_012274545.1. Lineage (NCBI taxonomy): Eukaryota > Metazoa > Chordata > Mammalia > Rodentia > Bathyergidae > Fukomys > Fukomys damarensis. The sequence continues at coordinate 4,243,299 of NW_022900929.1, forward strand.
GTTAGGAGCAGCATGGAAGAAAGGCTTGTGTGTGCTGCAAAAATGGACCCTGGGTGCTCTATACCTGGGCAGCCTTCCCTGCATGGAGCAGATAGGCTCCAGTGATCTTCTGAGTGCCAGCCTTGCCCCACCTTTTCCCTGTGGATGAATAGGAAAGCCTCTTCACAATGGTATTTTTCACAATACTTTGTATTTCCACAAGGTCTTTACAAGAAACTATACAAACTTGTTACCCCTTTTCACATCCTGAATGAAGGTCTGAGGAGATCGTGGCAGTGGTAGAGAAGACTAGCACCTATGAGGAGTTCCTGCAGGGTCAGCACCCCTGTGCAGGGTTGCAAGCCAGCACTGGAATGAGCCTCTACTAAATAAGCATTGATGGAGTCCTCAGTTCTGTAGGCCACAGTGCCTACAGAGCACCCTCAGACAGCTCATTCAGACTTTCAGGCAGGGGTGATGAGGTTCACCAGGGTTGTGTGAACACTGAACATATGATGTTCATGTAGCACTTAGCGTGATGTCTGACTAAGCAAACAATGTTATATTTGACTATCCGAGGTTTAATTTGTTTCTCTCTTTTCCCAGAGTTCTCTGGAGTTGGTTGAAGGAAATTAAGTGGTTTTGATTTCAGATTCTCCCCTTGCAGCACAGGCTTTCACATCCAAGCAAAGCTTTGTAAAAAAACAGTACACTGTGCTGTTTGAGAACATGTGCTCTGGTGTCTTACAGGTCTGGATTTATGTTCTGTCCCAACCACTCAGAGACCATGTGGACCTTGGGTAAATTGCACGGCTTCTCCATGTGACACTGCTCTTATCTGTAAAGCAGGAACCATATCCTTTTTCCATTTTGTGCAGAGAGCAGGCAGAAGGCACATTTCCAGCAAGACTTGTAAGGACCTGAATTTAAAAGTCTGCCCAATAGCCTGGTGACCCTAGAGACTAATTTGGGGCCCCTTAGTATATTGATTACTGGGCTTCAGGGCACAGATGCATTCCTAATGCATTGCCCAGGGGGTCTCCTTGGCTCATGTTTCATGCAATGGGCAGGTAGAGTCTGGCACTTTTTTTCACTCTTGCTCAGATATTGCTTATGAGATCTTACTGAACCAGGTTTGAAATCGCATTCAGTATAAAAAGGTTCTGGACATGGTGGTATTTGAGAATCCTTTTAAAAATACATACCATTTCAAAGCAATGGCAAGACTCATTGAAATAGAAATTTTTTATCCAGCAAGTGGTGGGTACTTTATTTTCTCTTCTGTTTTCTCTAGGTATTGTGCACCTACTGTGTGCTAGGTGCAATGTTATATGCTACCTTATATGCTGTTTAGTCCTGGCCATATCTCATGACATATACAATACCTGTTTCTCATGCAATGAAGGGAGGCTGGTGAGCAGCAGAGAACTTGGATTCCAGGGCCACTGGGCCCTGAGGCTGTGATCCTTCTGTGGCACTGTTGCCTCAGTGGATGCTAGGTTTATTATGGCTGAGGACCCACTGTGGCTGATATGTTGCCAGAAAGAATGTGTCTGCCTTGTTTTCTGCTCTCTTTGCCCACCTTATCTATATGGATACACTTGGTCACTGTAGAGAATATTGCTCTGCAGTGGAAACATACCCTCTAATTTCATAAATAAATTGGGTTTTGAAGAATATTTCTTTGCAGAAATCTAGCTCATTTAATGCCTTTAGATAGTGGAAATTGTGGTCAAGACTGAGGTTCTTTCCTAACTTAACAAATGATTGTTTCTTACCACAGAAGTACAGGAATGACCTTTATAAATGAACACATTCTTTGTTTTTCCTTGATTGCTGACAGCAGCTGCTGTGGGTCCTTAGTAGAAGAATATTTAGTGAGAAAAGCTAGGCTGGTTGCAGCAGAGGAAAAACATTAGGAAACTGATGAATTATCTTTCTGTTTGTAACTTCAGAAACAGGTTAATTGTTTCACTGACTGTCTCTGTCTTGATTAGGAGGCATTAATAACAATTAATTATATAACTTCCAAAAGGTATAGGGGGCCAGGGATTTAGCTCAGCGGTTCGGTGGCCTGCCTTGCAAGCGCAAGGACCTGAGTTCAATCCCCAGTACCAAAAACAAAATTTAGCTCAGGTTCGGTGGCCTGCCTTGCAAGCGCAAGGACCTGAGTTCAATCCCCAGTACCAAAAACAAACAAAAAGGTATAGGAAAATTAATAGAATTCTTAGCCAACGTAAATTATAGTCATTATCTACTATATCCAGAACCATCAGGGCTGCCAAGCTAGTTGATTAAAGTACAAGTGAATTTTTTGGACTGAAATTCTCTAATCAAACAAATCTTTTCTGTATTTCTTCAGTATAAAATTTCCCTTGGTGAGCTAATAATATTATTTAGTTTAAAATGCCTCACTTCTACAACTTAATTAAAAACCTTTCAAAAGTTAATTTTTTTAATATATGCACACTTTATCTACATGTACAAATATTATTTGATTATGATGAAACTTTTTTTAATAAAAACGAAACTGCTAACGTGGGAAAGATTAGTTTAGGTCAAGAAATATGAATTCCAAGGTTGATTTTTATCTGGCTTTCATTCTGTTCTGCAGTAGAAATATAATTTATTTTCTTTGGAAGTGGCAGTAACACAGAAATTGACAGCAGGGGTAGAAGTGGCTGTGACTGACCCTGAGCACACCTGTGCCTGTACCTGGGCTGGGCTCAGTCCTCCTTAACCTCCTTCAGCACCTCCTTAACCTCACCTTCACAGCAGCCTGCAAGGTAGATGGTACCTCCCATGCTACATATGACAGGACCGGAGCTCTGAGGTGGGCAGGGATGTGTTCACATTCAGATGACTATGTTGAAAACTTGAGGTCTCAACACAGGTGGCTGACTCAACCTGCAGTCAATCAGCTAGACTGTTGCGTGGAGGCTGACTTATGTTACAAATATAAAATTTATCTCACTGGACCTTATTCCCATTCAGAATTCTTTCTAGTGTTACTAGAGGACACACTGGACATAGTTATCCTTCCCAATCTTGACCCTCAAGAGATGAAGATGCCTTGAAATTGCATTATGAGTGGGACACAAATGCACTTAGGTTCCTTTGCTTAAACCGCTGTATGGGTAAAGCAGGATCATACTTGTCCTCAGTTTCCTTGAGCCTTACCTGCCCTCCTGCTCTCAAACACATACCTCAGGATTTATGGACTTTGGTCATTTTGTCCCATCTTTAACCTGCCATCTGGAGCAGGACTGATCTCTACCCAGTAGACCCTCTCACCTGTCCACTTGTGGTAACTGTTTTGTCTTAGAAATTCTAGCATGCTCTTTCTGTTTGGGAGACCTAGCAACCAGAAGACTGTCTCATTTGTGCCTTAACCTATAAGAAATATCTCAGTAGAGCTCTCTTGTTTTTATTTTGCTTATTTTTCCCCAGAATTTTTTGGGACATAACTGTCAAGATTCCCTTGGAATTCTTGGACAAACTAGCACAACTGTTCTTCCAAACTCCTTTGAACAACATGTATACTGAAGTGTTACTTTCTGTGATATGTTCTATGAGGGTTGCAGAAAATTGGAACAAAGGATCAGCATAAAAGTTTTGGAGGATGAGAGATTGAATCTTGTCCAGGAAAGATGGTGTTGTGGTACTCTGTGACTGACAAGGGTATCTAAATGGGGGTGGTCATGTTGAAAACTAGCCAGGCACAGAGCTGGGAAGCAGCAGACTCTGCAAACAGGCAGTGAAAAGGCACTTGATCAGCAGACAGAAGGGATATTCGGGAGAAATAAAAAAATAAAGTGGGGATATTTGAGGGGAGACAATGGATTCGAAGATCTCTGGACAGCTAGGTGAATTAGTCCATGTACTCAGAAGGGTGTACCTCTCCTGGCATTCTTTCCCTCCTAAACACCACAGTGGCCATATTTTGATTATTTCCTGTCTTACTCTCCCAACATACAGATTACCAGAGCTCAACCCATCTTCCTCTATTTCCTCCTCCACAGGTCTGAAGTTCCACTGCAATCTGGTGTTTCTTAGAGTCTCTACAGATGTCTGAGTGCAACAGACACCCTTTCATTAGCCCACGTCTCCTTCTCCTCTTAGGTCCTGGCACCTCTTCACACCTTGCTTCCCTACCCTCAGTAGTTCAGCTAACTGCTGAGTTACTCATGAAGACAAAGTTCTATTTGTTACCATTTACCTAATTGGTGAACAAGTGAATGCAGTCCTACTAGGACAGCAGGATCACCTAGCACAGAACTTCTCAAATTGAATGAGCATTCCATGACAATAGGTGTCCATCACCCACTTGTTAGCATCTGGATCCTGAGTCAGTAGGTCTAGGACAAGGCCCATGGCTCTGCCTTCTAACCACTCCTGGAGAGGCTTGTGATGCTGTTTCAGACTCCACTTTAAAAAGAAAAGAGGGCCGGGGATTTAGCTCAGTGGTTCTCCCACCTGCCTTGCAAGCACAAGTTCCTGAGTTTGATCCCTGGTACCAAAAACAAAAAACAACAATAAAGAGAAAAGAGTTGGGTGACACATATTGAGACCTCATGTGTGACGAACAGCATGATGTCTTCCTTGTAGCAAGAGTTCTCACTCCAGAGCATGGCCGAGCACTCCTTTGCCTGAGAACATATTTGAGATCCACCAGCCCCACCAATTTAAAACCCATCTTTAATCAGGATTCCTAGATGATTCACGTGCACACAAAGATTTGAGAAGCCCTGACTAAGAAGCTTTGAATGAAAAGGTCTTGGAACATTTTTAAAATTGTTTGTGCATGTATGTGTGTGCTTACTTAGTGCTCAGGAAACTCAAAGCACTGATGTCAAATGAAGCTAATGAGTGAGTGGATTGAAGTTAATAAGAAAAGAGACTCTGAGGAAAATAAGTTTTGGATAAAGAACATTCACACATGTGAGATTTGTACTGTCAGCATCAGTGAGAACATCTTACCTATACTCATTTTTCAGAGAAGCCTTGTAAAAAGTAACTTCTGTACCTGTCTTGCTGAATTATACTTATTTTGTTATTTATGTATATTATAGCAAATATTCATACATAATCATATTTTTCTATGTTTTCTAAATATATATAAAGAAAAGTAAGAAATTAGGAAACACATAGTACTGATTCAGAAATAACTTAAAGGAAATCCTTGGCTTACATTGAGGACACAGGATATAGTGAAGCTCCTTCAGATACCCTCTGTTTCTCCAAGTGAGATTGACTGAACTCTGCAGTTCAAGGGATGATCCTGTACTGAATGCCAAGAATATACCTTGTTTTACTTCTTTCTCCTCTCTGTCTTACAGAGCATTTTACACTTATGTGGTGTGATGAAAAAATACAGTAAATGTTAATTTTTTAAATGTATTACAGTAAAAGATACATTGCCATAAACCCCCCTCAGAATACTCTCTTCACTTTGAACACATTGATCTTATTGTTCTTACCACTATCTGAAGCAATTCTGGGAGTTCTTTTTTGTGAGTCTCTCTAGGTGTGCTGTCCCTAGCTGCCTTGATGTTTGTTGCAAATAGAATAAAAACAAGACACACAGTTCCAGATTCAGTGGATGAAATGGATGAGGGTTCACTGTAATGTTTTCATGACCTGCCTTTCTGTTGAATGGACCTCAGAGCAGAAGAATTCTCTGTATTTTTTCAGTCCTATCTTATAATAACACTCACGAAAGAAGACTTCCAGAACTGCTTCAGAAAGTGGTAAGAACAATTTGATAGATGTACTTGAAGCAAGGGGGAGTATTCTGAGGACTGTTAACAACTGAGTCTTTTACTGTAATAAATTTTTTAACATTTAAACATTCACTGTGTATTTTGTTCATACTGTGTACATATGAGTTTTCCAAAGATTAAACAGAGATTAAACCATATTTCCAAACAATTAGATGATATCCTCTTATTTATTAGAAGCTTTGGGAGAGGTTCAGTGGGAATGTCTACCGTAATGATTTTCCATAATAACTTTGTGATTTCTTATATATTCTCCATAAATTTGTTATTTAAGCTGCTTCATAAAAAAGCTGAGTAACCCTGCTGCTTTAAAACTAATGAGACTGCTGGGTGTCTCAAGCATTGCTAGTGTTCCTGTGTTTGAACTGATGGTTTGTACAGTCCAGTCTTGCTGAGTAATCACCAGCCTTCCTCATTTGAAATAGGTTCACATTGGCCAGCTTCTTAATATATTTGAACAATCACATAAATGGGATTAGGATTTTATTTTTTATTCACCTGCCTTCTGATCTATGGGAACAGACTTCTTATGCTTCTACCAGTAATACTCTCCGACTCGATAAACTTGTAGTAATTTATTCACACGCACATATCTTGTGAGGGATCTTAGATGTGTTTTTATACACTTAATTTTATCTACACAGTTTATGTTTTATACACTGTCCCTCTTTCTGTCTCCAACCTTAAATTTATTGTTGGTGTTGATTTTAGATCAAAATATAATTGAGATTGTGTTGACATTTTACCAAAAAGAAAAGATCCTTGCTTCATTGCAGATTGAAAACAGAACCAGTTGGTTTAAATAGATAACCTTAGGTCATTTCAGAAATGTCTTGTTCTAGCAGAGTACTCTATTCTCATGCTGTGGCACTGACTTTATTCATTTAAAGGAAGCCAGGGCAAACAGGAAAAGAAATATTTTCTTCTCTTAAGATATCTTGATTTGTTCGTACCTCTGTTGTGACACCCAAGGGTACTTCTGATACAGCAACTTCTAACAAAAAGAAAAGAGACGGGAAACAGAAGAGGACATTCCTTCACAGTTATGACTTCTCATTCTTCACTCCAGCATCCCTGCACCCTGACCCATACTGCAGGCTTGTTTGCTGTACTCCTCATCAAGGTCAATGACCCACCTAATTCCCAGAGATAGATAGACAAGCGAGAGCGTGTACCTAGGAATGGGAGAGAAAGAACAGGCTGGGCAGTGGGGTGCGCCGGACCACTGTTCCTATCTCATCTGTGCTTAGATTGGGTTGATTGGGTGTGGCACTGCTGTGCAGCCACAGGTACTGAGCCTGAGTCTCTTCTCGGGTTCAGAATCTCCATTCAGGTTGATAAATACCCAAAGAGGCTGAGCCCATAACTTGCCTAGTGCCTTGGGTGTAGTTGGTTCCACCATGTTGCAGAGGATACAGGCTGGCCAGGCCCACCTAGAGATGAAAAAGAACAGAATCCCTGCTCCATTCTCCAGAGAGAAACCTCCTGAATCCTATATCAGTTGGAATTCCCTTCCATTCCTGGAGCCATTTGGAATGGACACAGTTGAAGGACTTAATTGACTATCAAGTTGTTCACTGTTTATTGTTTTGGAACACTTAGTACTCGTATGTGTTAGGATAGAAATCCTGCAAAATTTTCTAACTTAGAAATTTTCTAACTAATCCTCCGCAAAGATAAAAAATAAGAAAATGATCATCTAAAAGCAGAGCAGAAGAAATGTTTCCCAGTATATTTGTGTGAACATTTATATTTAAGTTGGAAATACATAAGAAAAGAAAGTGCTGTGTGACTGATAAAATATATTTCAGTTCTGGTATTATTACCACCTTTCATTGTTTCAGTTTTATGAATCACTAAATATGTAATTGAGAGGTTTTATTTGATTGTGGATTTCTAATTTTTGAGGCCCTAGTTTTTACTAAAGATATAAAGAAATTAAAAGGGAGTCATTTGTTGGTTCATGGGGTACCTCTTGTGGTTAAGAACCCAAAATCCAAGAAACTACATCCCCAAATCTTGACTCTTTGTGTTCTTCACATGGCTGGGGGACAGTATGAAATGTAAACTTTATATTTTATTTTGTTCTCATCCAGCAAAATCTTCAAAAAGCAGCAGCCCTGGGAGTGATCACAAGCAGCATGGTTTCCAAACCAGGTTTCTTTATAACTACACTGTGAATTTACCTTCAGCTTCGATTGCTATAATTTCTGGTCTGTGAGCTGATCAGTGGGTCTGTAGCAAGGGAAAATAACTTCAATTTAGTCTGGTTTTCTAAAAATCTGTCTTGTATCTTAAGGAGGGGCATAATTGCAGTGTTCAAGATATTCTCTGAACAGGCTGTGACCCCTTCCCTCTTATTTATCTCCCTTTTTCTTTTTTCTTTCTCTCATGTGCTCAGAACATTTAAGATAATGTTTTTTCTCCAGGGACTTAGGATTAAATTCCTTTGTTCTTCCTTTATCTATTAAAGACACCTTTCTAGTTATAGATACTATTTGTAAATCACATGCTATGTAAAGAACATCTGATTTTCAACAGGATTTAAGCCTAGCAAATAGTCCCACCATATCCAAAAGCAGGGGTGTGCTGCTGTCCTGCATGGACATCCAAAATCCTTGACTTGAGGAAGTCTTAGGAGCAAGTGTTGATCTCTGTTCAGAAAATGTGAAGTTCGATTCATTCAATTTCACAAATATCTGGTAGGTACCTACTGTTTGCCAGGTGCTCTGAAGCATACAGTGGTTCCCAAGGATCATGGGCCTTCAAGAACTTTAAAGGGAATAGGGCAGGAGTGTGTAGGAACAGATGTGCTTGGCCAAAAGAGAAGGCTACATGTCCTACCTCCCCCAGAAATAGTATGTAAGCCCAGAGAAGATGTGAGCACAGTCCTTTATTTAGAGGAGATCCCAGGAAGGAAAGGAAGGTAAAGATGTCAACCTCTGTGGCTCACTGAGCCTATCACAGAAATAGGTTCCCAGAGTTCTTTGCGGACCCAGGAAGAGAGGCTTCTCCCAAGGAATTCATATGCAGCAGATTCATGCTGAGCACCTACTGCAAATTGGACACATGCAGGCCTGGGACTGTGGGCAGACAAAACAAGCACACTGATGAGTCCCACAGGCCTAGTGCACCAGAAGCAAAGGGAGGCAGAGATGAGGACTGCAGAGGAGAGATCCCAGGCCTGGGGAGCTTGTGTCCTCACTGCTCCTTTTAGACATTGGGTTTAAGATGATGTTCTTATAGGCACCATAAAAAAGTCCAAAGTTGGTTTTGATCCCTCTGTTCCAATTTATTAAATGCAGTGGTATTTGTCCTACAGAACCAAAGATATTTGCCATTTCCTCTAAATGTCTTTCTTTCACACTTTGGAAGGAACTTTTTGTGATGAAGCCCCTGCAGCTGGGGTGGAAGAGGACCAGGATGTCACAGGCCTCTGCCAGCATGGCCCACAGTTCCCCATTGTCCTTGCTGATAGCCTCAGATGGGTATCGGTGCCATGCCCAGATATGCACACTTGGCAAAATTATCCAAGGGCACTTCTTTTTTTTTCCCCAAGGGCACTTCTTAATAAAGTTAGAGTGACCTGATATTGTGCCTGCTTAGATGTCCACTCAGAAAACCAAGCTAACCCCATGGGAAGTACTCTTCTGTCTGCCCAGTAGCATGTGATCCCAGTCCTCTGGGATGTGAGGCTTCTACTATCCGATAGTAGATTATGCATTTATATGTGTACATAAAAAACAGGTACTCAGCTGTTGTCTCTTGAATCAGATATTTGGATCACTCGAGTGTCCAGTCATGCAGTTCCTAAATCCACAATCCTATTTCATGGTTTATCAATTTGTACTTATCCCAAAATAAATAAATAAGCCAACAATAGAGTTGCCTTTTGTCACCTTCATTTTTCTCTGTCCAGTAAAAAGTGGATGAAAATACATTCTTTGTTACATTCCATTCATTTCCAAATGTACAAGTTTTCAAATATGTTATAAATGAGAAGAAAAAAAGAAAAGAAACTGCTGGCTTATTTGTCAACCTGCCATATGATTTTATTTATTGTCTCTTGTCAGTAGAAAAGTCCAGAAGTGTATTGAGATAAAAATGGAAGTACATACAAAGATAAAATGGGAAATGAAGTATACTGCTTATTTTCTCTCATTTTTCTTTCCCATCTACTATTGGACCATAAACAGGAAGAATCAAGCCAGCTGATGTCCTTGGCTCTAGAGACAGCTAGAGCTTTGGGAGTTGAGTTTGTCCCCAAGGCCACTTCCCCAACTTGGCATGCCCCATTGTGCTATCATAAGGCCTTTGAGATTTGTTAATTGGGTTCTAGTTGATGAACTGTAAAGGAAGCAGTTTTTAAAAGAATAGAAAAGTTTCCTTAGACACCTCCACATATAGCACATTATTGACCTAGGAATTTACAAGCTGGCTTCCCCTGTCCAGGAGCTTGCTGGGTGGACATTATAAAGTGAATCTGGGGACAGTGAAAGGTGAGAAGACTTTTCTGTTTGCCAGACATGATCTTTCCTATCAGGAGAAAAATCTTGCTGTTGATTTCAGTTTTTACAATAAAGTGTATCTCCAAGCTACCAGAGTTCTGCCTCCAGAAATTCACATCCTGGAGTGCTGGGGATAACCTGGGCCTGTCTGCTGCCTGCACAGCCTTCACTGTTGCATATTTTTAAAAAACAACTTCTGTGGGTTCTTGGGGAGAGATATATGTGCCTATGTGCCTGTGTATCTAAGTCTCTTAAAAAAATATGAACGCTGAGGACTTACAAGTTACAGTAGGAGCTATTAAGACAGGTTCCTTTTGGTGGCCAGAACGTACATACTTCTTGTTTTGAGGTGCTTTTGCAGTCAGGAAAGCACTTAATCCTGAGGTCAGGTCATTTAGTAATTCAGGGAGAGATGGCAAACTCCAAGTGGTTTCAAAGGCCACTGATACACAGAAAATCTATGTGATTTTCTTTAATCCGAGCTGCTTGGAGCTCTTTTCAACCATCCCCAACAAAGCACCTATACACCATACTATGCAGGGGAAGGTCAAGCACCGGAAAAGACTGACTTGTTATTGCCCTTTTCATTGTCATAAGTAGGTTGAGAACTGCCTGAGACCAAGCCAGTTTGTTTGTAGATAAGAGTGTCTTAGTTACTTTTCTTACTGTAAGACAAAATACCTGACAGCCAGAGTTAAAGGAGTAAAGGTTTATTTCAGCTCACAGTTTGTAAAGCTTCAGTTTGTGGTTAGCTACTCCAAGGCAGAGTGGCAATCGCAGAGGAGAAATAGATTATTGCAAAGGAGGGCAGGCAGAAGGCAGCAAAGCGTCAGAGAAGAAGCACACATAAGCAGGAAGTGATGGCAGCAGCCCTCTTCCTGTCCCCTATATCTTATACAGGCTACCTGCCCTGAGAGCAGGCAGCATGCATAGCTAGGGTAGGGCACCCTTAATCCTAGCATTGCACCATTCATTAATCCCAGTATCACATCCTTTATCCTAGCATGACACACCCTGTATCCAGCCACTTCTGAAAAGCTCCACTTCTGACCACATGAGGCTTTGGGGGCCATCTAGATATAAGCCGTAACACTGAGCCACAGAGCCCAACGAAACAATAGCTCCAGGTCTGTGATGCTCTCAGTGTGTTATGGTCTACAGCAAAGACCTGGGTGAAGGTCAGGATTCTTACTTATATATAGCTTTGCTTTCTTAGCAGTTGTCATAGAAGGCAAACTCAGAGATTTGTCTTCAAAATGGAGCATTCCTGTCCGTCTGGGAATGGGGAAATGATACCTTGTTTTTTGAGCTTCATAACAGCCTTCTCTTCTTCCTCCACAGTTCTAGCCATCTCTCCTTACTGCACTTGAGAAATCAGGGCTCCTTGGGGTGCCCTCCAGCCAGTCTCCAGTGCTTCTTCTCTGTTCTCCTAGATAGTGGCAACACTGTCCTTTGGCTTCAGTTACCGCCCACATGCTGGTGACCAGCCAGTGTTCCTGAACCCCAATACCCCATAGGTTGAGTATCCAGGCTGCTACTCCAGACAGACTGGCCCTTGCTTTCACCATGATATGCTGTCACCACCACCTGTCCTGGTTTTTAATTACCTTCCTGGTGAATTGCAGCCATTGGCCAGGTCACTTAAGCCAGAGGCCAGGAGGGAAGTTGGCTACTTTACGCTGCTCCATTGCCTTCTCCTCTTCCTCTCCCCTTACTACCCCTACTACCCACCCACTCCTTTTCTCCATTATCCCTGCAACTCCCTTGATTTTCATGTATTGATATCTTGTCCCTACCCTGCGTCAGGCTTTGTTTCTAGCTTCATTTACAGTTTGAGCCCCACACTACAGACAGTGCTCATGCCTGATTACCACTTTTCTCCAGAAGGCCTGCATAGCCCTCCCCTCCTTTCTGGCTAAAGTCCAAGCTCCTCACCTTGGCCTCACCTCCCTCCACAGTGGCCATCCCGATCCATCAAGAACTGCTCCCAGTTTTGCATGTTTCTAGATGAGCTAAGCGGATTCCCACCTTTTTCTTTTGAGATGGGATCTTGTTCACTAAATTGCCCAGGCTGGCCTCAAACTCATCATCTCCCACCCCTTAGCCTCAAGAGTAGCTGAGATTACAGGCAGGTATCACTGTGCCTAATGCCATCCTCTTTTTTGTTGTTTGTTTTTGTTGTTGTTGTTCCTAAAATGCCTATTCTTCTTTGTCTTTCCAGTATGTGCCTGTCCACTTTTCAGGTCAAGCTCTTCCTAACTGCCTCAGAAGAATTGATGTCAACACCACATCCCCATCTAGTCCTGCTGTGTCCCTTTCTCTGTGCCTCCAATACCCACAACGTACTGTGCTTACTGTGCAAGCAGACCTGCTTTTTCTACTAAGCCCAGATGTCTTTGATGACATAGCCTTCATCAAAATGAGCTTTGCAGCCCCAGAAATAAAAGGCTGTTGTCTTTTTCCTCACATTCTATAATGCTAATAATCTGGTAGTAATAACAACTGTGTAGTGTTTGGGCAAGACTGAATCCTTCATTCAGCATGCACTTATAGAAGGGCTATTGTAGTCCAGGTACTCTGCTAAGTACAAGATTAAGGGACATATATGTTTCTACATCTTCCAGAAAGTAGAGAGGTCTGCCCATCAAGTAATGATGCTGCAGTGAGATAGGCAATGGAAAGGAGCTGCACACCAGAGCTCTGGCATACACTGGTCCTTTCTTCTTTCCACATGGCCCATTGCCTAAACTTTAAGGCACATTTGTAATTGTTCTCTCTCTGGTCAGTACAGTCAGTAAGACTGTTATTACTGGATATGGAAAAAGATTTAAAATAAGCCAAATAATTTTAAAATTCCAGGTCTTTTCCTTCTGGGTTTGTTTTCAGTGGTTTTTTCTCTTTGGTTTCTAGAGATGTAGACCAATTTTCTTGGAACAGGGAGATCTTGAGGTTTCAAATGATCCTATAGACTCCCTCTGTTAGCTTTGCCATGGGATCCTGTTTTGAAACTAACTTCACAGTGATTGAGACACTAAGGGGTAAATTCTGAGGGTTCCTTTCGGTGGTCATTAAACCACAATTTTCCTTGTCCTAAAGCCAGCTTTTACCAAGCACACCCACTTACAGATAAGAATAGTAGATAATCTGCTCACCTTATGTATTTAACTTGAAGGTTACCATCCAAGGCAAAGGTGACCTGGTATCTTTTGGTGGAGGGCCATTCTTGACCTCATTATCACTACTCTGACACTGGAAAGACTTGGCTTTGCAAGGTGACAGCACACAGCCCCCAAGGAGCTGACTGCTTGCCCACCTCTCCTGGAGCATTAGCCAGGGGCACTCTGCCCTGCACCAGGACCCTCTGAATGGATTTAATAAAGAAACTGAAATAAAGGATTTTCCCTTCAGATATTCTGGAAAAGCCAACTTCTTTCAAGCATAAGCTTTCTCAGAAGAGTTTGCATTTTTATTTTGTTTTTGTTTTTTTTGTTTGTTTGTTTGTTTGGTACCGGGGATTGAACTCGGGTCCTTGCACTTGCAAGGCAACCGCTGAGCTAAATCCCCGGCCGAGTTTGCATTTTTAATAAGGGGTTGAGATGTTGCAACAAGAGTCTTCAAGAAATGGTCTGAGCTCAGAGCCCCCAGGCTTGGGCCTTCCCTGTAAAAAGGGCAGTCACAGTAGCATGAACACCTTCAGGCTATCATGCAGAGGACCTGACAGGATGGGCAAAACCTGGGAACAGGGCAAGAAGCAGGGACTTTACTCCCCACTTCACAATAATGTCAAAGCCACCAAGCTAATGCAACACAAATTAGACAACATTCTCTAGAAATACCGAAGATGTACACACCATACCCTCAGCCTCAGTGGCCCTGCCTTACAAAGGAAGCCCATAGGAGTCCAGCAGTTTGCCCCTAGTCAGAAGCCACTGAGGTTCACTGGATTCTAAACTCTTCTTCACATCTGTGCCTCCCACAGTGGGATGACAGGAACTGCATCTGAATCCTTGAGGGAAGAGAACAGAGCATGGAGTGAGGAAAACCAAAGATTGGGGTAGGTGTGGGGTCCGCTTCCAGATCCTATTCCATACCAACATCACCTTGCTGTGTTTCCTGGCTGGCATAATTGGGAAGAAAGGGATGGCAGCCAATGCTAAGCATGTCCACAGGTCTGCACTGCCTTCCCTTACCCCAGGCTGGCTATCACAGAGAAGTTCAAATGAGTTAACCAGAGCTTGGGAAGATTCATAAAGGGATTTTTGGGAACAAGAGTGGGCCATAGGCCCAGTTTGAGCTGCAGTTTGGAGGGGGCTAATGTCCAAGGCAGGATACATACCTGGTTTCATGTCTTCAGTGCAGACTTGATTCCACCAAGGTAAGTGCACAGCTCAGTCAAGCAAGGATCAGGAAGAGATATCCACACTGAGTGCAGCACTGGGGAAGACTGGGTGTGAAGGGGAAAGGGAACTTTGGATGTAAAAGCAGCAAAAAGATTGTGGCATACCCTCCCCACTCACAGCTGCCAGGGACGCAGAGCACCATATGGACCACAATGGAGTATGATGTATGGGGCAGCTGGTCCTCCCTCCACCTGCTGTGCCAAGGAGAGTCCTTTCAAGTCTGCCCTGGGTAGAATCCCAGTCAGCCCTAGGAAGGGGCAGCTTCCACAGAGATGGTGTGGACAGATGAGAAAGGGCACACGGGGAAGAAGGTACCAGGGAGTAAGGTGTCCAAATCCCAGCCCCCAGTTTACCCCTCTCCTTCTCCCTTTCCCTCCCATGGTCTTCCCATCTCAGAAATGCACTTCTACTTTTGGTTCCAGTCCCTCAGTTTTCCCCATCATCGGTCCATCAGAAAATTCTGTGACTGTTTAGAAATGTCTAAAATCTAGATGCTACCAGTGCCTGTCTCACCCTGCCTCACCTAGATGTTCCTGTGTCTTTCACAGGCTCTGGCATTAGAATCCCTGGCTCTTCCTTGATGCCAGAGTTAATTCCCCACAGTCTCCAGAGTTCAGCTCTTCGAAAACAAGCTTACAGCCCATCGTTCCTCTGCTTCACTACTCCCAGGGGCCTCCTTCCTCACATAGAATAAAACTCACTGTTCTGGACATGGCCTACAGGTGTTACCTGAGCTATCCATCTGCTGCCCAGCTCCCTGTTCTAGCCATGCTGTCACCACTGTAACACACTGAGCATTTCCCTGCATCCAGGTCTTCTGCTTGCTCATCCTTCTGCCTGGAATGTTCTGTACCCAGAGAACCACCTGGTTGGTTGTTTTTCTCATTTCCTCGAGGTCTTGGTCCCTACTCTCACCACTCCTGTGTTCCTAACTGGAGCATGTGGTCACTTTCCCTCTTCCGGTACTGTACGTAACATCAGGGAAATGTATTTCCCTTTTATTACACTTTATCCACAGTAATTCCACACCTTAGCAGGTCAGGTTACCTTGCAACTTTTTTTGTTTGTTTTGTATTTTCTTTTTGAAAGACTTGACATTTAAATGTCCCTTTTAATTAATGCAATCTAGATGGCTTCACCTTAAAGCTCAGCTTCTTCAGGGAGCAGGGACCCAGGCAAGGAAAGCTGATTGGGATTAGGCCCTTCTTTCCTCCACTGAGATCTTTATTGTAATAGCTACAAAGAGGCTTCACCTCCAGTGTTTTCCTGAAAACTATCTGAAGCTTCACAGTTCACACACTTCAGACTTCTGTAGATCCCCTCTTTTTATTCGACATCTTCACCTCCAGCCCCCTTGACCAACTTGGGAAAAGTATGGTTGAGAAAACTGCTGTAAAACCTCAATTAAGGAAATACTTGGGGGAAAGAGTGTTCCAGCTAATTTCATGTTTGGTTAGCTGAGCACAACCAGAGTCTATATTCGGAAGAGAAAGCATTATGCAAAAGAAGATTATGGATAAATATTTCTTGACTTAAAGTCTTTCTCAATTGGAAGCCAAGTGATATTGAGCCTCAATTTTCTCATCTGTAAAGGGGGATACTGGCTATCTTACTGGATTGTTGCTAAATGAGGCAGCATTTGTAAATCAGCAAAATATTCAGTGACTCTGTAGGAGCTCAGTAGAATAGATTTCCCTTGTTTTCATTCTTCTGAAAAAATACTTCTTTATACATTGGCATGTGGTGTTTTTAAAATGTGTATTAATGTAGAACATTGAAGGAATGTCGGGGTTATATTAGTGGGAGGTGGCTCATCTGTGTACAATATTTATGACAAATATTCACAAATCAGTCAATGGGTATTATCTATTTGTTTAGCCTCTTTTAAAAATTGAATGTGGAGAGGAAATTCAGCATGACCAGTTAAAAGTGGAAGAAAAGCACATGAGGATAAAATAAAGATTTTAAAAAACTCACTAAAAGCAATAAAGAAGTGAAAGAGTGACGTCAACACTGACCGCACACACAAAAAAAGGATAATGGCCATCACTGAGTGAGGGATAAAATATTGGGAAGCAGATCTCTGAGAGAGGAGCCCTGACCTTCAGGGCAGAAGGTCTCTGTGTGGAGGAAGCTGGATCATAGAGGAGCTCATTATAATGCAGGAGCAGAAGTGGCAAATTGGCTAAGTTTGTAAATGGGGCCGTCTATTTCCTATTCCTACCACTACAGGTGGAATATTCAGGTGGAATAACTAGACAGGTGGGCAGACAGACAAGGAAGGATTCTTCTCTACTGAGAAGGAATGGCCCTGGAGAAAAGCCCTCCTGTACTCCAAGATTCAGAATCTTTTCATATAATAATGAGTTTTATACCTGATTGAAGCTGTCAGTTGACAAGCCGAATGTTCAGATCTCTTAGTTAGCTTTCATCGTTAAGTTTAAAAGGTCACTTAAGGATCATTCTAAGAGAGCTTCTACTATGAAACATAATTTTAAAATGTATTGCATCCATAAAACAAAAGCAGGATGCTGTGAAACATGAACAATCAGAGAAGGAAATTACTCTTGGCTATTACAGTATTGTTGATGAAATGAAAATTCAAAAGAACAGTTGGAAGATAAAGTGGAGGAAATGTATTCCAAATTAGGAAGAAAAAAAAATTAGAGAAAGATCAGTTACATATTGAATCAATCCAGAGGCCTAAATCCAACCAATGTAAGCCCTAGAAAGAAAAAAAAAAAACAAAAACAAAAACAAAAACAGGAAAAATTATAAAGGAACTAATACAAAACGATGTTCATCTTGAATTTACCAAGTTCCTGCAACAGTATATGAAAAAATATATAAAGATAATTCCAAACATATGGAGAATATCCCAAAAGTTGGAAGAGAGAAATAACAAAAACATGACCTATAAATAATCAGAATGGAACCTGTATAAGACTTCTCTATACATTAGATACTAGAAAACAGTGGAGCAATGTCTCAAGTCTAAGGCAAAATGATTTTCCTCCTTGGGTTTTTTTTTGCCCAGGAAAATGATCACACATGGAAATAGAATAATGTTACTTCCAGTCATTCAAAAACTTTGAAAAATCAGCTGGGTGTGGTGGTGCACTCCTGTAATCCCAGCACTCGGGAGGCTGAGGCAGGAGGATCGCTGTGAGTTCAAGACCAGCCTGAGCTACATAGTGAGTTCCAGGTCAGTCTCAACTACATAGTAAGACCCTGACTCAAAAACAAAAAAAAAACAAAAAACAGTGAAAAATCACCTTTTGAATGCACACTTTTCTTAGGAAGCCACTTGAGGATTCTACAGAAAAAATGAGGACAAAAGTCAAGGCGGGTATGAGGTGCAGGATACTGGATGTCTCCCAGAATGCAGTAAGGGGCTATCTCAGGATGACACTGCCACACCGACAGGACCAGTGGATCTGTGTTTCAAGATTACCTCACAGGCAGTTAAGAGGACAGTACAGAAGGAAGAAATGCACCAGCTTCCCCTACTGTCATGCCAAAGGCATCTCCTCAATTTAACCTTTGAGCATTTAACTCTGTATCTCTATTGCTATTTCCTAACTTCCCAGTTTGAGACATTATCCCTTAACCTTCTGCTAAGATGGATGAGATTTCAGCTCACACTACTTTACACAACCTCTCAACATAACTGTATTTTTAGTTTGTTACCTTTGTACCTTTAACTGTACCGAGAGAGAGGCCGGGGATTTGGCTCAGTGGTTCTGTCACCTGCCTCACAAGTTCAAGGGCCCGAGCTTGATCCCCAGTACCAAAAAAAAAAAAAAAAAAAAAAAAAAAAAAAACTACATAGAGCTATAAAGAGCAAGAAAGATATTTTAAAGTTACAGAGGTAATGTGTATGTATGTATGTGTGTGCACAGGTGCACACATACCCTTTATTATTTCCTGGTTGAAGGGCAAGCACATACTCTTCTTTGTCTTGGTATAATGGGAAACGACCTTCCCTTCAGTTTTTCTCTGCTCCTCCATGTAGTTCTGTCTTTTGTAGTTTTATTTTTATGTCATCAAGGTTAA
This sequence comes from Fukomys damarensis, assembly GCF_012274545.1. Taxonomy (NCBI): domain Eukaryota; kingdom Metazoa; phylum Chordata; class Mammalia; order Rodentia; family Bathyergidae; genus Fukomys; species Fukomys damarensis. Next base: position 4,262,022 of record NW_022900929.1, read on the forward strand.
TAGCATTTGTGTTGTGTTTCATAACCATTATTTTGACTGTTGATTGTTATTGAAAAAGTTAAATATGTAAAATTATTTTTATGTAAAGATTACTGCAAAGCAAGGTAGTATTCAAAGATTGTGTTTCTGATACAGATCTCTTGTATTCTTAGGATTTCTAATTGCCTTTATAAAAGGTTTGTACTTAATACTTTAAATACTTAAATTTCAGTATATACATTTATATATATTATTATTTATATATAATATATCACACACATATAAAACCTTCCAAAGGAACATAAATAACAGAAGAACTGAAAATACTGTTTGAGAGGAGACGTGAAATAGTGTGAGTTCCAAGCTCATCCATCACAGCAGTAAGTCAATAATGCCTAAAATCAATTGATCAAAAAATAGCAGTAGATATATAAAGTTAAAACATGGGGTCAAACTAGAATGATACATTAAAGGATTTAAAAGAGGTTGCCTTTGGCAGAGTGAGGGGATTGCTTTATTTTAAATCTCTACTGTTCTTTTTCATGAATCTAACTGAAATTTTAAAGCAACCTTTTCAAAGAAGAAGGTGTATCAGACTTGGGTAACATATTAAGTGCTACCCTTACTTTTGGGATGCCTGGAGTCCAGACACTTGTGTAAAGTTTTATATAACTGAAACACATGGGGTTGTGTCAGAAGACCTACACACCTTGCTTCCATCTTGCTATGGCGACTCCCACTGGTCAGATTCACCTCACCAAAAACCCTGTGTGTATATGGTGGCCTCCCTTTGTAGGTACTAGTGTGTCTACTTCACCATCTGCTTCTCTGACCAGCATCCTGTATGGTTTCTGTGTCACTAGAATTCCAAAGTTGGAATTGGAGGGCTGGATTAGAGTACAGATCGCATCTACCTAACTTGAATCAAGCGAGTTCCTCAACTTGCACTGTGCTTGTCAGGTCTTTGTGTGCTTATGTATGATATAAATGAACCCAATCTAAGGATTTCTTCACCACTCTATGGATATGGCTGAAGCCTTCGTGGAATGGCCCCTCCATCCCACATGTCCAGAGGCGCTGTGAGCAATTTCTCTATGCAACCTGGACAAAAGAGAACAAGGAACTAGGCTCTCCTCCCCAGGCAGCCATGTGTGCTGAGCGTGTGCTTCCTCTCTGCCTCTTGGCTGCGCAGTGATTAATGCCAAGTGAGCACCTTGCTCAGTGACCTTTCAGTTTTCACTGCTGCTCTCCTTCACTTCTCATGACTATTTGCAAATATTAGCTCTCCGAATCGTTTCTCCTCTTCATCGACTTTCACAGGTTATGAGCCAGTTGTTTCTCAGACTAGCCTTTAGTGCACACCTGTCCTGGTATGTCTGGCTCTGGCCTCCGCTCAGGAATCGGACGTGTACCCCACAGTCCCTGAAGTTTATGAGTGCCCCCAGAGGACTGTGGAGGGGGCTTTGGAAGCCCAGGTTGCGGGGGATCTCTAGCACTGCAGGGGATCGAGGTTTGTGAGATTTGGCCTCCTATACTGTGATCAGTGCACATATTTAAGAAAATTAATTTGCTGACTGTCTGCACCAAACTCCCCCACCCCCATTTTAGTACCTTTAATACACAAATCACTGCCTCCTCAGTCAGTGGACACCAGACACAGAGCCGTGGGAATCCCTGCTGGTTAGAAGGCATCCTCCCACCTTTCAGTCCCTCTCCATGGTTGTGAGTTCTCCACCAGCCAGCAGGCCAAACCTTCCCTTGGCCAGAGTTCTCTACTCTGGGGCAGTGACAGGCTCTTCCAAATGAAAGTACTAGTGAAGGCATTTTGCATTTGCCGTTGTTTAAATTTGTTTTTATTTCCAGTCTCATACATCCCTATTCTTATTGAAATCCCTATTCTGTGTTGTTCAGTCTTCATTTTCCCTAAATAAACAGTAGTAAAGTGTGCTGTGGGTTGTTTAATTTTGACGCTAAATGTGTCTTACAAGAAAGTGGCAAAAAATGCATCCTATTTTTTTCTTCCTTGTCACCAAAAATATAAGCTAAATTATTTATGGTTTGATACTCACAAAACAGAGATGGATTCAGGGTATTTACTTTGCAGAGAGAAAAAAGGATTGGAACTGCAGTAAAAGAACTTTATACTTTGTTAAAGAAATGTGTGTGCTCCAGGGAGTCACACTGCAGCTGCTTCTATTGACCTCTGTGCCTAGTGGAGTGCCTGGCGTGTGACGAATTTATGCAGTTGGCTGAATTTGAAAATAGTGGGTTACTAGGCAACTCAATTAGCAGGTCTTAAATCAATGGAGAAGAATAGGGGCAGCAAGTGTTTTGAAAAATGCTGAGTAGGTGAAAGTTCCTTAGCCACAGGATGCACAGGGCAGTAGGAGGATGCCTTCAGGTACCGTGCATTCTAATCCCTGGCTGGGATTCCAGCAGAGGAGACGGGCTGTGTGTGGAACCAGGCGCCAAAGGTCTGACAGCAGAGGCCTGGCTTCTCAGGGGGAGTTCTAGCAGGTCAAGAGATTCTGGATTTCCTATCAACCTGACTTGACAAGATCCTCCACTTGTCATATTGCCATCATCTCATCTTCCATTCTGAGGAGCGTTCCATGGATTTTTTTTTTCTTTTCTCTGCCACAGGAGATATTGGAACACCTGAAGCAATGGCCCCCATCATTGTGGTTGCCCCAGGCAATAGGAGTGTGGTAGCTGGATCCAGTGAGACCACCTTGGAGTGCATTGCCAGTGCCAGGTACAGTCATGTTCTAGATGTGGCCACCTCAGTTGAACGTCCCTCATCTGAAAACCTGAAACTTGAAATGCTCCAAAGTCTGAACTTTTAGAGAATTAACATAGTGTCACACAGGAAAGATTTTACCCCTGACCTCATGGTCACAGTGAAAACACAGGTGCATTAAAAATATTGCTCAGCGACTCCTTCAGGCTATGTATATAAAATGTAGATGAACCTTAAATGAATTTCATCTTTAGATGTGAGTCCTGTTCTCAAGGTATCTTATTATATATGTGCAAATATTCCAAAACAAAAAAATCTGAAATACTGTGGTCCCCAGCATTTTGGCTAAGGGTTGCTGGACCTGTACTAACGAATAAATAGTCCCAGGGAGGAGCCCTCAGCAGGAAGAGTGACACATGAGCTCTTCTCTTCCAGCAGCAGCAGCTTACTTGTTTTCCTGTGCACCATGCTGCACCACTCCCCAAGCTTCCTCCTTCATTAGGCAATGCCTTTCACTTTACCTGTAGGTGATGGTTAAGGGCACCTAATCTGTGGCACTAGCTAGGGAGGAGAAAGGAACAAGGCTCTTGGTAGCCAAGGAAAAAGGTCAATCCTTCTCCCACTCTGTAGTCCTAAGTGTTCTCTGCTTGCTTCTGGTTACCCCAGAATGGAGTTCAAATGATCACACCTCCTGCATAGCTATAGTGTCCGCTAGTAGTATTTGTTTTAAACATTCTTTTTATGAGCAAATGGAATCATTAACACTTATGGTCCATTGCTGCTGCAATTAGCTATCCTTGCTCAATAGCCCTTGAGCAGAATATGTTGGTGGTACTTGCCATGAGAGAGTAGAGCTGTATCTGGATTGATTTTTAAATGTCCATTGTTCAACCCACCGTGGTTCCTGTTAGAATTAGCTTTGTCAAGCTGGTGCTGAATGCCTGAAATTATTATTATCGCCATCTACATGATTCACAATCATTGTCATCAACGCCCTTGCTCTTGCAGACCTGTGGAAGAGCTGACTGTGCACTGGAAGAGAAATGGTGTGAGACTGACCAGCGGGCTCCACAGCTTCGGGAGACGCCTCACCATCTCCAACCCAACCTCCGCAGACACAGGGCTATATGTCTGTGAGGCGACACTACAGGGGAGTGCTTTTGAGCCAGCCAGGGCCAAGGCCTTCCTTTCCATCATAGGTAAATACTCAAACAAGAAAAAGACACTGTCAGCATCCTCAGATAGCATCCCAACCGCAACGCTTTTGGGCCACACAACAGCAATCCTGTATCTTACCACTTTATGGTTAAGGTTATCTTCCTTTTCTTTGTTTCTAAGAATGTGAATTCATTAAATCCAAAGTGAGTTTATTCCTAGTATTTCCAGGAACGTGTCTAATCCTGAAGCATGGGAAGGAGGCAAAGTTCATCATGGAAATTGCCTGCCTAGTCAGCCCGTTCTGCCCCTGGCTTCTCCCTAACTGTTACAGTCTGTGTTACAGTCTATGTTCAATTTCTGTTACAATCTATGTTTCTGGCTGTTACAGTCTATGTTCAGTTGTTTTATTATTGTCACTTAAGTTTTGACCCAGAAGAAAGCTAAAACTATTTGATGTTGCTTTTGGTTAAATTGAAAAGTGAGAAAAGAGCTGCAACCTAAAAATGGGCTAAGTATTTACCCAGGAACAGGAACAGGACATAAGATTGAGCATATGTAAGTTGCCTCATTCTGAATGCTGGAAAATAACGGTGATCAGAAAGCATGCTTTTGTCCAGTAGCTGAGGAAATCTTAAGTTTTTATCAAATTATGTAAAGATTATACTAAATTGGGAATCAAGTGCCTTCATTTCTTTCATTCCTCCAGTTCCAGTCATAATCATGTGTTTATTCCTGAGTTGCTGTGATTAGAGTCCTGGTGACCCATCCTTCTCCATGCTGGCCACTGCTGATCAAACTGCCTCATAGGTCCACTCCAGCAGAATTCCTGCTGTATCTCCCTTCCCAAAGGAAATGGAACTGAGAACAGATCCACTTGGATCCAACAGATTCAATTGGAGAAAGATCCAATAAGAAATTCTTCCGAGAGCAGTAGTTCTTCCAATAATGCATTTTGCAGTTTGTCACTCTGCAAAACTAGAAAAAGTAAAAACTTGTACTTTCCTATGAAATTAGCAAGAGCATCAAGGGGTTCTCCATAAAAGCCAGTTGCCTTAAGCATTCTCACATTCCCATAGATCTTTAGGAGGTGGCTTTGTGTCCCCTGTGTGACTATGCTAAGGATAATGTCACACAAGCCTATCAGCCCCTCTAAAAGATAGGCAAGAATGGAGAAAGTGGCTGAGAAACTGCTTGGTATCAGATGTGGGGCCTGAAATGCTCCTGTTACTGCCTCCTCCCTTCTTGCTGCACTTTGGCTGTAGATATAAATGCCACATCCCATTCTTTGCAGAGACTTTTCATCAAGGTTGATGTACAACTATATGAACATGGTGCATTATAGATTGAACCAAAATTAAAATTTGTGATGTGTAAATCTCTAGTAGACTGTATTGTGTTAAAACATTTTAAGGTAACTTAAACAAGAGAGGAAATGTATCTCCCTATAAACTAAAATATTTGTTTCCATCATAATTCCTTTCTCAAGTATTTAAATCTATCATATGAACCTTGATCTTGTGTTTATTTCAGAATTCCAAAGCAGACTGTTTCTGTGTTCTGCAGTTTTCATCTCTGTTTTTTTTCTTTTTAAAGGCACACAAACACACTTTACTTCTTATGATGTTGATTTAAGTCCCCTTTTATTCATAAGAATCTTCTGTGACAGGTGAAATTTTGTGGTCAGATCACACTGGAAAAGCCCTGAAGAGAGTGTCTCTGTCAATTCTGGGGATCTGAGTGAGATTATCACTCTGAGCCCAGACTCCACAAAAGGATCCTCCGGAAACAGGGCAATTTCACAAGGCTGTCACTGGCGGAACTGGGAAAAGAGCTATCAATGTGAACATGCAGATGAAAGAAAACAAAAACAAATTGGTTTCCAGTTACTTTTATTTCACATTGATGAGACAAGACAGGCTGGCTGTGGCTGTTTATTCTACCTGTCACCTTTTCTACAATATTGCTCAATTCCTGAGGTTTGAACGGGAGCCCCACGCTGTGATCCAGGAAGTGTGATGCCCACTCCTCGGGGTCAGTAGCTCCAGGGCCTGGCGTCTCTGTCCCCATCACCTCACTGTACTCAGCTGTGCTTCTGTCTCTCACAGACCTCCTCCTGACCAGCTCCTCTAGCCTCTTCATGTGGCACACTGCTCTGTTCTCTGGATGCGACAAGACAGTGGCACATGTCCCCTGGCCTCCCTGCTTCAGAGCACAACTCCTTCCTGTGTCACCTGTACCTCCTTCCTGGAGGTGTCCTCCAGCCCCTGGAACCAACTTTGGCAACCACGACAGATAGGAAGTGCAGAGAATCCACATCCCAGGAGCAGCCCTTGGCCAGTATCTGATGGGAGCTGGCAAGGACACACCCAGGCTCCCCACTTCTCATTGGTGGGGATGTGTTCTGCAGTGGTTCCCAAGTTATCCTGAAGGGTACTGTACCAGTCACCCACAGTGGAGATGCTTGGTAACAGGCTTTTTGAAGTGACTTCCCTGCCTTGAGGTGCTGCCACCACTCTCCCCCATGCAGCTGGCATTCAGCCCTGCCAGAGCTTCCTCTGGGGGACCAGCCAGAGCCAAATCAAGTGTACAGCAGTGCCTGGAAGGCTGCTCTTCTGCCCTGGATCACCTCAGCTGTTAAAGAGGAGTAGGGCTTTGCCCCTCAAGACCCTCTCAGACATCACCTCTGCTGATACTCTCTCTCAGTTGTGCACTATAGCATTTGGAACATGCCAGAGGGGTGCATAGCATAATGTCTAATAGTGTGGATTCTGGCATCAACTTTTGACTTTACCAATAACTGACCTAAATAAGTGTCTTTGCTGTTGCCCTCAGTTTCCACATCCCTAACCTGGAGATGTGGATAAGGCCATCAGTTTTCATGGTGAAAGTTAGTGGCTCAGTGTTGCCACAGAAGCATAAGATGGCAGCTCCATTTGCTGTTGGCCTAACTCTGTTATAACACGTCACGTGTACTAGTTACTTACCTTCACCAGTTTATATATGCACACTTCTCACACTTCTTATCTCTGAAGTCAGGAGGTGCCTCACTGACATGGAAGCCTTGCTTCTTTCTGGAGATAAATGAACCAATGATTCCTCCAACTAGCTACAGCCTCCTAAATTCCGGGGCAGAGCATGTACACCTTCCCATCCAGACCAACAGACTTCACATCTGCTCATCACACCAAAGTAGTGGCTTTCATCCCCTTGTCTGCCCCATGAGTGTGCATTCCTTGGCACACAAGCTCTTTCACCCCCACCCAAAAACCCAGGAGGGTGACAGAGACTGACACAAAGAGCTATCTCTGTCTCACATCCATTCTGATTTTTATACACAAATCATGCAGAAATTTAAATCCCTTAACTGTTATTAAATGAACAGACTATTGGTAGTATGACTCAGTTGATACCAGTATCATAGTTGTAAAGTTATTCTGTAGCATTACTCTGCAGTCTTCTGGTGATGAAACTCTTTTATTAAATGTTCATATCCCTATATAAATTCCTTCCCACTTGCCTGCCTGACTTCCCACTTCAAAATTTCTCTGCCCTCCCTTTGGCTTCCCCAGGTGGGAAAGTTTCCACTTTTCCCTTAAGGGCTCATGAGAGTAGACCAGGCCCACTGAGATGGTGTAAGACAGTCTCCCAATTGATCATTTTTTGTGTTGGTAATCTTACTCCCATCTACAGAGCTCCTCTTGCCACATAGTGCATGCTCTCAGGTTCTGGAGACTCAAGTGGGGAGTGGACACCACAGTGGACAGAGCCACCTGATTATGGACAGTGATGGTGGCCAAGGACATGCCACAGGACCTCTGCTCCCTGGAGGGAAGGGAAGGCAGAACAGGGGAGTAAGTGCTTTTGGATCTTGCAGTGATCCTTGTTCAGGACAAGTCCTGAAACTTGGAAGCTGCAACCTAGCACTGAGGACCATAAAGCATGATGAATCTTTGGTTTCCACCAAGGCTGCTTCCTGTGTGCTGAAACCCACACTCTTCCCCAGCATTGGGGTGAGTAAGGGACTTGATAGTGGTCCATAGTCTTAGGCTTCCTACAGATCATCCCTACTCTAGTTCTGAGATTATGGGGCTGGCAGTTTGTGCCCCTCCAGGAGGACAGCTGGCCCATGCTGGCTTTGTCTCAACTCTGATTTAACACAGGACATGAGAACCTTTACCTGATATCTTCATACTGTTTCAAAAGAGATAAAAGTGTCCCTTTCAATCCCATTTGATTGACTATAGTTGTGACCAAATTTTTGAAGTCCAGTGTAGGACTGTGTTAGCAGCATACTGCCCTCAAAAGAGGGCTGGTGATTCTCTAAAACACATGCTCACCCTCTTGCCCTCTGAAGATTAAGTCTGTGCTGAAGATGACTTGTTCACAGTAGACCTTTCCTACAGTTTAGCTCACAGTCCTCATGGCTGATGAGCCTGGTATTTTCCCCACTTTTCCTCCTCCTAACAGACCTTGTAAACTGTAGCTAGGGATGTAGAAAACTTCCAGAGCACCTGGGCAAGCTGTGAGATTGGGGTGTATGGTGTATGATGGGGAAAGGACTACGAAGAGCAGATGCCTCAGGGCCTGAAGGACCAGTGGCAGCCCCATACCCACTCTGCTTGCTGGCTAGATCACCTGGCAGGAACAGGTGAGAGTGTCTATGCTGAACCAAAGTACTCTACCCTGTAAGCTATGCAGGTGAGCTCTGCAAGGACCTGGTAGGCTGTCCTTCCCAACCAGGTGCTACAGAGTGAGGAGGGGGAATTCCTGCCTGGGAGGGCCTGGTCCACCATGTCCACATGGGGATTGGCTGGGGTGGGGTGACTGTGATCAGGGAGGAGTGTCCTCAGCCAGGCCTAGAAATTCCAAATGCATGTCCCAGCCCCAAAGTCACTAAGTAAACTCCTTGCCTGTGGCCCCAGCTGAATTATTTGGAGAAGCTGGGGGCATAATCACTCCCTGGGGAAAGGTGCTACAGTACTAGAGGTGGTGAACACATATACATACATATTATGTTATCAAGTATAACTCACTTTTGATGAAATCTGAAAGGAATCATGCTGATTGAAAAAAGTCTCTTCCAAAGGTGGCGTACTATACTGCTACTGGGTTGGCTCGGGAATCAGAAATATTCCAGGTCCTTCTTGCCACGAACAAACAATAGAATGAGACAAGCCAACAATGGTGCCAAAAGTTTATTTGAAAAGTGTTGGGTAAAGGGATATGGGAAGAACTGCCTCTGCAGAGCAAACTTGGGCAGAACAAGAGAAAAAAGAAGATAAAAGTATACACTGTGTCTGGGAAAGGCAGCAGGGGCTATTGTGGAAAGGCAGGATGGCAGGCTCCCCCTGGCATTTCATATTTGTTGTGCCTTCCACAGCTTGTGGGAGCCTGCAAGAAGTTCCACATATAAGGTCTTGAGAATTATTTGGCACTGTTCTGGGATCTTGTAATTGTCAGGCCCCACTCATGTCCCCAGCCAGCTTTGCCATGACCTATCTCCTACATTAGTATCGCCATTTATATAACATTCTCCAAATGGCAGAAGTATAGAGAACAGGCCAGTTGTTGCCAGGAACTGGAGTTTGGGGTGGGCAAAATTCTTGTGATAGTGGCCCATTCTGCATCTTGACATGGTGTGGACTCACAGACCTATATTTGCAATAACAGTACATAGCATTGAAAATGTGTGTGTGAGTGCATGTGTACACACACACACACACACACACACACACACACACACACAGAAGCAAAACTGGAGAGATCTGGTTAAAGTGGGTTGACTGCATCCAATCCATGTCAGTATCCTGGTTGTGATATTGCACTGTAGTTTCACAAGGTGTTACCATGGACAAAGGGAGGAAAGCATACATGGGTCTTCTCTATTATTTCTTCAACTCCGTGGCACTCGGCAATCCCCTAAAAAATAAAATATTTGACTAAGAAATAAAAGCCATAATTAATCATAAGCAAATGTTGATGTTTAACTTAAGTTTTACCCCTTTCCCCTTATAGCCCTTTAACCAGGTCATAATAGTTGATATTGACTGTAGCATTCATTAATGAATATGGGGCATGACCTGCTCACAAGGCTCTGACAGGAAGCAGTCACTGCATGTTAGGATATAAATAACCTTGCCATCATTACTATTGATTAAAGAGACATGACCCAGTAGGAATGTTTGTGTGTGTAGAGGCCAGCTTGGAAAAGGGGCCCACAACGTCTAAGCAGAGGATTCTGCTTCCACCTAGTGAATTCGCAGTCATATCCACAGCCAGAGTGGGTAACTCAGGCAGATTGTTTCTGCTCGAGTGGTCTGGGTAATTACAGAATTGATACCTAACTTTGCATTAGGAAACCTTCAGCCTTTTTCCTTAATCATTTCTTTGAAATGCTACGTTTTCATTTCTGTTTTCTTGTCTGGGCTCCACCCTGTTTTAATGATACAGTCAATACAGGAGGCATGCCAACCTATATTATCCACATTCAACACAATTACAATGAAAATAAGCCACTCTGGAAGACAGTCCCCAGAAATTAATTATCACACAGAAAGTGAATACAGATCCCTTTTGTTATCGTGATAATGAAATCACTACCACCTTAATACTCTTGAATTCAACAATGCCTCTGTTGAATTTCTGCTGAGTAAACTGAGAAAAATATTGCAATTTACTCTCTAAGGAAATTCATTGTTTAATACAATGACTATGTTTTGTTGCACAGGCTAGTGGAGAGCCTAGAGATATATGAGTAACTAAGAGTTTCCTTTGCTCTTAAAGATGGATAAGAGCCTTCCTCTTTTTTTCTCTTTGCTGTTATTTTGCATTCCATTGCAGTATTAAATCTACATTTTGGAGAACTGCTAAGATTTTAAAAAATATGTTAAAAGACAGCACTCCTCCCAGATACAGGCTTAGTGCCTTGCTGTGGCACTTCATTTGACATGCTTCGTGAGTTGGTGTTGAGTTTAGATACTGAAGCAAACTAGCCTATAAAATACTGTGCTGTAAATATAAACCTTTATGAACCTCTTGGGATGGTCCTTCTAAAATGTGAATTAAGATATTCTATGATTCAAGCCCATAAACGGAGAAGTAGCCATCACCCTAAGTACTAATTTGCTTTCTGAAACCTAAGAATATAAATTGCCTTTTGCCACTGGTGGCTGAATTCTGGTTGGTGTGTGTGATAGTCACTAATGATAAAGTTTTTAGAAATCGTTTTTAAAAGGATCTCAAACTACATTGGGCTATTGTGGCCTTTTACGCATCATTCTTTTACTTAGGGACTATTGTTTGCTTGTTTGTTTCTTTTTTAAAGAGCCACCGTATTTTACTGCTGAGCCTGAGAGTCGGATTCTAGGTGAAGTGGAAGAGACAGTGGAAATCGCATGTCGAGCCATGGGTGAGTGGCTGGACTGGAGTCTGTTGTGGAGGAAAGACTATGACAGTGTTATCCTTCTAGGGAGTCAGTGAGTTCATCACAGGGTGGGAGCCAACTGGGGATATGGAAGAACTCAGTACCAGGCCAACCTTGGGGAAGCTCTAGACCTGGTGGAGCTCTTACTGCCTTACCTGTAACACTGGGTACTGAGATTTGGCATTTTTTCGGGACCTTGTACTTGGGAGGCAGGTGGCAGAACCACTGGGCTAAATCCCCGACCCTGGGTACTGAGATTTACCTTCTCCCCACCTGCTCCATCCAAACAGAGGGGACACAGCATGGCCTGGACCTCCCCTCTAGGTGCCTGGGTTCTAAGGGTGTAACCCCTGGACTCGTCCCCGCAGGGACCTTGTGATGAGCACTTGGGCCCAGTAAACATAGGAGATTGTTCTACACTTTAAAAAATAAGACATTTCCTATTTTTCTGCTTTCTCAGCTTTGTGCTGACTTTCGTTGGTTCTTCATGTAATTCCCTCTCCCTCCCCTGCCTTGGCTGCTAGCTCCCTGCCCAGGTCAGGCAGCACAGGGCATCCCACAACTCCTCAGGGAGATGAGCTCCTCAAGGCAATTTCATTGACAAAACCTGTGTTTAGATTCTGGCACCTGCTGAGAAGTGAAAGGGTCTTTTCCTGATTGTGTAGACCTGGCATCTAAAGGGTGTTTTTTTTTTTTTTTGCCCTCAAGAGCTGTAGGGTAAGGGTTCTACCTGTTGTGTAAACCTTTGAAACAGTTCCCCGAGGAAGACATCATCTCATTGTACACATGAGAAACTCAAGCCAGACAGCACGGGTAAGCAGTGTGCTCAGAGCCGTGAAGATGGAAGGAGATAGTGCTTGTAAAATCACCACCCAATTCCTGGCATGTAGAAGTTGCTCATTAAATGCTGGGGTCATGCAGTAATAGAGACAGGATCCAAACCCCAGTTTGTCAGCTCCTCCAGGGAGCTGAGGCCTGGGGCTCAGAGCAGACACCGTGCTTGGTTGGCACAACTATGTGCATGTTGTCTTTCACTTCTGAAAGTGAGTGCTGCATCTCACTGAGCAGTGTATGTGGCAGTAGCACCTGTGGTTTGTGTAGCGCTGCTCCTGCCCAAAGGACCTGTTTCCTTCATCCTTCTGGCCCCAGCTCCAATCAGTTCACGATGACCACCTTCTGCAAGTCTGCTGTGTTCTTGTTATTCTCCATTCTGGCTCTACCCACACAATTGCAGGGGAGGAGAAGGAAAAGGCAGGACAAGAGCATTCTGAATTCCAAGTGGACATACTTTCCTCACTGTGGTTGCTTTGTTCTTTCTTGTATAAACACCAGTTTCTTAAGGACAGCTCTGTGAATACGAAGCTATAAAATATTTACAGTACTTATATTTCAAAAATGAGCATAGACCCTACTAGGGAGATACTATTTCTCTTTATAGCATTGAATTGCCCCCAAGTAAAAATACTCCTAGTTCCCCATGTACTAACAATTATTTTTCAATAAATGACAATCTTAAACTCTCCCTTTGACAAGAGAAAGTTCTTTATCGCATGATTTCTACAGGGCAAACTGTTCGTTAAACATAGGCTTATAAATATATACCAAGCAGGTATTTCAACATTGCTTTGCCATCATATAATTTACTGCTTTCTGTTAATTTTGTCAGTGAAACTCTAGCAGCACATGGAGTGGGGATTCTTTATGAAAGCTACATCATGTAATTGCCATTATGAGATTTTACATGAATTGGTTATGCTTTTACCTTGAAATTGATTTTTTTTAAGTTTCCTGATATAATGAAAGGTGACAGGAAACATAATTAAGGCAAAGAATAGAATCTGAGAACACATTATCTTGAAATATCCATGATATTAACTGTATTTATTAAAGTGGACGTATTGCCCCTGCCTATATAGCCTCCTGAATCAAGGAATTCGGCTGTGCTTGCCACTAAATCATAGCAAGATATGCTTTTATTGCAATCTAATTTATATTTAGAGAAATCAAGGAACAGAAGAACCATCTGAGATCTAGAACTAAGTCTAAGTATTTCCTTACTTCCCTATGTCTGCTGTATTTCTGGGGTGCATTATCTTGTGTGGGTTGATCTGGCTCTGTGTGAGCCTTTCTACCCTATTTGGTTTATTTTTCTTGGGTAGATTTGACCTCCTGGACTTGAGGAAGGGTCAGGGAGAAGTTCCAGGGAAGAAGCCTTCCTCATTGCTTGTTGCCCAGCCGTGTGGAGAAGGTACCAGGAGAAGAGCTTAGTGTCTCCAGCCCAGAGCTTCCCTATATAACATAACAGCATTCACTCATCAGCACCTCTGTTGTATGTCCCCACCTCAGGTGTGTAGAGGACAAGCCACAGAGATCCTCACTCTCTTAGGCTGAGAACAATCTCATTTATTTACAACCCAGGTTCTGTCCTTTGTGAACTTGCCCTGCTTCCACTGTCTGTCCTTCCCAGCCCCACCTTGCCTTCCTTCAGGGCTCGCTGAGCATTGACTCAAGGCTGTATTTCTGTCTGTAATACCACTGCCGTGAAGAAGGGACAAGCAGGAGTGGTGCTTTGTGCTGAGCCTTTCTGGCCCTCTCATCCTCCTAATCTAACCCTTAACCATGTTCCTGGATCACTAGGCTCTTGGAATGTCAGAACAGAGTCATGCTGCAGCCCCTCCTTGCCATCTGCCTATCTCATGTTGATCCTATGGAGCTACATCCAGAATATGACACCTTACCTATATCTACCCTTTAACCTGACACATTTCACATGCTTGCCACTCAATCTCATGACGTGCTCTCCTGTTCTGTAGGCTTCCATTCCAATGAGCAACGTCAGCCCCTTGACCAGAAGATACATTACCCACTTTTTTATTGCTGGGACAAAATACCTGAAATCTAGAACTTAAAAAGAAGAGAGGTTTATTTGGCTCATGTTTTCAGAGGGTTCAGCCCACAGGCAACTGGCTCCAAGGCAGAAGTAGCATGGAAGAAGGATATGGCAGAGGAAAGCTGCTCAACTCATGGCATCCACATAGCAGAAAGAAAGAAATAAACCAGAGAAAAATATATACCCCCTAAAGGTGCTTATCTACCTTCCCCAGCTGGACCCTAGCTCCTAACAACACACTTAGTCATGAACTCATCAATGGATTAACCCACTGATGAGTATAGCACCCCCGTGGTCCAGTCATCTTCCAAACATCTGAGGGGACATTTTTATCTAATCCAGTGATTTTTAGCAGACAGTGTTTAAGAGATTGTTCCCACTTTGATTATGGTTGCTTGTGTCAATGAGTTCTATCCATCAAACACTCACTGTGTGCCGAGCAAGAACTTTATATATAAATGCATATCATCTTCAAGCGAGGTCACAGTGATCATTTCCTTTCCTGTATATGAGGGAACAGAGGCAAAAGCAGGTGAAGTATTCTGCCCAAGAGGGTACAGCCAAAGAGGAGCAGACCTAGGCAGTGACCTTTGTCCTGCCCCCTGTGCCAGTGGCCCTATAGGGGCAGAGTTGAGACCTTCATCTCCATCCCAGTCTTGAGGCCAGTCACAGTCGAGAGTCTTTCCAAAAAGGAGCATAAATGTGTGTTGGTTTGGGCCAAAACTAGAAGGGTCTAAGGTCTGGACATCCAAAGATCACGCCCACTCTCCTCTGTTTTTTCTGTCCTCTTTTCTCCTTTCTCTTCTCTCTGCCCTCTCTTTCTCCCTCTCTCTCAGGGTCTTCACACTGAGCTACATCCCCAGCTGTTTTCTTATTTTGAGACGGGGTCTTCATTTAAGTTGCCCAGGCTGGACTGAAATTTATAATCCTGCCTCCTCAGTCTCCCAGTCTTCTAGGATTTCAGATGTACACTACCATGCCTAGCCCTCTCTTCTCAATGCCTCTCAGTGTCAGTTTCTTCACATAAGATGAGAAAAATAACCCCTTATAGGTAGTTGAAAGGGCAAATAGACGAAAAAATGCCTACGAAGTCATTTTAGTTAGTTTTGCTTCAGCCCTCATATTAGGCACTATTGGAATTCTTTTAAATGCATCTTTACTTCCACTTCTATCCAGGGGTCCCACTCCCCACCCTCCAGTGGTACAAGGATGCTGTCTCCATCAACAAGCTCCAGAACCCTCGGTACCAAGTGACGCCCAGTGGGGGCCTGCGCATCCAGAAGCTGCGTCCAGAGGACTCTGGAATCTTCCAGTGCTTTGCCAGTAATGAAGGAGGGGAGGTCCAGACCCACACCTACCTAGATGTCACCAGTGAGTACCACCCATCCGCAAAGCCAGACAGCCCAGACAGACCTTCCCACATTATGCCCTGTGTGATACAGAACAGTAGCCCTGACATGAGTGGACAGGGCAGTGTGGCCAGAGGTGAGCCACTGGGAAGGGCCACCCTGCAGGTTCCACTTTGGGCCCCCTAGGAACCCTGCAAAAGCCCACAAGCATCAAGCGTATACTGGTGCTTCCCAGTGCCCAGATTCCCCTCCTGTGGTTCCCTACCTTCCAGCACTGTGCCTCCCTCTTTCTGAAAGGGAGCAGAAAATCGTCCCCAATTTTTCTGTACAGAGTCAGAAAGACAGCAGAGTGAACAGCTCACTCCTAATCTTTTTCTTTTGACTTTTCCCCATTTTTATATCTATTCTCTATTTTAGTTTTATTGAACAATTATAGTTTCTTTTATTATCCCATTAACAGAAATATCTTGGCACTCTATCTTTGAAAAATAAAATAAAGGTAAAGGTTTTCACTGTATTCTGTGGGTTTTCTTTTTAATCTCCCACAGTCGTAATATTGTTCTTCTAAAATGAGGTAGAATTTAGTGATTATAGAATTATACCTTTCATGTTTGCCCTTTTGGAAGCAAAGTGCTGACGTGCTCGGGTGTGAGAGCCACTGAGAAGGCAAATCAATAGCAGTGTGCATGGCCAGTGGCTATTACCAGGCAGGGCATGGGAGAGACTGGGAGAGTTTCCAAAGATCCACACATCTATTATGGAAGCCCAGGGTAACTTCCCTGACCTTTGCCCAGGGGTCAAATTTCTCCTCTCATTTGGACCATAGAAAACTAATATTGCTAAAATAGGATGCTTACGCAGAAACTGAGTTTTGGTCCACAAGAATGATTTAAAGCCTGCTGTGCAACTGGTTAGGATGTTCAGGGGTAGGTTTGGCCAGGTGTTTTTTCATAGAAGGTCTTATGGTAAATATTTAAACTTTGAGGCCCAAATTCTCTCACAGCGATTCAGCCTCACTTATGGGGAGTGTGGCACTACCATAGACAATGTAGGGGCAAATGGGAGCAACTGTGTTCCAATAAAACTTTTGCAAGAAAATAGGGAAGAGCCTAAACTTGGCCCACAGGTAATAGTTTGCAAACCCCACTTAGTGAAAAGCCTTGGAACTGGAGGATGAGGTGGCTCACAGCGCTCCCCTAATTTCTCTCAATCTCAGTTTCCTCATCTGTTCACCTGGACCCAACCTCCCCTTGCTTACAGGGTTCTGAGTGTCAGACTGGAAAATTAAAGGCAAGTGTTCCTTTAACTAGTCATCATGATAATGACACTTCATTATCTGGTTTCTAAATATAGGGTTTTGTTTTGTTTTGTTTTTTGCATAGGGGATTTTTTTCCCCAAATTAAGCTATCCTTAATGAAAGGAAAATGTTAAAAACAACAACAAAAACTACTGAATCATTCATGCAGCCAGCAGTTACTGAGCATCTGATTAGACTTTAGGGAGTTGGGAGGAGTACCTGTGCTCCAGGACAAAAGGTGATTGGGAGAGGAGAAAGACAGAAAGGAGAAGAGAGCCTGGCCAGGGGTGGGTATTGTGAGGACAGATGAGCCACCAAGTGGTAGGCAGAAGGGTCTCCAAGGTAACATTGAGATGAGACCCTAAGTAAGCAGGAGCCACCCTGGAGATCTTGGGACATGCTTGTCTCAAAGCAAGTGGGGACTACAGGAGCCCTGGAAGGAATAAGCCAGCCCTCACCTGTGAACCTTTACCTGTGTGCAGGTGAGGGGTGGCAGGTGGCAGGAGCAGAGCAGGAGACAGGTAGAGAATAGACAGAGTTGGAGAGCTGGGAATAACCAGAGGTGCTGCTCTCCGTGCAGGTGAAGTCCCTGGGGTGTTCATAGCTACTGACCCCTGTGGGCCATTAGGTCTGTGAGACAGGAGCAGAGGCACCACGACCTGCAAGGAGTCCCCGTGTCATCCAGGCGAGACTCAACGTTCACACCTGTGGCAGGGAAAAAGGCTTCAGGGTGGGCTGGTAGGAGGGGCCCCAATACTGTTGCTGCCAGGATCCACACTAGGAGGAGAAAGTGGTGGCTGCTTCACCCTGGTCTCTTGGGTCCTGCCCATTTCCCTCCAGGGACCATCATACACAGTTTAAGCACAGGGATCCCCTGCTAGTCTGGGTTACCAGTACAGTTGTTGCCAGAGGACAGTCAGGTGTATCCTTGCCCAAACTAGCCTGCCCACATCCTTCCCTGAGCCAGGGCTGGTGGCCCTTGCAGCCCCATGAGTGGGAGACACCCTGACACCTGGGGAGGTGGACCCTTACTGAGGTCCTTGTAACCCAATGATCTCAACTGCCAGAACAGATCCTAGGAAGCATGAATGTGTCATCTTGTGTTGGATATTTTATATTCAAAAAATAGCTTTTGCTTTTAGTTAGAAAACAGAGGCAGTTTGGTTTCTCTGAATAAATGCCTCTCCTCTCATTAGCATTCATTAAAACTGTTCCTCCTGGGCCGTGCTCTTGGCAGCTGTGAGCCCCCTTTCTGTTCAGGTTGTAACCCTAAAAAGGTAATTCCTCCCTGTGCAACAGGGAGTTATAGTTACTCCTTAAAGGTTTTCCTTTTACTTCTCTTATCTGTCTGTGCAGTCGGTTCTGAGAAGTCAGTCTGGTACTTTCCAGCAGGCTTTCTCTTGGGTCCTGCCCGCTTAAGGACGGTGCACTGAGCATTCACTACCTAATTCCTCTCCACAGATGTTGCCCCAACGTTTACCGAGCTTCCAGCTGACACCACAGTGACTGATGGGATGACAGCTGTCCTACGGTGTGAGGTGTCTGGGGCTCCCAAGCCTGCCATCACATGGAAGAGAGGCAGGTGGCTTTGACTTTCCAAACCTGCACAACCCATGTAGAAAATAACGTGTCAGGGCACTGTTGTGTTCAGCTCTTCACACTCATTTGTCCAGTCATCCATTAAGTAAAGATTAACCATTCACCATTCTCTGAATACCCCTGCCAGGTACCAGGGCATAAGGACAGACAAGACCCCAGCCTTCTAGAAGAGGAAGCAGACAGTAAAAGATAATAAGAACTGTGCAAATGTCGCCCTCCTTTACCTAAGTCCTTATAAAGGGCCCTCAGCTCCCTGTGGGCCCTTAAAGTATGAAGTATTGGATTTCAACTTAATTAGGAAGCATGTCTTTTTTCTCCCTCTCTCTTTTCTGTTAGCATAGCATCATTTTATATCCTCCTCATTTCAGTCTGGCAGACTTAGTTACAACTGTTTCCAGGCCCTGTGAAGAATAGTGTCAATGGCACAGGCTGGCTCTGTGGTCCCCATAACCCATTTTACAAGTCAGGTACATGGGCAGAGCCCATCTGGAACAAGGCTGTACTGAATTGTGTTGATTCACATAGCTTGAGCAATCAGGCTTAGAAAGTTGATCTGGGGGAAACTTCAGAAGTCACATCCAGTCCACACTGCCAGAAAGCTGCATGGTGGCTTTTCCACCTCAGGGTATAGTTCTGCTATTGTCAGAACTAACTGGGAAAGACCTGCTGCTTTTTATGTGTGTGTATGGTTTTTATGGGAGGGGGGTTGTTTTTGTTACAAGGGGTTGGACCTGGGGCCTTCATGCTGTCACTGTAAGCTATGTCTCCAATATTTTTTCATTTTTACTTTGAGACAAACTGACTAACTTGCCCATGCTGGGCTTGAGTTTGAGATCCCCCTACCTCAGGCACCCAGAGTACTGGATTACAGTGTACACTACTATGCTCTGTTTGCTTCTTTTATTTTATATGTTTCTTTTCTTTTTCTTGAACTATAATATCATAGCTTTATATAGAAAAATTTCAAATGCACGTAAATACACAGAAACATAAAAACTACTCACCCAAGAAAATGATCCTATACACAGATCATGTTTGTTTAACCAAGTCTCTCAATATTGGACAGTTAGGATGTTCTTGGTTTTCATTACTCTAATACTAACAAAAGTACTTTGGTTATTTTTGTACATAAAATTTTCACTTTACTCAAATTATTTCCTTAAGTTATATTCTTGGTTGTTACCCTAACCATTTCTTTCTTTTCTTTCAAGGGTTATGGCTCTAACATTCCTGTTTTCTCTACTGGTCTTCAGGAAACCACATTTTGGCCAGTGGCTCTGTCCAGATTCCTAGGTTCATGCTGCTGGAATCAGGTGGTCTGCAGATAACCCCTGTGTTCATCCAGGATGCTGGCAACTACACCTGCTATGCAGTCAACACGGAGGGGTCCCTGAACGCGTCTGCAGCACTCACCGTGTGGAGTAAGCACCACAGTCCCTGCTCACCTCCTGTTCATGTGCTCAGCATCATGCTTCCTATGCCTTGGGGATAGCAATATGCCCTTGACTTTCTCGCTTAATGAAAAGAGAATGATTGTTTTTGCAACTAATTTACAGAAATCTGTTGAGTAATTAATTTTTTAGGTTGTAAAAGAATAACTAGAAGATGTATTCAAAGATTTAATGGGAATGTTTCAGGAACGATAAAAAACTTTTTAGAAGTCAGTGGAAATATCATACTTAACCAGCTCAATAACAAAACTGATATATTGATTAACTTTATAAGGAAAGTGAACCAAAAATTAAAATCCTAAAGGAAGCATATTTTTCTATATTATCTAATGATCACAAAGACCTCTGGTTTATTTGACTATGAATGTTTCTTATATATTAAGGGCAAACTGGAAGAAAATCTTTATTGTTTCTCCAGGTATTCTCACTCTTATTTTATCCATGATACTAGTTTCTGAAATGCAGAATAAGTTGTTTTCTGGAGCATAAGGATTGGAGTACCAAATACCACCCTACTCCCTGTTAGCTGCAAGTGCCAAAGCACTTTTTCCCCTCTTCTTCATCTAAATCTATATTACTAAAAACTCATTTTTCAAAAAAGCAAAAGACAGTACTTTTCATAAGGCTATCTAACAAGGGAAAGTTTTAACTCACTTGAGTGAAAAATATGTTGAAATGTCATCCTAAAGAAAAATCATAGTGCTTCATTTCATATTTGTTTAGCATTTTCTATCATATAGCTGGTGTCCAATTTGATAAATGACCCTTTTCTAACCTATTATGTGTTATAAAAACATCAAGAGCTTAAAATAAATGAATCCAAATTTCCACAATATTGGCAAGTACTAAAAAAGAGATTTTGTTCCATTTGGTGGTTGGACTCAATTAATTCTTATTCATCATGCATCCCTAAAAATTGACCATGCATTTAAAACGTTGTGAAAAAGTGAGCTCTAAATCTCCGTAGATCACTCACCAAAAAACTTTGTAGCTCTGCTAAGATTCAAAATCATAATCATACTAGAATGATTAGTATAACACT
This sequence comes from Fukomys damarensis, assembly GCF_012274545.1. NCBI lineage: Eukaryota > Metazoa > Chordata > Mammalia > Rodentia > Bathyergidae > Fukomys > Fukomys damarensis. The sequence continues at coordinate 4,282,951 of NW_022900929.1, forward strand.
TCAGTGGCTTACAGATTATTTTCAACCTATATTACCTGTTACCTTGTCACAGACAAGAAGAACAAGGCTCAGAAACATTTTTCTTGATGCACTGGTAGCACATACCCTCAAACCTAGCCTTATGAATGGTAGCACACTGTGCCTTGAACCTAGCCTTATGACTCCCAGGTCTGCGTTCTGTGTGTGGCACCAGGCCACCCCCACCACTCACAAAGGTGGTATAGTGTGGGGCCACACCTTGCACAGGCCATCTACAGGGAGCCTGGGGTTTTTAGCAGCAGCTGTGGAGTTGGGGGCCCTGCCCCTCATGAGCTCTGTGGTACTGGGAAAGTCTCAGTGTTCCTGAGCATCTGTTTTCATTCCTGAAGACTGGGAGTGATGATATTACAGCCTTCAGCAGATTGCTGCGGGGATTAAATAAATTAGCATAAATGAAAGCACTGTGTGAAGTCAAAGTGCTGTGAGAACATTAGAAATTGCTAAAATGGTGATTATCTTGCTGAGGAATCTGGATTTTAATCAGTCTTCTGCCCATGATCTTCCACTCTCACTTTCTTCTGTAGGAAAGGAGGGTCCTGATGACTGGGGGCGGGGGCTGATTTTGCTGGGAGCAGAAAGCTTGTTCAAAATTCCCTGAACACTTCTGAGCATTCCATCCATACTCCTTTGCCAAAATAAGAGAAAACTTGGAGGTTTTGATGTCAGATGACCAGCTCGTCAAGCCCCAGAGGACAAAGCTCTCAAATTCAGTGTCATCTGAGCTGTGACTTATGTTGTTTCAGATCGAACCTCCATTGTTCAGCCCCCTGAGGACCGTGTGGTGATTAAGGGGACCACAGCCACCCTGCGCTGCGGAGCCACTCATGACCCCCGGATTTCTCTCCGGTCAGTTCAGTCCGTTATGATACTTTGGGCCTTATTGAAACTCTGTGAGCTTATGAACTGAGTAGAGATGAGAAGAAAGAATTTGAAAACTTTTATTTCAGTGGCAGATACCTGATTACGATATCTTATAGTCATGGGCTCCATCATTAATTACAGGAATCCCATTTTCCACTCCAACTTTATATATTATTTACAGTGAGCCATGTTCAATTTCATGACTTCAGTACAGCTTTTCATGATTTTTCTGCCAAGGTTAATACACTGTCTGTAAAACATACTTGTCAGGGACTGATACCTAATGAGACAAAAATCCAGAGGGTTGGAATAGGATTTCACCAGTATTTACACAGAGCTCTACAGAACTCATGAGGGTTTTCTCTACTCCAAGGATGGTTCTGTTATGAAAGGGGAGCAAGAAGGGCCTGTATTTAGAAGAAAGGTAGCCACAGTTACCCAAGGCACCACGGGGAAAATACATATGAAAATACATAAGGAATGTGGGTCACCTAAAGATTCCTTAAAGCAATTCTGATACCCTGTCTTGGTTTGAATTTAGTCCAGAGGGTCATAAAAATCATGACACTCTAGGGAATATGTGGATACAGACAGATGACTCACAGCCATGAGCTCTGCCCCAAAGGGCAGCATTTGCAAAACAGTTTTTAATTGTCAGCATCAGTTTGAGAATAAAAGAAGAAAGAGATCCTGCCATCATAGTATTGTCACCCTCGCCTCAGCTCCAAAACATGCCCTTCATCAAAGGGATAGAATAGAGATGTCTTGCTGCATCTGGGACATTTCTGCATTGAGCAGAAGGGATCATTGTCGATGCATGCACTAAGCCAACTGCTCATGGGGGTTTGGCAAATCATGAATTTCTGTATCACCACCTGGCTCTCTGAAGGTCCCCAGGACACCAAACAGGTTTGGTTTAGTTATAAAAGTGCTGAATGGAAAACTAAATGAATAAATAGAAACTAGCATGTTAAAGATTACCTAGCAAACCCTTGAAGGCTGACTTAGAGATGATTATTATGCCTAGAAAAGAATCCATTCATTCTGAATAATGATTGGGACCATGATTTCAAAGAAGGAAGAACAAGCAGGTCTGATTTTCTGCTGCTCTGAGAGCTCAAGAAGAGTCCCTTTGGATCAGCGTGGCTTTCTTGTAGCATTTTATGTGAGATTAAATGGGAAGCCCCTTACTGAGAGGGAACTGAATTGTTCCCCTTATCTCAGGTTTTGCTGGCCCAGGAGCCCTGGGCTGTAAGTGTTAATCTGTCCATTCCCTTCTTGTGAAATATGCCTTATTCTATTTCTGGGTCATTTCAGATGAGGAGTTTGTAAATGTCTGTGTTTGTGAATATGAAGGCTTTACAGAACTGAGTATATTTGAAAATCTGATCAAATTGTTCTGGAAAAGAAAAACAGCACTTTTCATCTCATCTAGCAGTGAGTAGTGGCCCTGCTCAGGGATGTCTAAAGATCTGGCAGGCTCTTAATTGATTCTGCATTTGAAAAGAAAAATGGGCTAAAATAGCCAGAGATAAAAATTAAATAAGGGAGAAATGCAATTTTAAGGACCATCTGCCAGAAAAGTAGGATTTGAAGAATGTATGAGTATGATTTTGACGTGTTTTTTTCAGGAGATGGGTAATTCCACCTTGGGGGTCTTAAACACCATTACCCCCCCTTCAGGTGGCACTCTTGCCTTGCAAGCTTATTCCTGGTCAGATACCATTTAGTAGGTTATCGATATGCAGGTGTCATGTAGCCCTTAACTCCCAGACACACATAAAGGCTTCCACTCATCATCGTGGGCTTGTTTTAACTTCAGCACCCACTTTTGTATATTGACCAAGATATCTGCTAACTTTTCTTTTTATTTTTCTTTTTCCTGCTAAATATAATTCATATACTGTAATATTTCCCTTTTTCAGTGGCACAATTCAGTGATTATTAGTATGTTTTCAAGGTCTTAAATTGCTTTCCTTTTAACAAATGGGAAAGCCCATGACCCTGTTCCCAAGGTTCTGTGACTGAAGAACCTGTGCTTGGCCCACAGCTACATGTGGAAGAAGGACAACACAGTCATCACCCCATCTAGCAGCTCTAGAATTGTGGTGGAGAAGGACGGGTCCCTGCTCATCAGCCAGACATGGTCTGGCGATATCGGAGACTACACCTGTGAAATCATATCTGAGGGAGGGAACGATTCCAGGACGGCCCGGCTTGAAGTGATGTGAGTACTGGATGTTAGTGTTAACCATCCTCAGGTCTGCGCTGCTGCCTGCAGCTGAGTCCTTCCAATGCCAGCCACTCCACAGGCACAGGCACAGTGTCCACGAGGTATCCCAAGCAGCCAGTCAAGGCTAGCATCCCATGCCACTCAGCTATACACCCTGACAAGTTGTTAGTTTTTTTAACACTTTCAAATGTTTCATTCTTAGTGTATATAGTTTGATTAGAGGTTACTGACCCCATCAATCTCAATTGTATTTCCTGTGCAAATGCTGTATCATGATAGGCTGTTTTACCTTGCTATAGTTAAGAAATCGTGAAGCGGGGTTATGGTCACAAACCTGTAATCCTTAAACTCTGGGAGGCTGAGGCAGGAGGACTACAAGTGTGAGTCCAGTCTGGGTAACAAGGCAACTTAGTGAGACCCCAAAATGAAAAACTGTAAGGAGGACTTGGGAATGTTGTTCAATGAGAAGGCTTTGGGTTCAATCGTCTATAGCACAAAAATAAAAAGAAAGGAAAAGAGAAGAAGAAAGGAATGAGTTTATTTTCCTCCTGATTACCCAGCAGAGCTTTTGATCAGTAAAAAGTGTCAGGGTCAGCCCACAAGGCAGGACCATTGCCGTGACAGCCTTCTAGGCTTGGATCTTAAGTCAGTCCCAGCTGCCACCCTGTGGGTAAATAGATACTTTCTATTAAGTCTTTTGAAATCCAGAAAATAGCAAGCAGCTTCCCATTACTTCCAATCCAGACCTTCCTGGGGGTCCAGAGTTGCAGGTGGGAACCATCGATCTCCATTCCTGCTCTTTCCACACTCCCTTTTAATTCACACAGCTGCTGACAAATTTCACTTTTCCAACATGTATTTATTTACTTGTTAAAAACCTTGCCCTCCTAGATATCTCCAGAACACGTGAGTGCAAAAATAAGGAATCAAAGCAGTGCAGTTGCCAGTGCAGCAGCCAGACTGGTACATCCCTGCCCCTCATCCCTGCCAACGCTGGGCATGTTGAGTCATCAGGAAAAAGCAGTCATGGGAAATTTTTCTTACACACTCTTCCCGTCTTGATCTGAGAAGGACTCTGTATACAAAAATCATTCCCTACAAGCAGCATCAGAGTATAGAAGTCTTGTTTGTCTTTGACTCCCTTGCTGCCATCCAAGGGGATGAATGAAAACAGTGTTTTCTAAGTGCTTTGTGGCCCCATATCTGCGCATGTGTGAATGAGCGACCCAGTGCACACTTCCCTAGTCGTGTCCCTATTTGTGGAATGTAAAAGCTTAGTGATGTGTAGCAGCCAGTCCAAAAAGCCCTGTGGTACCATCAGTACCTAGAAAAATTCCATTGCACTTCCCATTCTGGCTCTCCCCAGATGACTCCTTGTTCTCTTCCAGCTAGGGTCTTCCTTACCCTCTGCCATCAGCAGTGGACCTCCTTTCCACCCATCTTGTGCCCCCAACCCCATCCAGCATGCTGCAGCCATCTGCAGTCTCCATGGTGTGGCTGTATCTTCTTCCAGGACTACCTGCAAGGGGTCTGTCCACATGTACTCTCACATTCCACTACAGGGCACCTTTTCCTGCCATTTGGACATGGGATGCCTGCTGTGGTCCTCCCACCCTCCCTGAAGCATGGACTTGGACCACACTGTGGCATGGGGCTCTACCTCCTTGGTTTTTTCCCCTCCTCAAGCACTTCAAGGCACAGGTTTACATTCTGAGTGCCAGAGAGAGAGTCTTATATGCTGTCTGAATGAACGAATGAAGTGATATGTATAGGTCTATGGCCAGACTCCTTCTTACCTTTGGTGCTCATGGCCCTTGGTTTCTCATTAAATAAACACATGAGCTCCTGTCCCTCCAGCAAAGCCCTTGCATATCTCTACCATTTCTTCTTCCTTCCTTCTGGGTCTCAAGTCAGAGTTTCCTGTTCTTCATTTTGATGATATTGGAGTACATCACCAGTGAATTCATATAATCTCCCAAGCTATTCACATTTTTAAACTACCTTTGAGAACTCTTAGATCATCCATTGTTGGTATCAAATAATAAATGTTAGCAGTTCATAAAGACTCTGTCAGCAGAAGCCAAATTGCATACTTCCAATATAACACATTCTTTTTATTCTGCACAGTTTTTATGTTCTACTGATTTACATATCTTCCGTGCTATTTGCTTATTTGATTTCCTCTAAGTAAAATACATTTTTCAGCAAATGTTGCTGTATGTGTAAAATAATAGGCATTCTGCAGTGGTAAAACACCTCATCTCTAAATATAGAAATATTTGCAGATTTGTGATTTAAACCAGTTTAGGTGCCACTGGTTGCAGAGCTGATTGGAAGGCTATTGGTCTTGTGAGTTACTGGTGTTAAAAACACCACACTTTTCCATGTCTGAACAAATCAGGAGAGTTGTTCATCTCCAGATCCAAGCAGGCCTGAAGCTCTAAAATATCAGTGATGACAATAATAATGATAATAATAACACAATTGTAGGGCATTTGGTGCTTCTCACAGTCTTCCAAATAGAGATCTGTAACATCTTCGTGATTTACTCACGGCAAAAAAAAAAAAAATAAAGCAAGGGAAATAAAAACTCTCATACTACAGAAGGGTCTGAGAGGTACTTAACGGCTAAGCAGTGTCCTTCAGAGGCCTAAAAGCTTGTTTCCCCCTTTCCTCTCCACTTCAGCTAAAAGCTACTTTGTTAAATATAGAAATTAGGATCATTAGAAGTGAGATTCTCAAAAATAGACAGTGCTTTGGCACGTGGTCATGCTTGTTTGTCCCTCACTCGGCACTTGAGTACCAAGCCTCAGCTCTGACTCAGCCAGTTACAGTAGCGATGCCTCATACCCATGACAGTCAGGGACGATGACAGGAGATCTCTCCTCCCTGCCTCAGTTTGCTCAGCTTGCAGACTGACCTCAAAGCATGCTGTGAGGATCAGATAAACCCGTTGGAGCCCGGCTTGTTGGAGCCCAGCTGAAGAGGCACCCTGGAGAAATTCTAATCTTGCTGGTTCATCTCCATCTTAGGAAAAGGGGCTCCTCCCCCGCATCAGGACACTGTGGCCTCTGGCAGGGGCTTTCTTTCAGTTAGCCCATGTTAGTTTCATTCACATCCTAGTGACCTCAGACTCACTAGAGGTGGCTGCTGCTGTTGCTGCTGCGACTCCTGTGCCAGGCACATAGGAGGTTTCCAGTACAAGTCTGAGTAGGCCTCAGTCCACTCACTGAAGTAGGACAGTGTGCTGTGCACATCAAGGATGAGTGGTTACCATGGGCTCTGCCTTAATCCCCTCCCTAAGAGAAGGGCTTCTCAATTCCAGATGGTCCCCTATGTGTCCTGCGAATTGACAGCACAGGTCAGTGTTAAATGTTGTCACCCCTTGTTTCAGCTGTGTCTTCCTTCCTAGTTTGCTGGTGCTGTGAGGGCAGGAGCTGGTTCCTGAGGTGATTCTGTATCCTCCAAAGCGTTGTGTGCCCTGTTGAGTACAACAGAGGGACCAGGCTCCTGGGGCTTTATGAGTTGATTAATTGTTCAATCATTTAAAGACCCATTTAGCATTGCCTCTCTCCTCCTGCATTCAGAGGCGAATGCTTATGAGCCTGGAGTAGGAGAAAAACTAATTTACAGAGCCAACTGGAAGACTCAGACCTGGGGCAGTGGAAGAGGTTTCTTTTTTTTTTTTTTTTTTTTTTTTTTTTTTGGTACTGGGAATCGAACTTGGGACCTTGTGTTTGCGAGGCAGGTGGCAGAACCACTGAGCTAAGTACCTATCCCAGAGAGGTTTCTTTTAATAAAAGTACTTCTGACAAAGCCCTAATAAGGAGCGAACAATTTAATACCGAGCCCCATCATCTTCCTTCTCACTGCAAAGCTGAGAAGATAGCTTTGACCGAGTCATCATTCCAGCATCCGCCCGCAGTGCTTCTCATATGGAAAATGCCGCCCCAACCCTCCTCTGCCTGAGCAATTTCCCCACAGTTGCAATTTCGCCAATTGTTCTCTCTCCTCTAAGCCGTTTTCCTCACAAACACCTTGCTCAGTCTCCTTCCCATATAGTCTGGGTTTTTGTTACTTTTGTTGTTAATCTCTGATATTATCGTGGTGTAATTTGCCTGATGGTAACTCCTCGTTCCCTTTACATTGCGCAGTGACTCAGCACTGGGATTCATTTCCATTGTTCAAGATCTCTTCCATTTGTCACCCTTCCAGCTATCATTGTCTGTGAGTCATGGCAGATCATTTATCTCCTTTCAAAGTTGGCAGAGAACTGCTTGGATGTAATCCATTCCTATTAGATAAGATTTTCTGAAATGAATTCAGAATATATTACAGCCCTATTTGTCTATTATTGACAGGTTAGTCAAGGGTCTCACAAACCCTAATTTCAAAGGTAACTGGGATTTATTTAAAAGACTTTAAGGTTTATATTTTCAGTATCTATTAAAAGGTTCCTTGCAGCAGTCGTGGTGATGCATACTTGTAATCCCAGCCTGCTTCGAGGCTGAGGCAGGAAGATCTCAAATTCAAGCTGAGACTAGGCAGCCCTGTCTCAAAATAAAAAAAATAATTAAGGCAGGGGCTGGAGATGCAGCTCAATGTGAAGGCCCTGAATTCAATTCCCAGTGCCACTATCAGAAAAAAAAAGATATTTTTATTAAGTTTATTGGTTCATTGTAGGTATAAATACAGTTACATTCATCAATATAGATAAACAGGTAATGTTGGGCACAAGAAATATGTTGGGAGATGTTCACATTAGACAGGGACTATAACTAGGAAAGACAAATCCCATTCCAGCTCTGAACCCCATGAAGTGTGTAAAGCTCACAGCTGACAAGGTCATTATACGGGGTGTAGCTTTGAGCCATGGGCAGCAGTGGTTGCAATTCCATGCTTCCTGAGATTTCAGGATAGCAGTCGTGTGTGTGTGTGTGTGTGTGTGTGTGTGTGTGTGTGTGTGTATGTATCCCCATGCCACTCAGCTGCAGGGACTCAGGTCCTGCACTAAAGTTCTTAAGACCACTTTGTTCTTAAGTTCTTAGGTCTTTTTTAACAGTCTTAGTAGAAAGGTGTTTTTAACCCCTAATCCCAGGCCCTCAGCTCCCATTGCTGTTCTTTGTGCCCCTCAGAGCAAGCTCTGTGGCCTTCTTAGTGATCACTTATGCTCTGCAGGAGGCAGAGGTCAGGACCTCCATGACCACAGGAATCACATTCTGAGAGAGGGCAATGCACGTGGGCACAGTCCAGGGACTTGTACGCTGGCACCAGGCAATGGAAGCGCTCAGGTAGTGGCTTCCAGATGAGTGAGTGCACCTGGACCACAGTTCACCAAGCTGTCCAGCCTCAAGAGAAGAAAGGCAGTCATTGTAAGACTGGTCATTGCTCAATGCACTTTTGGCTAGAAAAAAGGATGGACAGTAAAAGCACTTGTTTTAGTGGAGAAATGATTCATACCTTACTGTCAGCCCTCATAATCCCCCTGACATGTGAAATTGGAATTGTTTCCTGTCCTGTCCTAAAAGGCCGCATGTGAGCTCCCTTTGGACATGTGTCTTTTTTAGGTCTGCCCCTGAGGCCTGGGGCTGCAGGCATGGCAGACAGGGAACCTCTTCGAGCACCAGCAGAGTCCACACAAAGAATAGCCAGGACATCTTCTAGACAACTCCAGCAGCTTCCCAGAGTTTACACTCTCTGGGTCAGAAAACCTTCCATTTCAAGGACAATCCCCACAGTGGCATTCTGACACTTATCACTGAGACAGCAGAGATCTCACATGTCAGTCAGTCCTCAACAAGATGCTTACCCTTCAGATGCCAGCCACAAACTCCAAGCTGCCAGACCACCTGTTCTTCTGCCCAGCTGGTTAAAACTTGGGGCTTCCCACTGTACCCTGCAGTTTTAATTTACCACCAGGCCTCAGGAAAGTCCTATAAGTAGACGATAATTTTCTTACAAAGGAGAAAAGTCAGGACCAGGCAAAGGAAGAAAAGAATGAGACAAGGTCTAGGAAGATCCCATGTCCTCATCTGCCCTCTACGTATTCCCAGCCAGGGAAGCCTCAGTTAGCTCCATGGTCCAGGGCTTTTCATGGGGTTTCCCCATGGATTGAAATACTGGCGAATAACTGAACTCAATCTCTAGCCTCCAGACATCAGAAACCTGTGGCAAATACCCCTGGCAGAAGCTCCCACCCTGTAATTACATGGCTCTCTTTCCAGCCTGAAACCATCAAGGGGCTACCAGGGTCACCTCATAAACACGTACCCAGGTGTGGTCAGGAGGCCCACCATAAATTAAAAAGACAGTACCATTCCTCAGAACATTCAAGGCTTAGAATTCCATCCTAGATTAGATACATTCTTTATTATTCACAGTCTTATTTGGATATATACCAGGTAAGATTTTTTTTTTTAACTACAGTGAATGCTTAGGTTTTTTTTAATTATTACAGTAAAAGACACATCACAATGAATTTCCTCAAAATACATCTTCTTGCTTTGAACATGCTAATTTTATCGTTCTTACTACTTTCTGAAGCATTTCTGGAAGTCCTCTTTCATAAGTGTCTTTAGTTGCACTTTAGTTTTGCTGTTTCAATATCCTGTATTGATTCAAAATGTTTTCCTTTCATTGTCATTTTGACTCTAAGAAAGAGCCAGAAGCCACACAGTGCCAAATCCATGGTATAAGGTGGATGAGGACTCACTGTAAAGATTTTAGGGGCCTACCTTTCTGCTGGATGTTATTTGACATCAGAAGCAGCATTCACCATATTTCTTATCATACATCATTAAAAGAGTCACGAGAAGACTTCCAGAAGTGCTTTAGAAAGTGGCACCAGTGATGGGAGAAGTGGGTTAGAAGCAAAGAGGAATATCTTCAGGGGGGTTAATGGTAATGTGTCTTTTACTGTAATACATATTTAAACATTCACTATATATTTATCCAAGATTAGTCTTGGTTTGTTTTCAGGTGTAGCTATTTTATCCCTGGTTTGGCTTCAGATAAAACCAGTTCATACTGGCAGAAAAAATAGGAAATGGGGATTGGGAGAGTTAGGATAGATGTTTTTATTCCAGTGTTTCCTCTGTATTGTTTTTCATTGGAAATCTCGTGGTGGTTTAGTTATTGGAAAACTCAAATCGAAATAATAACCCCTTTCTGATTTAAAACTTAACTCACAGTTAAGGGGAAAACAAGGTAACATTCCAAGCTCAGGTTTATGCTTTACTGTGCTAATGTATAATGGAGTTGCCATCTACATGAGAAATATTGGTGAGTTTATAAGTGGTGTTCATGGGATAGAGAGAGCTGTGTTTCTTAGGTAGCTGAAAGCACAGAACAGCTTCATGAATTTCAAAGGATAATGCATACATTTTTTAAATTAAAAATATCAAGTTTAATGATGGCCTTTTTTTCTGACCTGTGTGGCTTAGCAGTAACTGGTGCCTGAGACAGACCCAAACTAGTTAGTGGATAAAAGAGCATTCCCTATGCCAGCACTGCCTGGGAACATTTACAGGAGGGGAAGCCATCTAGAAGTACCACAGGGCCGGTGCTACTCTCAGACTATTACTCAAGACGACTTGGGCGCTCATGACTCCAAGGCTGACGGACCATGGCTGGGACACACGACACTGTAGGATCTGCAGCCACCAGTAAATCCCAGTAACAACTTTTTTATTAGTAATTTCTCTTTAGAATTTATTTGCTTTAATTGCCTTTCCATTTTATAGCCCTGCTGATGTGTTATTTACCATTTCCATGGGATTTTCATTAGTGTTTTCACCGCATTTCCTTTTAAGTGTTTCCCCCAACCCCCATTATCCAACCGAAGACAGAATGACAATGTAACCTCATGCTGTCAATAAATGAGGCAACTCTGTCTAGGAATACATGTGGGCATTTTTGCTAGTAACTCCAAATGGCTATTGGGAAAGCTTTCACACTGAATCGTGTTTGCCAGGGCTTTTCCTGTTTATATGCTTTGCTGCATTTCCATTACCAGCTTCTGGTTGTTAAAAAATTGTTGACCAGATTTTCTCTATTAAATAATATACTGTATAAAAATGTGCACACATGCTGCCCATTTAAGTGGCAATGCCATTAGTTGTTTTGATACCACAGGGACTCAATCGAATTATGTTTAGAAAACACAGTGGCACCAAGAGTGATGGAGTTGGGCTTTGTTCCTTTTTAGGGAGAGGAGGTGTGAGCCGTGTTTGGGTCCGAGTATATTTCAGGTCTGCCATTCCCAGGCCTCACACCAGGACTCTGGCACAAGCACCCAGCTAACGTCAGCTGATGTGCATTTTTCTCTCATCCCTTTTCCTGTCTTCATTCCAGTGAACTGCCCCACCCACCTCAGAACCTCCTGGCCAGCCTGAGCCCCTCACGAAGCCACGCCGTGGTGCTTTCCTGGGTCCGGCCCTTCGATGGGAACAGCCCTGTTCTTCGCTACATTGTGGAGCTGTCTGAAAACAGTGAGTAGCCTAATAGAACTATTGCTCTCAACAGTCATGAGATTTTTCTCATGAGTTTGTAATGTCCTAAACTTTTTACTACTGGTCCAGACCTACAACCACCAGAGAAATGTCATGGTGCTTTATGGGTTGCTCACGCTTTAGGAAAAAGGAAGGTGGCATGTGCTGGGAGGAGGACGGGAAGCATTATTAGAGGGCTCCTGTGGGGACCTGGATGTGGGGATGACGGTGTGGTCCTCCCCAGAGTGCACTTGGAAAGGGGTGAGGGTGCCTCTCCCCGGGGCTGGCTTGAGAGTTTGCAGTAACAACAGTGTACATCTTTGGGATTTTTCTCTAGTATAGGCATGGTGCGAAGTATTGTTTAGACTTGTTTTTCCTCCCTGCTTCAACCTCACTTTTTTAGACAGCTCCCCTTTTGTAGACTAGCCCCCTTTTTTAGACTGCTCCCTTCCTGGGTTACCCAGCAGCTTAGCTTTTCTCTTGCTTCTGCCCTTCTGCCTGTCCATGGCATGTTCCATCCATGAACTCACCTGCTGTCCCCTCCTGCTGTCCCAGCAGGTCCTCCTGAGAAGCCCCCAGTGTTCCTATGATATGATGGTCACCTTTCCCTATGACCCAGACCTCCATCTATGGAGTCCTGGGATAGAACATTCGTACCCAGTGGTCACAGAGACATCACAAATTTAGGGCTTAAAAACACATCTTGTGGCTTTTAACCTTGACTTTGTCCTCCTCATTCCACCATGGCCATTCCATCCTATTACTAGCATCCTTCGTTACTGTATTACTCAAGCTGGAGCCTGGGGCCCTTTTCCCTCTGCCCACCCAGCACCTGGCTGCAGTGATAGTCCTACCCCTTTGTGTTCTCAATTAGCTGAAATCTGCTCCCTTCACTCTCCAGACCATTATCTCCTACCAGAGGGGAGGAGGTAGCATTGTTTATTAAAATAACCTTTGAGAAGGCGAAGTTTTGCTGAGAATGTCTTGGCTGTGTGGCTTCTGAATGTGACAGGTGCAGAGCCATTGTCATCAGAATCCTGGCAGATATCCACTGGGAAAACTGCCCACTGAGCATCTATTTTCTTGAGATCAAGAACTGTGATCTATCCACCTTTGGGTCCCTGATCCCTAGCACTTAGTAGGTACTCAACAAGTGAACTAACAATTATCTCTCTGCTACAGTCCCCACGATAGACTCTAAATTACAGCCCTAGACCATCTTTCAAAAGGGAATGTTCTACTTTCCCCAGTTTATGTCAAATAAGATATTACTTCAAAATGCCATCCCACCTATTTTGTCAATTGATCGTATGACTCATTCTTCCAAGAAGTCAGACATTTTTGCCTAAGTCAGGGGCAGTTTTATGTGTCATCATCCAGCCACCGACCCATTCATCTATCCATGCACCTACTTATTCACCTACGCACCCAACCTACATACCCCTCGGCCCACCCACCCATTCATCCATTCACCATCTGTCCATCAGGAAGTGTTGACTGGTCACTTGGTCTACGCCAAGCATTCTGTTGGGTGCTGGTCTGTAGAGATTAAATGATCAGCCTTCTCTGTCAAAGGCAAGAAGATAGATCCATCAGGGTCCATGTCACTGTTTCTTTGTTTGTAGTACTAGAGATGAACCTCAGGCAAATGCTGCAGATGTGGTCCACCACTAAGCTACACCCCCAGCCTAGGCAAGACTGCTCTTTGACTAGTGCTTATCACTTGCTGGACAACCCTGTAGGTGTTCAGTTTGCTTCATTTCACTGAAAAAGGAACCCTTAAGGACATCATTGGTCCTCAGGAGCCTCTTGGCTCTCCTGTTTTGCCTTCAGAGTCTCTGATGCAAGGGTCATTATACAAAGAATTGAGTGTGGAAGAAGTGGTTGTCTCTTGGCTGTCCCTGACATCAGTAGTGTAAGTCTGTGGCCTTAGCTGAAGAGTGCATGCTCCTGCCAGTTGGTGTACTGTGTGCCTTCCTGCCATGGCAAATGGAAGGCCTGATCCATCATTTGAGCCAATGATCAGATTTTTTTATTTTTATTAGGAATAAGTGCTCTTAAGATGCAGCTGAACATGCTGGCTAATTATAGCCAGCAAGAACAGCTTAGCAGCAAGTACACCAAAATGGAAATTACATTTGGCCTACACTCAGCTCTGTGCAAGTGGACAGTACTGAATAACCTCATCGAGCAGTCCATCCACTCAGCTACTTAAGGAGCTTCTGTGGCCAGCTCCTCCTGTAGGCAGAGGGCATGCTGTTCTGGAAACAATGGGACAAAAAGGGCACCATGTAGTGGCTGAGGCAGGTGCTTCATAACACCTTTCCTCACAGCATTCCTATCACCAGAGAAAGAAGGGCCTCTTTGGAGCTTTATAGAGCAGAACTGTGGAGCTTCATTTGAGCATTTGTCCATGCTCTTGACTAAAGTAGAAACACTGTGTGCAGGGGTTTGACCCTCTCTCTGTAGATGCCCTGTGGTTTGCTCTCTGAAATTTGATGGTTCTCTTGTCCCAGGTGCCTCTTAGTGAACTCAAGGAACAGAGGGGGACTATAGTCACCCAGGACCCCATTCAAGGTACCTGATAATTGGGCTGAGAAGTGCACAGGGAGGGGGCACATAGCAGGTTAGGGGATTCTGGGGTATTCATTGAGATAATCAGGGACTCTTCGTGGCTTAATAGCCAGGACCCTAGAAAGAGTATGAAAATTCTGTTGAATTATGACAGAATTTGTCCCATTCTCTAAAATGTTGGTTATGGTCAAGATATCTTTCTTTGAGGTTATGATGATCACGGAGGGGGCAACTGTCAGGAAAAATTTGTGAAAGACTTTGAAGTGAACCTGTTACAGCTCATATCTAAGTGTTCCCCTCAAAGCTTCATGTACTCATAGATGGGCAGTTTCAAAAGTGGCTGGATTAGGATGTGATATGGGATTAAGGATGTGATGCTAGGGTTAAGCAGGTGGATAAGGGAAGGCCTGTCCTAGGTGTGGTTGGCGCCACCCAAAAGGCTGATAACCTGGATGAGATAAAAGGGAGAGGCAGACTTGCTGCTGCTACTTCTGCCTGCTGCTTGCTGTGGCTTGCTGACTCCTGCTTGCCTTGCCATGAACTCTTTCTTCTCTCTGATGTTCCTCTGTCATGCCACCATGCCTTGGAGCCAGCTGACTGTGAACTGAAATCTCTACAAACTGTGAGCTAAAATAAACCTTTCCTCCTTTAACTTGTGAGTGTCAGGTGTTTGTCTCAACAGTGAAAAACAAGTAACTGCAACAGAACCCAAAACAGATTATTGGATATCTCACCTAGATTATCAGATTATCTGATTTCTTAGGCCCTGCACTTTTCATTGTATGTGGACCATCTGAGAACTCTGTAAAGTGTAGAAAACTTAACAGTAACACAAATGATTCTTGTCCATAGAAATGGAAATAGATGCAAATGAATTTTACCCTGTAGAATATTAAAATGTAATTGGTTGTTTTTCAGTAGATGTTGACCCGTGTGCATCTGTTTGTGAATTTATTTTAGCATCATCAACATATGTGTATTTTTTAGTTCTCCTTTGATACAGTTGTAACATCTTACTGGTTCCCTCATAAATTACTGAGCTAACTGAAATTGTTGATCCACTTTCATTTTGTATTTGTATAAGAGCAATGATTTCCCTTTTAATAAATGTATCCTTGAGCCTGAGTGCACTGGCATCACACATTGTTAGAAATGCAAATGCTGATATGCAAATGCTCATCTAATGCAACAGTTGCCATGGTTTCTATGGTAATCCTGATATTTGGGAGAGGCCTCTTAGTTCTTAAAGAGCCTCTGCCAGTTTTCTGTAGGCTGGACTAAGGCATCTCACTGCTGGAATGGAATAATGGTGGTCTTTTTACCAGTTACTACAAAAAATTAAATCATTTTTTTAGACCTCAGTGCCAACCACCATATGTCTCTTGGTCAGTACTTGTAGGTAACAAGTATTGTTATATTAAAAATTCAGAGTACCTCATCCTACTTAGTTCTCCTGTTAGTTTTTTAGTAGATATGAATATTTACAGTGTGATTTTATATTAATACAAAATAAGTTTGGCCCTATGAAATTTATATATGTTCATTAACAAATATTTATAAATGGCTTGAAGCATAAGGAATAAAACTCATCTCTATAATCCTTCATATAGGAGAACCAGCTTTGCACCTCTGCACTTAGCCTTTCTCCAACTTCCTCCTGGCCTTGGCTCATCAGCTAGCCCCTCTTTGCCCTCTGCTTTCAATTTCTCCCTCTCCTAACTCCCTTTGCTTCAAAATAGTGGCCTCTGTGAGTCATCTCAGCCTCCTACCTTCTCAGTCTGTCCACTCTTCCCTTGTGAAGCTGTATCTTACTGTTTTCAGGGACAGATCACTGAACATCCCCCAATCTTCTTGACCTTCAATGTTCTTGATTGCCTGTACAGAATGATCTAAAGACTCTGTTTTCTCTTATGCCCCTAAAATACGGACTTCCCAGGTTTCTTTTGCTCAGTACATGGCCTTTTCATCCCACCTGCTTGCCCCAGTGATCTCATATGTTCCCATGGTTTGTCTTTCACATATCATAAGTGCTTGTGTTTCCAACCAAGAACTCTCCCTGAACTTCAGACATCTTTGCCTTGATGTCCTGCAGACTCATCACAGTTAAACTATCTGAAATAGAATTTGTCATCTCCTCTGCAAAATGGTTCCTCTTCTAAATTGAGATGGAAATTCACTCCTGTATCCTTTGCTGTTCTCTTTCCTCACAAATGTATTAATGAATTCTGTTGGTTGTACTGCAAAATTTTATCTAGCTCATTGTCCTTCTTGGATTGTCCCAGTCTGTCGCCTTGCCCTGTAGAAGTGTCCTCCACAAGGACTCCTTCACTAAGCCTTCAAGAGTAGTAACACAAAGTACATACCTTGCCAAGTAACTCCCTAACTGAACCCTTCAGAGCTCTACAGAGATGGCCCCAGGGGCCCTGGGTAGTAAGGCTAGTGTTCCCCCATCATTGCTCCTGGTTCCCCCAAAGGGTGCCTTGCATCCACCACAACTGGAAGCTAGTCACTGACCCATCTACCAACCAAATTGGTGGCTTAATTCTGTCCTATATAAAACTCTTCATTGCTTGAGGAGTAGTGTCCAGGCTCATTAGCATAGTAGATAGCACCATGCCTCATCTGACTGTCACCTGCCTCCAAGGTTTATCGCAGTCACTCATCACTTCACTTGTTGTGTTCCAGCAGTAAGGCATTGCCCATAGTTTCCCACACATAACAGGTATTTAGCACTCACTGTCTGCAAATTCTATCCTCCTACCTTTCTGCCTTTATCTGGTTGACTCCCACTTACTATCTGCCCTCAAGTGTTGTCCTGGTCTTGGGCACTGTCCTGTCTCATGTCCAAAGGAATCAATCCTATCTCACCCAAAAGTGCAGGAGACACAAGCCCATCTCCTCTACGGGGCACTATGCCCAGATCCACCTCTAGGAGGAGCTGCCCTGTCTCTTTTGAAAGGCGCTGTCCTTTGTGCTGGAGCGATGTTGAGCCTTTTAGAGCTTTCAAGGATACAAAGTCTTCTGTAGCATGTGGGCTGTAGGTTCGCCACCACTGTGTGGAATCTAACAAACTAAGGCCTTGGGGTGCCATCAAAGGCAGGACAGAAACCCTAAAAAGACTATGTAGAAGGAAATTATTTTAATAGTTTCCCTACATTAAACTTGCAAAGATAGTCTTCCATCAAGAAGGCTTTTGATTCTAAGATTGAGATGTTCTAATAGTTGTTTAAGTTTATTTCTATGATTATGAGCACTGTTGAGCACATTTTCCCAAGATGCCTTCTCTGCTGTGATCTATCAATTTTCTTTCCCCTGTTTTTCTATAGAAGGCTTAAGGTTTTTTGTTTTTTGGGGTGTTGTTGTTGTTGTTGTTGTTGTTGGGGTTTTTTTTTTCATCCATTTGTGGCAAGTATTTTTCAATTTGCTTTTTTACCCTTAATTTTTATACCTTACTTTTTGATGTGGAGAAGTGTTTAATTCTTATGTAGTTAAATCTACTGATACTTTCCTTTACAGTTTCTTTTGTGTTTGGATATTGCAACCCCATCAAACAAAATAAATAGCATAAATTTTCGCCTTTTAAAGAAGTTTAATTTTAATATATTTAAATTTAATTCATCTGAACTGAGATGTTATATGTATTATGATTATTTCTTCTAAATGATTCATTCTCGGCATGATAAATCAAATAATCCATTTATTAATGATGTTCCCTTTTTTTATATATCAAGAGAACCTGGGGCTGGGGATTTAGCACAGTGGCACTGCTCCTACCTTACAAGCACAAGGTCCTGAGTTCAATCCCAGGTACCAAAAGAGAGAGAGAGAGAGAGAGAGAGAGAGAGAGAGAGAGAGAGAGAGAGAGAGAGTGTGTG